>NC_135815.1:45193231-45517972 GCF_964213995.1 Mustelus asterias | reverse complement strand
AGGAATCTATAGTTTGAATGCCATTTTTGTAATGTTTGACATTACAATAATGACATTAATCATCTTTTCCATCTATTTGAAGAAAATTTTGGAAGTTGACTTTGCACCGAAACTGCCTACCCTTCAATTATTTCCAAGGAGATTGTAGCCCGAGGACATTGTTATTGAGCTGCTGCGATAACAGCTGGGGGTCCATGGATTTTTTTTCATCCCTCAGAGTTACAAACTCAGAGTTAAAAACTTCAGATTGAAGAGCATAAAGGAGTTCTGATTTGAGCAAATGCCATTCTGGAATTTAATTCTAAGTGCAGATGAAGATTTATTTATTTAAAATCTATCACAGAATAAGAATGCCTAATAATCTTAATTGCAACTTTTTTAACTTTAGTGGAATTTATACAGATTATGAAAAAATGCTTTGAGAATAGGTGTCCCACTATTTGCTTTCCTCTTTTGTGTGCCAGTTTAGCTTCTCGTTTTCAGCTTACACCACTGGCTAGCAGCAATGTGAAAAAAAGAGACAAATGTGTAAGTAATTCCGTCCTCTGCCCTGCCTCCTCATGGCGATACATGGAAGTTGGGTCCCTCATGACACTCAACTAAAATTCCAGAAGAACAAGGAGGTTTTATCCCCAGGCATACAGTGTACAGGCCCACTAACACCTAACACTCATGAACAAACTCTCAGCTATGCATGAAAAACTTCACTGGGTGGGAGACCAGAAATTCCTGCCCGAGGTCAACGGACTTTTTAATGGTACGGTAAATAGTTCATCCTGCTCATGACGACTCTCACAGAGGTGGGTGGGTGGAAGGCTAAGGGAGTACCAAGCATGTACCAAATATTGTGCTTTGTGTCATTTGCACTCACTCAAAGAGGTCGAGAGGGGTACCCTGACATTTGGGAAGCCCAGGGTCTCCTTAAATTTTGCTCATGTTTGGCGCCCTCAAGAGTACACTCCAGCTCTGCTGCAGAACATTAACACAACATGGCAGAACAGCAGTTAAGAGTAATAAACCCAACTTGATTGGTGTAGACAGCTATGGGCTGTCCCAAAAGTGTGAGGGACAATGATCAGTATCTCACTTGTCAGCCACATCAAGTTGGGTATCCCTGAACCCCAGGCTGACCTACCACAGTCCACCTGCTTCCATGGGTGCTTGGAGCTTAAAGTCTCTGCTCAACAAGTGGATGGAATCCATAGCCCAAGGCAAACAAGCAAAAGAAACAAAATGAAAGATGCCACTTAATAATCCAAGATTTGAACATTGCTGAAAACAGAGACATGTTGCAGAAACTTTTCATCTTGCACTCATCGGGACAAACACAAGAATGAAATAATTCCAAGCAATCACAGCACTTTATGCTACAGGAAAAAAGGATGTCGATTGGTTGGCAAGTTGGCTGATTGGCTAAGGTGTTGTCATGGAAAAAGCAATTGGAACTGTAGGCTCCCCAAACTCCTAGGCAATTCAAAAGTATCTCAGAAATTTGAACAACTGTTTAAGCATGCTGCTTCTATGCTTTCCACAATTCGGATCTTGCCATTTGTCCAAAGAGATATTTTGCCTGAGCAACATTGGGTGCAGTTTTTCCCCAAATTGCATAGAGTGTTGGATCAAGTGAGAAAAGCTGTGTGGAACTTGTTGGCTTCAGAGAGGCCATGTCTTGCCTGATTTAATGGCACTCTGCGCAATTTCAAAGTGCTAGTGAGGATCACAGAGCCAGCTGGGGGGTCGGGGCCTAAATGTTGGGTATGTATATCATGCATGCCAATGATTAACTGATCAAATCAAACAACATTTTCCGGCGATTGTTCGATATAGGCAGAGTACAGACCATGCTCAACCAGCCAGTACCTACAAAACTCAAAACAAGAAAACGAGTGTTAAGTGTGATTCTGCAATTGGTAGCAGTTGCTGAATAATCCTGGGTGTGCTATTGGTACACCAGCAATAAGTTTAAGGTAATCCCTTGAGTTCGTAATGTGGCCCATTTATGCTTGCTGGAAATAACATATATTCATAAGCAAGGACATGTTCTCTGCTCACCAAAGGAATATGTTCAAGTCTTGTGTCTTTAAATTACAGGAACTTGAGGAGTCTGTAGTTCCCCATTAGAGTCAACTTGCCAACCAATCCACATCCATTTCTCCTGTAGTATAAATTGTTTAGATTATTTGAAATTTTGACATTCTTGTATTTGTCCTGAGGAGGAAAAGCTGTGGCAACATCTCTTTCTTTTCAGCAAAAGATGCCAGCTCTTTGATTGGCAAGCTGGAATACCAGGACCATGTACACAATGCTGACAGACAACTCACATGGTAATATATGTGACAATAATAAATCAAGTCAAATCTTCAGGTGCTGATGCTATACTACCTGAGCTCATCAAGAGTAGCAAGGTGGCACTGCTACAGCATCTGTACAAATGTCCCTGTCTCTGCTGGAGGGAGAGGGCAGCATGTCTTACAAAAAGATATATATACATTCTGTTGGTACCCACCAACTCTAATAAATGATCTGCTTTCCCAATTCCTGCAGATGGTATGATCAGGCATAATCCCAGCATAACCACATGGGCTAAAGAAACTGATAATTCATGGGCAAATACCATATGTGACAGTGAAAACAGCAGTTTGTGGTAAAAGCATAATTGGTTCACTAATGTCCTTCAGGGGAGGGGAATCTGCAAGGTAGCCAGTGTGCCCCTATACCTCACATCCTACAGTTGCATAATTGATCTAAACCTCGGCAACGAATGACAGCCAGTTGATGATTCTTTTTAGCTTTTGGAATGCTTCATGCAATATTATTAAAGATCAGATAAATATACCAGTGCCGCTTTAATGAGCCTGCATTGTATACAGTACATCTTCTTTATGTGAGCCAGGTTATTCCTGGGTACCTGATTAAACTCCATAAAACACAATTGTTACTGCACTACAGAAGGTTAATTGGTACTATAGAACATTTATGTGCCATAGAAGAATCTAATTTGGTTGAGATTAATAATTCATGAATGCTATCTACAAAATTATAGTCTGAGTTGAAGAGAAATGGGTATCAAATGCTAATGCTACAATGGTTACTTCACAAAATATAGAAGACTATCTCATTTAGGCTACTTCTGTTAGACAAGATAAAAGTATGTTTTGCAAGGAGTCTATTGTCGAAAGCATTTTGCTGCTCTCTCCCTTGACAAAGGAACTGTAAGTAACTTTGTTTCAAAATATTTTATATGAAAAGATCATGCAGTTACCATGTAGCTATTTTTCTTTTGTATTCAAAAGAGATGACTTAATTAGTTAAAGTTAGAATCCCCATATTGAGGATGACAATTTGAAGCTGGAAGCTGCATCCAGGGACGCAGGAGGGCAGGTAGAATAATTTCCTGGAGGAGGCAGCAGGACATGTCAGATTTTCACCCAGTTTGCATTGACCCTTTAAGGTCCGGTGGAAAGGATAACTTACCTGCTCTCCTACACTAAGTGATATGTTTGGTATTGTGGGATCAGGGGAACTTCCATTAGCTGAGAGTATATGGAAGTTTGCTGAGGACTTCAACCTTTTAGTAGGGTAGGTAATTGATCCCACAGGGAATCTGTTTCCTTCATCGAATAGCCCACAAACAGCAAAAGTTTTTTTTAAAATCGCATTTTTGTTTGACTCTTTGTTAGACCTCTTTTCTATTGTTAAAGCAGAATGTTGCATTCCACCAATTCTCCTGATGCTTCAGAGCAGGTACTACTGAATGAGCCTTGTAGGTGCATCATGCCCATTCCAACCATATCAATGAGACTATCACCACAATTTAGGACATGGTCAACAGTTTCAGACTATCAAAGATGCTGATTACGCTCTGCTCCATTTGTTCCAGTACAATGAACCCCCAAAAGCTTTCACATCCAATTCATAGGATCTTCCTCCAGTTTCTGGGGCCGTGGTGTCGGGACAAATTGAGTCCTGAGCCCTCATTTGCCCAGGGCCAAACCGGGGGAAATATTTTATCATCTGATGAACTTCAAATCATATGATCTATGATATCTATGATAACATTGTAAGGAGCATTCAAGCCCCTCCAGGGGCAGGGTTAGGGCTGTGTGTGTGGCCTTTGCTGCCAGTGGCTCTTCTTTGGGGGTAATAGAACCTTTGATTCCATTGACCCTTAGCCTGTCAAAGGGCAACTGCCGTCTCTGGCATTGTCAGCTTCCACAAATGGTACGGGAAGTGCTCCACCACTGGCAACATAGCATGCAGCCCTCTAAATCACCCATAATTAGGTCCTTAAATATACAAACTGGCTGCCTGCCTTCATTCTACGGGCAGTCTATCTGTTTCCAAAGCTGTCCTGGAAAACTTCCCTCGCGGTGAGTATTTGTCAGAAACTCATCCCGACTTTGCTCATGAAGCTTTTGGTCACTTCAAGCAAAAATAGGATTACATCAATGATTAGATATTTTTATAGAGATAATCCAAGCAGAAGAAATATTGATTATTAATACCACATTCAGTTTTGTTGAAGGTAGAAATCAGTTTAACTAATAAGACAATGTGAACAGCAGTTTGCAAAAACATATTGTCTGCCAGAGGAGATGATGAACATCTTCCTGTTTAAAGTTATTTGTTTGGATACCTGTTAACATTCTGATGTTTTATTGAATCTATTTAATTGGAGCAACCATGGAGCATCCTTAAGGAGTCTGGATAGCCATTTGGAGCAAGTACCAAACGTTCTTGTGGCAAATTGTACCAGTGTACTGTGGAACTGCCGCAAAGAACCTGTCAAAAAAAAGTATAATCTTCAAAATGACCATGGTAAAAACAGGATATCGTGATGCTCAGGTTATGGGGAGGGAGAGGAAATAGGTAATATTTCATAGGCCTTTTTCTGGGCTCCTACAGTGAAACACTAGCTATGTTGAGGTGTATTTATTATTCATGGAGAGTATTGGTGTTTTCTAAAGCAATCTAGTCGTGGAAGATTTTGTTTTGGTCATTTTTATATACAACCAATCTGAACCAAGAGAACAACCCCAGAATGGTTTGTTCTTTCTCCCAGGATCTAAAACAATTGTTTCTTTTGGCTTCTGAAGATGGGAAAGTGACCCTCTGAAGAGCCTTCAAATTTTGTGCCTTTGTTTTCTTTCTAATCATTTGGAAATTCAGAAAAAAGGATATTATTAAGTGGAGTCAAAGGAAATTACAGAAATTACAAAATGGAGAATTTTTGTCCATAATAATGGATCATTGTGAACTTCTACTTGCCATCACAATTAATTGCATCAAGTTTCACTCTATCAGGGCCTTAATGAAATGTATAGCTGACTGACAGTTTGATGAAATGAAGAAAACAGCTAGTTCAAGATTAGCTACAGGACACAGCTGTGCTTCAGTTTGTTTCAAAGATTGATTCAAACATGCTTTTACATTTTAAAAAAATACTGCATTCATTACATATTCTGGTTGTGAACTTAACCTAGCTTCAACCCACAAATGTTAAGAGCTGATTCGTAGCTGCAGCTGAAGCAAAATAAGTATGTATATGGAGAACTCACTGTAATGAATTAGATGCTTTGTAACTTGAGAGATGGGTAAATATTCCACACTTAGAATAATGAAAGGTAAGTACTCAGATGTTGGTCACAAATGGTTAGGAATACAATGTTAGAGATCTAACCTCTAAATGCATGCAAACCTGTATTACCTTGTCTCGGAAAATTCACCCCTTTGTTTTCATGAATAAAAATGGCATCCATGACATTTCTGGTGAATGGTTGGTTGGGAAAAGCTCAGTGGTATTATCGTCATAGTAGTTGCAACACATAAACAGCCACTCGGGCCAATCAGTTAGTTAACATTCATGGTCCATTGTTTAATTTTAGTTATCTTCTTCCACCCTGTTTCCTGTCACTTCAAGTCCTCTTCCTTCATCCAAGTGTCCACTTTAATCTTTGATGCTTGCAGTGTTTTTGCTTGAACCACTCATTATGGAAATATATTGTGCAGCCTCTCAACTCTGTGCAAAGGTAACTGACTCTCTTGCTCTCTGGTCTAAATACTTTGCATTTGGACTGAATCTAAACTCATACATTTGCAAATTCTACATTTTGTTACTTGAAATGCACAAAAAATATGCAAATAATAATGAAGTTCAGTTTCAACTGTTTTTCTGACTGTTAATATTTAATTCATATTCCCCACCTCAAAATCTGTTTCAAGCCCAGTAGCTTTAACTTTGCACCATTGTGATATTATAGACAAAATATCTCCCCATTTATGTACTTTTTTTCAACATTGTGATTTGCAATTGAGCATAGCAATAATCACAACTATACAAATATGCTGAAACAAAATATCAAGAGAGGAGTAATGATGATTGAGGGATCTGGCTGCTTCAAGTTGAACGAGTGAAAACACATGTTTCACATGCAATTTACATGCACTTCTATAACACTCACATGTCCTTTAGGGCGGCACAGTGGTTAGCACTGCTGCCTCACAGCCATGATGTGGAGCTGCCAGCATTGGACTGGGGTAAGCACAGTAAGAAGTCTCACAACACCAGGTTGAAGTCCAACAGGTTTATTTGGCACTAGCTTTCGGAGTCTCAGGCTCCTTCATCAGGTGAAGGAGCCTGAGACTCCGAAAGCCAGTGCCAAATAAACCTGTTGGACTTTAACCTGGTGTTGTGAGACTTCTTACTGTGCCTCACAGCGCCAGGGACCCAGGTTCAATTCCCGGCTTGGGTCACTGTATGGAGTTTACATGTTCTCCCCTTGTCTGCGTGGGTTTCCTCCGGGTCCTCTGGTTTCCTCCAACAGTCTGAAAGACATGCTGGTTCGGCACATTGGCAATGCTAAATTCTCCCTCAGTGTACCCAAACAGGCGTTGGAGTGTGGCGATTAGGGGATTTTCACAGTAACTTCATTGTAGTGTTAATGTAAGACTACATGTGACTAATAAAGAAACTTTAACTTTAAACATGACAAGATGGTCAGCCGTGCTGTTTGATAAGTGCTGTATGTGTCAGAGCTGACCAAATTTGATTATGTATTGATTAATAACTTGATAATGACTGTTAATTATGTACTGTATTAGCTCCAGTTATATTTTACTAATGTGCACCACCCAAAGCTAAAAGAATAGAAGCTAATTTTATAACATGTCTTTTAGAAATCATTTGAGGGTAATAGGTTTCTTAAAATAACTTGCCTTTGAGCTAAGAAACACAGTACAGAAAGGTATTCCATAATTCAATAGACAAAATGTTTCTTCTAGCATTCATGTTCCTTCTGAACATAAGATAAGATTATTATAATTATTATTCATAACATGAGCATAAGTTCATAAGATCTGCTTAGAGCTCACTTCATTCAACAATTTGTAAAGCATTTTGGGTCATCTTTAAAATGTGCTTTTTAAAATATGTTACATACTGAATACATACTTACCTAATGTTGAAACATGCTCAGTTTGATTAATTGCATCGTGAACTGTTTGACATTCTCCTCAACAGACCGTTACGAGCAACAAGATATCCTCCATGGTGTTTACTGCAAAATTGTTGTTTAATTTTGGGAATTCCATTAAAATCCTTTCAGAACTACCAGAAATGACAAGCTTATTGATCCAAAAGCAGCATCTGAATCCACAGTGCAGCTGAAAGAAATTCTTTCACGTGGTCTAGTTTATTCAGTATGTACCGCTATTGGTAGCCAAACAAATATTTGTAAGAAAATCAGGTGAGGCACCAAGTTGGAACATAATTGTTTCTTCTCTGGCACTTTGGAGTTTGAATTCAGCCGAGGTGCAATAAAAATCCCCCATTTTTGAATTATTCATGATGCTTGGGAAATAGGTCGAGTTGTTTTAAACCAAAATAGATAATGCAGGAAATACTGAGTAACCTGGCAGCATCTGTGGACAGAGAAACAGAGTTAAATTTCAAATCTGTGACCTTTCGTCAGAGCTGTTCTGAAGATTGGTGGTGAATAGAGCAAGTATTATAGCAATGCATTTATTCTGTGTCATTTGGAGAAATGCAAATGGGTAATGTAATACAAAAGTAGGCCTTTTAAAATCACTGTCATGAAAATTATTAACTGCAAAAAAGTGTGCAATTAAGTATTTTTTTAAAAGAATTCCATTGCTTGAGGCCTTAAATAAAATCAGAAACCAGTTCCAATAAAAAGTAAACAACAGAAACATGAACCTATTTTCATATTCTAGATATACTGTATATTTCCACTATCCCCCACCCCCTGAAGCTCCCAATGGGGCCAGCCACCTGACACTGGTTGGAACTGCCAGGTTAGCCTGGGCATGGCCAATACCAACCTGTGCCAAGGGGCAGTGCCACTTCCCAGCCATGTGCCTCTCTCCCAGGGACTATATTTGCCTTTACATACCGGAGAAGCCCCCATGATAGGTTCACGTCTCACACCCAGCGCCCGCTGACTGTCCAGTGAGGGGGAAGTCCCGGAGCGAGTACTTGCTAATGACATGATGATGTATTAAAATTGGCTTTCTGCAGTCCCACAGCACATTTCACGCCACTCCATTGGTGGTGGGGAGTCGATAAGATCGGAACTCAGAAACCTGTCGGCATGAATCGCGCGCTTTGGGTTTTGAGCATGCACCGCCATTCCTGCTGATGGAGAGTGCGGGCTCAAAATCACCCCAAAGAGTTAAACACTTCTCCTTTAAAACAGATCTTGTTGCTGATAGGAGAGGTGGAAAAGGGACAACCATCCCACAATCTCTCCTCTGTCGGTAACAATTCAAATGGTACAACAGTTAATGTAATCATAGAATCCTGACAGTACTGAAGGATGATGTGGAGATGCTGGCGTTGGACTGGGGTAAACACAGTAAGAAGTCTCACAACACCAGGTTAAAGTCCAACAGGTTTATTTGGTAGCAAATACCATAAGCTTTCGGAGCACTGCTCCTTCGTCAGATGGAATGGAAACATTTCCACTCCATCTGACGAAGGAGCAGTGCTCCAAAAGCTTATGGTATTTGCTACCAAATAAACCTGTTGGACTTTAACCTGGTGTTGTGAGACTTCTTACAGTACTGAAGGATGCCATTTGGCCCATCAGGTCTGCACCGTCTCTTCAACAGGGCATCCTACCCAGGCCTTATCTCCGTAACCCCACATATTTACCCCTCCAATCGACCTATCCTACATATCTTTGGACAGAGCACCCAGAGGAAACACATGGAGACAGGTGGAGAACGTGCTAGCTAGCTCTATACCGACAGCCACCCAAGGTCAGAATTGAACCTAGGTCCTTGGTGCTATGAGGCAGTGCCATCCTAATGAATGCGGCCTCCTTTGCACCTACCTCCCCAGCTGGAAATGTGGCAGGCTTTGGTGATAGTCCTGACATTTGTGGACTGGGATGGTGGACCCAAGGGGAATCAAGGAGGTAAGCGCAGTGCCCATGTGATGCGCGATTAATTCACTCGGGAGGCTGGATCGTACCCGGGAAATAAAGGCTTTTATTAGCAACAAGAATAGAGCATACTGCTTAACAATACAATCCCAGACTAAAGGGTCACTAGGAAGTGCAGTGACCTTTAAGCTCCTATAGGAAGGCGGAGCCAACCGGTGTGTACCACAGAACAATGCCAACAGGTGGAACACCCCAACCCTAACCCCAACAGTAACAAGAGTAACATATGTACAAGTACCCATAGTGATAACCATCTATGGTTCACCACACCATGTGCCCCTCTACCACTGCCAGACTCCAGAGGGAGGTCCCACCAAGGGACCTGGAAGCTGGGGGTTGACCTCGGCACTGCCCCCCCCCCCCCCCCCCCCCCCCCCCCGCCCCTTGGGATGGAGGTCTTGTGCTTGACTGCCCCTTCTAGCCCTTGGAAACCTGAAGATCACTCTTGGAATGGTGATTTCAGAAAGCTCTCTGATCAAAATCTCCTTCCTGATCTGTCTACTGTGAAAATTTTGAATTGGGCTGCTCAATTTAATCTGCAGCCCCCGGATACCTGGAAGGCATACAAGTCAGACCCATTCTTATAACACTACATTATTTTCAAGTGTCTGAGCCTTCCTAGCCTTCCTTTACCAGCCTTTGATATATTTTGAAATCCATTGCAGATCTTTGAACACCTTTGTTCTCGTGCAACTGCATGGACCAGTACTTTGAACTAGCCTTTGATTGACAGCTTAATGGTTTTTTCACAGCATGGTTGAGATTTATTGGCTGATCTTTACCTTCATGGTTGAATGAATCTGAAGTGCCCCCCATTGTTTCAAACCACAATGTTTGTAAATATCCTAGTTCTGCTTGATAACTGCAAGCAACAAAATGCTTTCACTTTCCTCTTTTCTAACCACAGTTAGGAGAGATTGGGTAAACCTCACACCCGTTTGGTGTGTGGAGGGGTGGGGGAGAATGACCCATTCTTTCTGTAGTGGGGGGGGGGTGGGGGGTGGGGGTGGAGGATGCCCCTCTGTGATGAGGGGTTAGTGATGCTCCCCTGGTCAGTTGGGGGGTGGGTCACCATTTTTGTTGTGGGGGGAGGGCATGCCTGTCAGCGTAGATATCAGAGCACTATTTAAAAATGATGCTCTGATCTCTGAACAGCTGGCCTGGTGTGGGTATTTCCCACGATGCATAAATTTGCATTGCTCAGATGGGTGAATGCCACCTCACATCCGGTTTTCCCACTGGCGTGGGCACTTAGAGTTAATTTGTGCTTAACATGTACATTTTTCAGGCAGCATACTGTCTCTTATGAGCCAGTGATGCAAAGCCAAGCAGATCATTAAGCTGTCTGCATCAATAGATTATCAGTTAGAAATTCGGTGAGGTAAATAACTATCTCACAACTAATGTCAGGGCTTATACTATATTCCAAGGACATGTGCAAACCTTTCTGCCTTCAGCTTTTTATCTTCCCTTTATATTATTTTGGTAAGAGTTATTTTGGTTAAAACTAATTATTACCTTCTAATAAAATACAATTTTCTTTTAAATTGACTACTTTCTTCTTCTGATAAGCAGTGCAGCATAATTGAAGGTTATGGAAACATCCTTTAACTGAATAATTATATTTTCAAGGCAGTCTTCTATAACACAATACTAATCTCTATCACTTCTTGGAGGAGACAAAAGGGTTCATTGTTGGGAAATAAAAAAAGCAAGACAAAGGATGGGATTCACTGATCTCGCCTGCCCCGCCCCTGCTGCCAGTGAGAATGGAGAATTTGGTGCGTAGCCAAAACTCCATTCACTGTAGCGGCACCAGAGAACCCCAGCCACGGACCAGGTCAGAGGTTTCCGGGATAGTAATCAATTTTAAGTAAATCAAATAAGTATACAGTTTGAAAACAAGGTTGAAGTCATCCTCCTTATCTGTATTGTTAGCAATGCAATTTCTTGGTACAGTGAACTAGGCGCTAAAATTTTGGGCGGGATTTTTCGGTGGCAAAGACGGCTCACCATTGGCCGCTGGAAGGGATCTTCTGGTCCTGCTAATGAATGCTCTGTTTTGTGTGGTGTACCTGTCCCACAGCTGGGTAACCCATCGTTGGGGGGGAGTCGTCTTCAGCAGGATTGGAAGATCCCACCAGCAGGAAGTTTTGGAAAACCCTGCCTTACATAACATATCTCCCAGAAATTATGAAAGCATACCATGTCAAAAGGCAACCGGCTGACTACAGCACTTGACATGATGGGTGCAGAATTTTCCCCAAAAATTTCTGAGGTGTTTTACCCAGCAGGAAAACCAGTGAGATTCCTGTTAGGCGATTTGGTGTGATTCAGTTCTCAGTTCACTCACACAGAAATTCCTTTGGAGTCTAGGAAATTCACCCACTTGTAGAAATTTTTTTGAAGTCTGGGGAGATTCTCACTGAATTCATCCACACTAAGAATTTTATTTGGAGTGTGGACCTGAAAACGCCTGCAAGGCCAGCTCCTCGGAGATTGGGGTTTTATTTTTAAAGAGCGCCCCAATCTTCAGAGAACTTCACACAACCCGCTAGCCCCCCCCCCCCCCCCCCCTACTTGCTGGCTAAGACCTCCCCACTCGCTGGTACCAGCAGCCTCCTCCCCACCTCCGAAGTGGGTGACAACTTACTATAGGGTCGCCAAAGGCCCCTCCTTTCACTCCTCCAAACTGGCAGCCTGGCAATGCGAGACTGGAATTTCCCCCACCACTTCAATGGCCTCCAAGCCCTCTGGCGTGACCATCATGATTGGTCTCCATTTGTGGAGACAGGTAGTGATTCGCGCTGGGTTCCCGAAGCACCCGAATGTCGGACAATTGCAGGAGCTGGGAGAATCTGGCTCCGAATTATTTAAATACGCTAATGTAGTTCATACCCTCAGGATGGGGAGAATCCCAGAAGAGGTTCTTGCTGGCGCTAACCACACTATGGCCCCACCCCCATGATTCACGGGCCCTAGCGCAATTTGCGCAAGATCGCGCAGTGCCAGAGAATCGCAGCTTATATCTGATCTCATATAACATTAACATACCACCTGAGAATCTGAATTCAAAATTAACTTTCACCTAAACACACTTCTCATGGATTGAAAAATTATTTTTAAATAAAATAAAATGAAAACCTACTTTTTTGAAGATATGCATAAATGTGGCAGTGAAATGGAGTGATCTAGAGTATAGATCAAAAAAGCAATGTGCAAGTCATTCAGACCATAAGCAGAGCAAAACAGGAACTGTAATTCACTCCTTGAGGGACAGAATTTAAAAGCACAGAAGTACATTAGAATAAAATAAAAGTAAAATGCTGTGGACGCTGGAAATCTGGAATCAAAACAAAGTGTTGGTAAAACTCAGCAAGCCTGATCCTTCCAGCACTTTCTGTTTTTTAGGATATTGGAGAACATTTCTGGCATTGGTGAAGGTGCAAAAAAGATGGAACAGAATAATAACCCAACTGAGAGGTTATGTTTATTGGGAAAAATGGAAAAGTTTGTGGCTCTTTTCTCTCGAGTAGTGAACACTGAGGGATGGCCTAAATAGCAGTCCTTAAGATTCTGAATAAGTTTGATAGGGTAGACACGGGGAGGATATTTCACTTGTTGGCAAGACCAGAACTAGTGAACAGAAATGTAAGAATCACGAATGAATCCAGTAGGGAACTCGGGAGATTCTTTATTCAGAAGATGGTTAGAATAATAAGTAAGGTTAACGCAGATAGCATAGATGTGTTTAAGGGGAAGCTAGATTAGCACACAAATGCAAAAGGAATACAAGGATATGTTGTTAGGATTGCGTGAAGAAGGGTGGAAGCAGGTTTGTGTGGAGTATAAACACCAGCATGGACTTATTGAGCTGAATGGCCTGTTTCTGAGCTGAATATGTGTTGCAATATACAATAAAAATAATCAAACTTCCACTCATAATAAATAGATCAACATTGTTCCTTGCATGATTCTCATTGTTTTATTGATATTTGAACATCAAGTAATTTTTAACAACTTGACACAAGAAAGGTACAATTTATAAGATAGATAACATGCATGAGATTATTTAGAAATTAGATGTATTCCTGTTCAATGAAAGAAAAAATGATGACAGAGGTTTTGAGAAATTTTCACTGAGTAATGATTAGGCAATTATTGAAGTACATTGCAGAGTTGAGAAAAGACTTGTGATAGTTGAACTATTTTGTTGATGCAGTGAAGTACTTTGAAGATTTAAAAAAATGATGAAGTGTTTTGACAGGATAAATATGGAAAGGCTATTGCATCTGACAGGGGAATCAGTTTTAGGGCACAAGAACAGAAAATGCTGGAGAAACTCAGCAGGTCTGACAGCATCTGTGGAAAGAGAATAGAGCCAACATTTTGAAACATTGGCTCGATTCCCTCTTCACAGATGCTGTCAGACCTGCTGAGTTTCTCCCGCATTTTCTGTTTTTGTTTCACATTCCAGCATCCGCAGTATTTTGTCTATTATAATCAGTTTTAGCGGTTCACCAATGTGCGATTGTCACTTGAGAATGAGGACAGAGGATTGGAGAAATATCACTTTCCAGAGAGCTGTTCAAGCATCAAGTGCTTTGCCATAGCATTAGTCAAGACAGAGAATTATACTTTTAGGAGAAAGAAAAGCCTTTCAAAAAGGAAGGTACAAAGTACGGAATTAGTTTTGGATTTCTCTAGTAGGAAGCTGGCTCAAACACACTGGGATGAATTTTCCTGAAGGCTGAGACCCTGTTGTCAAGACCAAATGGAAGTCCTGATCCTGCAATTGCCAGGGGCCAGACAAAGAGACCTACTTTTGCAGAAGCAATCTCCTAGTTGATCATTCCCTTGATTGCTATGCAAATGAGGATGGTGCATGGGCTCGTAATGCTGCCGCCCCAACCACAAAGCTCTGGAGCTTTAGTAGCATCACCGAGGCATGTGGGTACTGCTGAGGCAGATGGAAGAATGTAAGGAGCCCTATGAGGGGAGAGATTAGTCATAGATCATTAGAGGGGCCAATGAGGGAGAGTCCTCTGATTGGAGGGGAAATCCTCATTGACATTTAGTTTGTGATTGCAGCCTTTACTGCCAGTCGCTCCCTCTAATTGGGATGGAGCTTCTGGCTGTGATGGGCCCCAAATTGCGCAAGGAGGCCACTCCCATTTAAACCAGCATCTGCCACATAGGGCAAGGGCTGTTCTGCCACTAGCAAAATGCTGGCAAGCCCTGTAAATGGGCCATAAATGTAAAGATTGGCTGTCTGTGGCTTTGCAGTGGATACTTCTCCAGCCACAGAAATGTGCCAGTGTGCCAAAGGATTATTTTCTTATTTTCCTGCCACCAACCCTCATGACCTCCGCCCCCCTGCCTCCTTCCACCTCAAGGCCAGAACAATTCTGTCGTATGGCCTCTTCTGTGCTGTAAACCTCAATTACTTTTTACTTTTAAGGCAAATTTGGGTACAGAAGAAGGGGCATTGGCTATAGATTGGACTAGGATAGGCCAATAGATTTCTTAGGCTTAATGTCTTTGCAAATATCTTGTGGTTTGTGATGAAATCTACAAACAAGAAAAAATCCCAATGGAATTCCTGGCTCAACAACCAGATATATACAATCTTGCTTTCTTCGGTTTATTTTGTGATCATAAAAAGTGAAGTAAATCAATCAGAAGAAAACCTTATACGTATATAGCAACTTTAATGCAGCAAAATGTCCCAAGGTGCTTCACAATTTTCAATATTAAGTACCAATATCAAGTACTTCCATGTCAGATACAGAACAGAACGGATGTGGATAAAGTTCCTCTCTCTTCTTCAAGAGAATTAGCAAGCAAAATAAAAATAAAATTGCTGTTTTTCTCCATAATTAAACACTAGTTCATGAAAATATTTTCCTTCGACTTTCGTTCTTATACATGAGTACTCTGTTTCAAAGACTAGGAGAAGATCCGAGCTGGATTATATGCATGTAATTTGTAATAAGACCATTAATTAAATATAATACCTCCATCACTTAATCTTAGCTATTGCTTTTATGATGTGCGTTCATTTGGTTTTCAGCTAACTCAGAAGGTAGCGACAAAAGAGTGCATTATAAAAACCAGAAAAGAAAATAGAAAGGCAAATGAAGCAATGCTCTACGGTCAAATTACAATAGATCAAGGCTTCATAGTTTGCCTTGTAAGATAGAATCACAAACATTCTTATCAGCTGCACTAAACTGCATGGCTAACTACATTGGACAAAAGAACCCTGAGTGTTAATCCTTACATGAAGGTTTGCTGCTGATTATAAAAGGAGCTCCTTTCTGGGTTGTTAGTATTTTTCTGATGACTTTCAACAGATGACTCAATTTTAATCAGGTTAGAAAACACTTTTAAAGAATAACTGGGATAAATAGCACTTCAAAATAGTCCTCATACAATCGCATGGAGCTTCCAGTTAAACACTAAAGACTGAATTAAAAGGTTCCCATTTTGGACACGTGGCTCCAAAACAAATATCAGTGTGTGCATTATTTCACCACATTGGTATGTGCCTCCTGCTGAATTTTGGAGAAAAATCAATAGCGTTCTGTTTTAGATTTTCTCCCTCTACACCCTGTGTACAGCAGGCTTTGTCAGAACCTAAAAAAGGAAAGTAAACCTATGTTTTTGGTACAAACCTCTGAGAACAGAATTTATTTCAGATTTCAAGATTTTCAAAATTTATTTTGAGCTTTAAACAAGGGCACGCTTTATTTCATTGTTTTTCACTGTCAAGAATCAAAATATACACATTGCTGGTTTAAGGCTTTCCCAATTATAATAGAGAGGACCTTCTCTGAAGCACCTTTTTTTTACATACTTGACTTTAATATATGAATTGGTATGTTCGTCCTCTCGACACCTCCAACAAATTTCCTTTGAGAGACCATCTATTTTTAATAGCCCACTGGGTATCCAGTTCATAGAACTCTCTCTGGTTAGAAGTTTTCTTTTGCTCTTGTGCTATTCATTGCCCAAATCTCTATCACAACCTTGGAAAAATCTTTAGTAAGTTTTTTTTTGCATGTTGTCCGCCTTTCACAAGTTGATTGACTTTGTTTCACTGTCTGTACTGATGCTAGATTCTCTGGAGATTGTGCTTGTGCTACCATGATCAGATGACAAGACTGTTAACAATCTCCCCTGTCTAATTAATGGCTGCTAATCAGAAGGTGGAAAACTCCATTTTGAAATGTGTTTTTACTGTACAGCTAAAATGATTAAACTATAATTAGTACTGGGATTGAAAATGTCGGAGGAGCATTTGGTCGATTAAATATAAAGTTATTTTTAAGCGCTCTGCAATTTTCCTTTCACGTTTAGGGCAATTTGGCAACTTTTCTTCTTTTATTTCAAGTGGTCTAACTTTTTTTTCTATCTCATATATATTTTTAAAAATTAAGTTTTAAAAATTCATATTTACAATTAAAGTTAATCACTTCCATCAGTTATTGTTTCCGGCTCTGGGTGGCAGCTTACTATTTTGACCACACTGGTACAGTCTCTAATTATTGCAAGTATCAATTTTTCCTCATTACCAAGGAAATGCTGGTGGATAGAAAATAAAGCTGAGAAGGACAATTTCCAAATAGCTGTTTCGATAAAAGTTTGCATGGGTTCCCAACCCTCTTGTTCATGTCTCTGCCCCTGTCTCTCTCTTTCTCTCTCTCTCTCTCCCTCCCCCTATCTCTCTCTCTTACCCTCCCTCTCTTTCCCTCCCTCCCTCCCTTTCTCTCTCCCTCCCTCCCGCCCTCTCTCTCTCCTTTCTCTCTTGCCCTTCCTTTCCCTCTCCCTCTCTTTGCCTCCCTTTCTCTCTCCCTCCCTTTCTCTCTCCCTCCCTTTCTCTCTCCTTCCCTTTCTCTCTCCCTCCCACTCTCGCTCCCTCTCTCTCCCCCACCCCCCGCTTTCTCTCTCTCCCTCTTTCTCCCTCTCTCTTTCTTTCTCTCCCTCTCAGATTTTTGCAGAATGATCTATCTCTGTCAGATTCAGTGATATCCTACTTGCAATGAAACTTGCAACCCGATCCAACAATGGATGTTTCCACGCTCTCAGAGCCAATCTCCATGGGAATATGGATCACATGAGCTTTGTATTCAGGTAGAAATGCTAATTCACGATCTTTTGGGCCTCCAACTCTTTTCCACCTTGAAATCAAATAGACAAATTATAACTGTTTATGAAACCTGACATTCCTGACACCTCTGCCTGAGACAGGATGGAGACCAAGGCCTGAATTTTCACTAACAGGTCAAGAGTGCAGAGTCTGAAGTTTTCCTGGCTCTACCAGTCCAACCAAGCAGAAAGTGTCTTGGAAGTTGGGATTTTTATTCCAGGGGTTCTCCTGGGTGATATGCCTTGGAATAAGTGGCAAGGCAGCCGTGTGTGGAGGCAGACCGCTGCCTCAGTCAAAGATGTTTTAAAAAGCAGTAAAACAAAAAACAGCTCTCACCCCTCACAACCCTTCACCTCCCCAGCACATACACTCTCCAGGTGCCATCCATGCCAACTTATGCCACCTCATATTCCCACCCACCCCCACAACCCTTCATTACCTTCCATGGCAACCTATTCCCCAAGGTATTTTATACCCCTGTGTCAAATGATGCCAACCCATGCTCCCACCCACCATTCTTTGCCTTTGCACCCATCATACTAACTCACCCAATATATACCAAGGGAGACCTTCGGAGCTATAACCAAATAAAATAAAAATAAATTTACAATGTTTATTGCAGAATTTACTTTTTTTTAAATAAAGCTCTCATTCAGATAAATCAATTTCCTTCAACTACATAATCCTATATAGCAATAAATATTGCCTTCTAAAAACATGCTTTGAAATCTACAGTCCTACTTCAAAGTGGCTGCAACCGCTTGGAACTGCCAATCAAACTGCAATCGAAGGCATCCCACCATGACTATGGAAGGTTGTGAAATCAGTCATGCAGCATAGCTCCAGTAATAATTAACCCTCAAGCTTATGTCAACTGAACAAAATAGCACTTTTTAAACATTTCACAATTCACTTTTCGAAGATTTAAAGAGCCAGAGTTTCAAATGCCTTGACAGCTTTTTAGTTGCTTTTGACACTTTGGACAGTTCCTCTTGCCAGTTCCAATGAGTTTGTGTAATTTTTACATCGATCAATTCCACTTTTAACAATTCCAAAGGGCACTTTACCTCACAAAAATGTCCCAGATTCATCCAGCTTGGCTAGATGGAGAATCTCAAATTCACTTCTCTCCCTGAAAGTCAGTTTGGAGACAGGAAGTTATGTGATTGGTGAAGGAAAAGAAAGCAAGTTATCAGGAACTGAGAATAGCTTTGAACTGGTTCCTGGAGAATGGAGAATCCACTTTAGGGACTGAGTAAAGTACATTCATGGAGGGGATTTTCAGTCATTTTAGAAGTTAAACTGTGGAATCTTTTCTGTAATCTAGAGTATACTTGGCCTACTGAATAGTGTTTAGAAAATATTACTTTTAGTTCCTCTGTTAAAACTTGAAATTTATCACGTGATCCAGTCAGTCATTAGAAATTCAAATATCTTTTTTAAAGTTATTGGTCTCGATGGATATTGTGGCACTACCATTTGAAAAATCCTTTATACATGCTAATATCTTACCGCCAACTCCATAAGCCTTATCTTGTGCAACAGCCTTTCATGTGGCATGTTATCAAATGTCTTTTGATAATCCAAAATATTCAATGTGCACAGATTCTCCTTTATCTACCCTGCTACATACTTTCTCAGAAAAGTCTGAGAGATATACAAACAACAGCTTTCATCTTGTATAATATGATTAGGCAGAGTCAATGGCTGTGGAGAATGCGGGCACAAATGGTGACATGGATGCAAAATCCCACTAAAGTCAGAAAATGAGAATCACACCAATGAGATCCTGTCTTCAGATTTTCTCCCAACCTGCCCCCAACCCCAGCCAATAAAATAACGCGGTTGCTGCCCAGAAAGGTCAGGAACCTCATTTGAATAAGTTATAATAACATTAAAGGACTCCTCCAATGTATCGTCCCCACACATTGGGATCTCCCTTTGCAATGACGTGACATCGCGTCAGTGAGGTTTACAGCCAAGTTTTAAAAGTAGGAATCAGATGAAAGGAATCTGCGGGGATGCACAGGTAGGTACAGACCCCGGGGTGTGAGTGGCATGCCTGGGCAGTACCCTGCCACTGCTCGAGCAGGCACTGCTGGGGTGCCAGGGGGCAGTGCCAGGGTTCCCCTCTGGGGAGCTTCATTGATGGGGTTACCATTATTCATGGGGGTTGGTCCCTGTGTTGGTGGAGTGGGGATGCCCTTGTGTGTTTTGGGGAGGGGGGGTCTCTGTGTACGTACTTTAAAAGGGCACTTCCAGTGATGGCGTGAGCCACGGCTGTAGATTTTCTTTTGCACCAAGTGCTGGATTATCTGGCAAGAAAAGTCAGCTGTGCAGCTGGTGAGTTGCACACCAGTTTTCTCATCTCAGCTAGCACGCTGTGCAAAAAGAAAATATTTCACCCACTAGTTCTGCAATAACCTATTTTAAAACCCAAGGTGTTTGAAGGGATCTGTTGGCTCTCAGTCCCAGTAATTTCTCCAATAATTTTTCTTTAATAATATTAATTATTTAAAATTCTATAATCACATTGGACTCTTAGTTCCCCACTATTTTTGGAGTGTTTTGTGTACTTTGAAGACAGACACAAAATCACTGTTTGCCTTCACTATTTCCTATGATTATTTCTCCAGTTTCAGACTCTCACTACACTACTCTCTTCCTTTTTACATACTTGTCAAAGCTTTTGCAATCTGTTTTTATAGTTCTTCCTAATTTCATTTCATATTCATTTTTTTTCCATCATTTTCTGATATGTGAAACTCTCCCATACCTCAGACACACTACTCTTCTTTGCAATTTTATAAGCCTCTTCTTTTAATTGTCATGAAGATGTGCTTTGAGCCAAATATTGATTTCAATCCACTGCCTGGAAACATAAATTGAATTTATGAAAATAGACATTTTAAAGCATAAACTGAAGTGACTTGGAATCACTGCGGAGGTGGCTAGCTAACTTGCATTATTGTACATTCCACACTCTAACCCCATTGAAATGGAGATGTTTGCATAAACCTATCAAAGACAATGATCTTGGATAAATGTGAAGGAGCTATATTTTCTATCACATTCTCAGATACTCAACTGGGTGGAGACAAACCATCAAACCTAATCTCTTGAACAATGGGGACCCTGGCTAAGAGTGGAATTCCCAAACCTGACCTAATCAAATTACAATTGGGCTACATCATCATGTTTGAATTACTGCTCAGTTGGAGAGGGCAGTCACACGACAAACCAGTCCTTTCTATGTTTTGAGCATATGTATTCTCAGCAAAACTGGGTACAAACAGTTTAGAAAAGCTGAAAGGGATCCTTTCTCCCTCTCTCTCTACAACTTACAAGCTATTGGGCCCCATCTGCTATGGCGTGATTCTCTCGCTGTGTAGCAGACAGAAATTTTAACTAAATAACTGCCATAGAATCCCTACAGTGCACGAGGAGGCCATTGGGTCCATCGCGTCTGCACAGACTCTCTGAAAGAGCATCTTACCCAGTGCTAACCGCAGTGCCACCGTGCTGCCCTGAGCTGAACTCCACATCTTTGTCTCCAGAAGAACAGATAGATCATCCATCTGGAGTTTTAAACTACCTCAATGTTGAAAGCAGAACACCACCAAATGAAAGCAGCAGGACTACTGGATTCTGTCTGGAGCCTGCCAAGTCACCAAACTACAGACTGAAGTAAAAACAAAAATGCTGGATAAACACAGCAGGGCTGGCAGCATCTGGGGAGAGAGAAACAGTGCGAACATTTCAAGTGCATATGTTCCTTAGTTCATTTTAATTTTTATGCACTCTAATTTAGCCAGTCTATCATTCCCCACTCTTCAATCTGTATTTGTGGGTGTGAACTTAGAGTATGTGAGTCTGCTTGCAAAATCGGTGTGATTTTAGCATTTTATTGAAGTTGGTTTAAGTGTAATAAAGCCAAATTCTTTCTTTGTTAAACTCAAGAAAACCTGTCCTATTGGTTCTTTTATGATCACAGCACATAAACAGTTAAGTGTTCACTAAATTGGCAAGTATATCCTTTCAAATGGAAAAAAAAACTGTTGCAGTCAAACAAGGATAGCAGCTGAAGATGGTTGGACTTGGGATACTTCCCTGAGGAACTCCTGGGACTGAGATGATTAACCTCCAATATCCATAGCTATCTTCATAGAATCATAGAATGCCTACAGTGCAGAAGAGGCCATTTGCCCCATCGAGTCTGCACCAATTCTCTGATGGAGTATATTACCCAGGCTCTCTTCCCCACCCTATCCCTGTAACCCCACACATTTACCATGGCTAATCCATCTAACCTGCACATCTTTGGACTGTGGGAGGAAACTGGAGCATCCAGAGGAAACCCACGCAGACACGGGGACAGTGTGCAAACTCCACACAGTCACCCAAGGCCGGAATTGAACCAGGGTCGCTGGATCTGTGTGGCATCAGTGATACCGTTGTGCCACCGTGCCGCTTCCTTTGTGCTATGGGTAAGATTCCAACCAACGGAGAGTTTTCCCCCGATTACCATTGACTTCAGTTTTGCTGGGGCTCCTTGATGCCATACTTGATCAAATGTGGCCTTAGTGACAAGAACAGTCACTCTCTCCTCACCTCTGGAGTTCAGTTTTTTGTCCATGTTATGGGTGATTAGTTGTTCTGTAGAATGAGCCCCTCAGAATAAATGGGATAAATTTCACTTGAAGACATCCTTGGACTGTCACATGGTTTGTAATAGGATTAAAGCATTTCTGTTGAAATGAAGGGTTTTGTATATAGAGAGATTGATTTTCCAGTCACGGAACTTGGACTGTCACACGAGACACAAAAGATTAACTGCAATCAGTTTATATATACCCTAGAGTGGAAAGACATTTATTTATTATTAATTTCAAGAAAGAGAATATAAGCTATTAGTATTCTAACATTAGAAGTTAGCAATTTATTAGACAGCCTTTTTCTGAAAATAGAAAAATAGGCCAGAATTTTCTCGCCGTTCATGCCGGCGGGGTTCTCTGGTCCCGCTGCAGTAAACGGAGATTTGGCTGAGCACCAAGTTCTCTGTCCTCACAGCAGCAGTGGGGTGTGAACATACATAAAATTTTGGCCATAAATTCTGATTTAAATGGCACCTAGTCAAAGAATCGACACTGTCAAATGTGCACATCTAATGTATCATCCCTGAATTACAGACTGGTATCCAGATTTTAGTTGAAGAAGAAAAAGCTAAAGATAAAAATATTGCTCACCCAGTCATGAAATTTATAAGATACATTTATAAGATGTGTGGGCCAAAAGGGGGAATATTATGCAAGCATACTCCAAGAACATGGAATTAAAGTGATATTATAGATTTTAATGTTTTCTCAATGATTTATAATGGCTCTAATGGCTGTAATATTTCCTGATTACCATCTGCTTGCAAACCAGAGATCTGTATGAGAATGCTGGAAATGCAAATATAAATCTATCAACTCATATTGCACTAAGAAGAAAACAGATTACTACACGCTAAAGGATCACATCATATTAAAGGCAATTTACAGTCAATTTACGGACTCTCTCAATTCACGCATGACACTGTATACTTTCTCTAAAGTTTCTGAACTATTAATTTCTTTATAATATTACTACTCGTATAACTCCATCTATTTCGAACCCCTGCCATAAACAAACTATTATTTTGTATGAATAAAAAGAAAGTTGCATTTATCTGAGTGGACGTCCCAAAATACCAGTGAAGTATTTTTGAAGTATAGTCATTGTTGTGCTGTTAGCAAATGTGACAACCAATTTGTACACAGCAAGCTCCCATAAAGAACAAAGTTTTTATTGCCAGATAATCTGTTTTATAATGATGACTGAGAGATAAATATTGGTTAGCACACCAGAGTTAACTTCTCTGTTTCAGAATAGTACCATAGGATCTTTTACTTCCATCTGAGAGAACAGGCAAGGCCTTGGTTTAATCTCCTATATGTTGCCTGTGACAGTGTAACATTCCCTCTGTACTGCACTGGAGTGTCGCCTTTTATTTGAACGCTTAAACCCTCAAGTGAGAACAATATGGTGCATAGTATGAAGTAAAATTGCAAAATGTACAATAAAAAGTATTACTGGCAGAGAGAAATATGTAAATTCAATGTAAATGTAGCAAATGTAATTCATTCTAAAATCTGTTTAAAAATTGTTTTTCAAAAATCGTTAATTTTAATTTTGGGCCATTGTGACTTTTCAAGTGGATGGATGATAAATCTGCTTTTGTCCCTAATATGAATTCTCCCAATTGTTAAGCACATCAACATTAATCTCTGATGTTTACATTTTTCAAGCTGTTATGGTGAAAATCTGATAAAATGTTGAGTTGTTAGTTTCACTGGGCGGATTTTTGCCTCCCACCCGTGATGGGAATTGTGGCATGCGGGTCAGAAAAATTGATGAATCATGTAAAGGTCGGTTGACCTCAGGTTGGAACTTCCAGTCTTGGGGTGCGCACGGCTGGAAAATCCCGCCCACTGTGCCATCCATTCCCTTGACTATTGTTTAAAGTTTTTAAAGTTTGCCTTCCATTCTCCAGCTTTGTATTACTGGCACTCGAGGAATAAAGCCAGCAGGAAGCCTGCCAGTAGCTTATGTTTGTTGCTAACCCCAGATGGAAGATCGTACAGTTACAATTATTGCTCAGCCTTCTTAATGGAAAATTAAAGTCACCGGCCCAGAAAAAAGTTTACACATTTATAGCACTGCACGAAAGCTGCATAAAAGCTAGCTTGACAATTTGGTTGGCGGCACTTAATGCCTTGTGGAGGAACCTTAAAGCTGATCAAGCCTAGGCCCTGTTCGTAAACTTCTCACTCAAGTGCTGTACCAATGGAAGTCTAACAGCATTAATTCTCAGTCAAATAGCTAATGCCAGCCTTCCAGAACTATAAGCCACAAGTGGCATTTTGCTCTTGAACCGTAGCTTTTTATAAGTCGACAGAGATTGGACTTTTCCAGTTTAGGGATGAAGCTTCCAGGCAATGCTTTTTGTTTCGGTGAAGGAAGCTTGCAGATTTTTCATCTCTTGTTCATAAACTGGAAGCCAAAAGAAATCTATTGCAAAATTTAAATTTACTCAAGCTCACGGACAACTGCATGTAGTTTTGTAAAATGTTTTATTATTGTCGCAAATTTGCAAACTAAATCTGGCTTTCAAAATGTTCTGCAGCCCTCTTGATACTTGACTTATCAGGTGAGACTCTGGGCTGGATTTTCTGACCTTGCCCACAGCTGGGATTCTCTGGACCCACTGCAGTGAAATGAGATTTGGCTGAGTGCCAAATTCTCCGTTCTCACTAGTGGCGAGGCATGAACTGCCAAAGAATTCCGGCCTCCGTTTCCAAAGTTTGATGATTTCAGTTCTGCTATGCTAGGTTCCTCGACCAATGGAACATGAAAATAATGGATGGAATCTTATGAGTATTTGACAAAGTGTCAGTTTTGGTGAGAAAACTGGCGTGGAACTCTCCAGCTGCACTGGCCAGTTTACTCTCCAGATCTCATCATGTTAACTGCAAAAAAAGAGTGGGTATGGTTTGCGTCATTACTCTGGCAAGGGGGTCTCTTAGAGAGAGGAACTGGCTCCACTGATGTTGAGGCACCATCTTTGAAGGGCACCCCGCTCACTGAAACAAATATCAATCTCCCCCCTCCACCACGGAGATATCTGTGGCCTTCTCCCTCCCCCACCCCCACCTCACCCCCACCTCACCCCCAATCTTGCCCTGGCATCACTCTCTGAGTCTGCTGCCTTCCCCACCACAAATAGATGAGTCCCCGCACATGAGTCTCCCCCGGATTGGCTAGCAGTGCAGCTATTGACCTCCTCCGAAAGTGACTGGCTGGACAGGTGTAAAAGGAAATGTGGTAACATGACCCCTTTAAGGAGGTGATTCTTGAGGGTCATGTGCTCGGGCCAGACCTTCTGGAGAGGCAACGCGGGAGGCTGAGTCAATCAGGAGTGCAGTGGCAAAGAAGGGAGCAGAAATAAGAGCATTTGGAGATTGGATTCCTTCTCCATTCTTCCTACGGTGCTATCCCCAGGCGTCTTTTGACCAATTCAAGATATTAAGAGCAAAGCTGATATTAAATGCTGGAGCATTCCAAATCACAGAAGGGAAACTTGGAATGCGTACTCTCAACTGTATTTTTGCTACTTAGCATGATGTGAGGAAAGATATGAAGACCAGTGAAAGATACCCCAGACATTTTTGTGATGACTTTTTTAAAAAAGTGTTTATTAAAGAGTCAAACACACAAGAACTAAAAATACACTTAGCTACTTTTACCCAGTTCCAAATTCTTCTATTTTCCCAGAGCTATGCCTCCCCAAACAACATTCCATAGATTTTAAAAACTATAAGCAAAATCCAGCAATAGTTACCACACCAGGCATTTTAATCTTTTGGGGTTGCTTCCAAGTTAGGATAAATTGGCTTCTGAAACAAGCTTTCTCAGGTCCAATGTGTTGGGAGTTTACACAGCTTTCTGCTATGGGCTGCAGTCTCAAAACAGCTCCCTTTCATAGAGTGAACGAGCCTCTGATATTCGGTTTTTCCTTTTGATCTTCCCTTATCTGAATTAACCTTGTCAGAAGTTTCTCTTAATTATCTTTCTTACATGAATTCACCTTCTAGACTGTAAGTGTGAAATTAACCCCATCTTCTCTTTTGAACTTTTCCCATCTTTACTTTAAGTTTTGACACTCTATTCCCATTGTTATCGACTTGCCTTAGATGAACATCTGATTACAGTGTTGCTAGGCTAATCAGCATATCAAAACCCTAGTTGTATTAACTCACTGAACCTGACCTTGTTATAATTTCCATTTTCCATGTTCTTTGTTAAACGTACAACCTCTAGAACGCATGCCCAATTATTGGATTTCTAGTTTTCCATTTTATCATGATTTTCTAATGATATCTTCAGGAAGACAAATCTCTGGGCACCAGAAACATTCTGTAACTGTCTTTCAAATAGAGTCACCACAGAAACTGCCTGAGTTTCCATTACAGCAGTTGGTTGGTTCATGCAAGTTGTTTGCCGCTCCATGGAAGCTACTATGACTGCAGGGGTCTTTATTCAATAGAACTTGTCCCCTGGAAGGGTGGCATCTGTTGTACCTATTCTACTTGGTGCAGCTGCCATCCATTAAGGTCCAGTGCATCTTCCTGAGTCTCTAAGTTATGTGTGGTGCCAGTCTCTGGGCTGGTGCCTGTGACCATGTAGAGACAGAGTGACATCTTCCTCTGAAGAAGCATACTGGCTCTTCCTTCTCTTTCATTTCCTCCAGGAGTGAGGTGGATCTTATTTTCTTGAGTCTAAAATGATGAAGCTACAAAGGTTAGGATTCAGCACATGTGGTTACTCGAGGAGCATTGTGCGTTAAGACCATGTGGAACTTTGGAATGAGGACTGGTTTGGGGGAATTAGGTATCAGGAAATATTGGGGATAAGCAATGACGTTGGTGTGATTTAGCTCAGTTGGCTGGACAGCTGGTTAGTAATGCAGAGTTATGTCAGCAGTGTGGGTTCAATTCTTGTACCAGCTGAGGTTATTCATGAAGGCCCGTTTTCTCAACCTTGCGCCTCGTCTGAGGCGTGATGATCCTCAGTTTAAATCACCACCAGACAGCTCCCTTGAGGGGGAGAGTAGCCTATGGTCATCCTGGACTATAGTGACTTTACCTGACCTTACCTTTTAGTTAGATGGTTGATGCACTGTATTGAAGTTGTGCAGCTGATACTGGTGGTTATTGTGCAATTTGTTTATGAAATTGAATCTTACCTTGATCACTTGTGTCAAGTCATTAAATTTCTTGCAGCATTGAAGTCATGTCCTGGGGGCAAGTCTCCAGGTTGTTATTACTTGGGCCATCTCCTCCCAATCCATCATATCAAATGCCTCTGTGACTTCTTTTCCAGCTACAGATATAGGACACCCCTTCTGCTCTGGATCTCTCCCACCAGTATCACTAGTGTTATGTCTGAGAAGCTATGCATCCTATCTCTTGGTCCTTGAGTCATCCTGAAACACTCGTTGTGTGTTAAGTGGGACTCTCTACACCTTCAGTGGAAGAGGATGCCGGGTGGCTACTTATACCGCTCCAGGAATGTTGCTTCTAATCACAACCTAAATTCAAAACAAAAACAGAAAATGCTGGAAACTCTCATCAGATCTGACAGCAAGTGTGGAGACCAGAGCTAACAGCTGGGATTCTCCGGCTTTGTTCGTGGCTGAGATTCTCTGGTCCCGTTGTTGTGAATGGAGTTTTGGCTGAGCATCTGGATTTCCGTTTTCCGTGGCAGTGGTGGCGAGACTTAAAGATATCAGAAAATTCTGGCCAATGTTTCAAGTCTGGATGAGTCTTCATCAGAGCTTCAGCCAGACCTGAAAAGTTAGCTCCATTCTCTCTCCACAGATGCTGTCAGACTTGCTGAGATTTTCCAGCATTTTCTGTTTTTATTTCTGATTCCAGCATCCGCACTAATTTGCTTTTATTTAAATTTGAAACATGCAGGTATCTGCCGTAACACCTCTAGGCACATTGAAATCAAAGTAATCACCAATTAGCCACAAAACCGCAGGCTTAAAACAAACATTTAAACATGCATGTCTTAGTAGCACAGCACCCACTTAGCACTTGTTTTCATCCTTTTCCCCAAAATAAACCTTCAAGGCATTTTTCAAGTGAAATGCTGATCAACTCAACTGGAGATGCGTCTTCTTTTTTAAGTGCTTGACAATTATTCAGCAGTGTGAGTAACTGCATACAATTTTTCAAGAGCTTTCATGAAGATGAAAGGATTTTAAGTCATAAAGGGGTTTGCTTTAGCATCTTTGGCTTCCTAATTCAGCAGTTATGAATAAAAGTGATCGTGGATAGTTATGTTGCCTTCCTGACTAGCTCCCACATTAAACCGAGCATTTATGTGAAGCCTTATAACATCACAATAGCATATGTATGAATGCAGATCAAAGTGACAGCATATTTTTAATTAAAAATTATATCTATTTTAACATGGAGAGGACAATTGTTCTTTGTTTAATTGAGCTTGTTCTTGTTCCTTTTGACAATGAGTCTTACATTTGACGTCTGTCAAGGTACATGACCTGTACATATTTATGGTGCTCCAGGTTTTACAGACTGAGACAGTGTGTGGAGAGACTGCGGGAAATCACATTTCTGGAAAGTCAATTCTGGAAGATTGATTTAATGACTTGCCATTCAAAGCTCTTTAATAGAGAGCTGGTGATTAAATAGTGGAAGACTGGCAGAAGTCATGTGTAGGAAGTAACAGCAATTCAGCAGGTGGCATGCTGTGGAAGAATCTAGTGGAAAGGATGGAGAACATGAATTGTAAATGATGAGTGCTAAAGGAACTACTGAACTGATAAAATATATGATGCTTCCAGCTTCCATTCCCTGACTGATAACAAAATACCTGGGGTGTATGGGTGTTGTTTGAAAGTATGCATTTTAGAAACAGAGTTGGACCGAAATTGTTGTTCTTGTACAATTTTAACCTCACAAAAAAAAGTGCCCTTACCTTTCTGGCACCCCAGCATCAGAGAGTGCCCTCGCGTGAATCAAGCTGACAATTTGGGGGCTGGAGAGGCCGGCAGCATAGCGCTGAGTGGGCCATTGCACATGTTCTGATCTGTTAGCGCCAAGATCGCATGCGCAGTAGCTCCACCCCGCCGGCCTACCGATCACTAGTCAGCTCGATCACTGGCCAGCCCCATGACCCCGCAACGCTGCCCCTCCAATCCCCACTCCTGGCAGTCCCGATTTCGTCCACCCCCCTCACTCCAATGGCCAGCCCCGGTCGCTGGCCTCCCTCCCTCTGTGACCGATCCTGAGTGCAGATTGGCAGTGGGACCCCCCTCCCCCACTGATCACCCCCATTTGGCCCCGCCCCTTTGCCACTGCCTGACGCCCAGTGGGCTGTGCCAAGATGCCCCCTGGGCATTGCCACTTTGCCTCAGGCAGTGCCAAGAGGCCAGGCTGTCACTGCTCATGGGCACCCCCCTTTACCCCCTGACCTCCCTTCACTCCAACGGGATCGGGCCGCCAGCTCACCGTGGGTGGGGAGCTGTTGTAAAACCCGCTGAAGTGAAACACTCCTGGCGGGGGCAGGGAGACATTAGCGGGCCCAGAGACTTCAGTCCTGTGCCCACTAATAAGATTTAAATGAAGATTTGAATAATTTATTCAGCTCTGCGCCAATTTCTGGAACGCAGCTGACGACATTGGGAATCTGGCAGCCGGAGATGTGCAGAGGCCATGGCGCTCAGCAGGAAGCCTGCGACATGGCCTCCATTTCAGTTTCCCTGCTCTAGCAGTGCAGCGGGCTGGGAGAATCGCCCCTCCCCATTACTTTTATACTCTGCCACTGGAGCTGGGGATATGCTTTATTCATACGAGGAAATTACACCTGTTGCGCCTTTGCATCTGATGCAGTTAGTAGAGTATAGCAGAGTATGGGCGGCACGGTAGCACAGCGGTTAGCACTGCTGCTTCTCAGCTCCAGGGTCCCGGGTTCGATTCCCGGCTCGGGTCACTGTCTGTGTGGAGTTTGCACATTCTCCTCGTGTCTGCGTGGGTTTCCTCCGGGTGCTCCGGTTTCCTCCCACAGTCCAAAGATGTGTGGGTTAGGTTGATTGGCCAGGTTAAAAATTGCCCCTTAGAGTCCTGGGATGTGTAAGTTAGAGGGATTAGCGGGTAAATATGTGGGGGTAGGGCCTGGGTGGGATTGTGGTCGGTGCAGACTCGATGGGCCGAATGGCCTCCTTCTGCACTGTAGGGTTTCTATGATTTCTATGATTTCTATGAGTATAATGGCTGTTAGATATTAATAGTAACAAAATATGTGCAATGTATGTTGCTGGGTAATCTGATCATCCTGGCCTATCAGCATATCTCTTACCTGATGACCCTATCTCTGTAATCAGTTGGGCAAAATTTATATTAAATATGTCTGTCGGTAATTGAAATATGATTCCCAGAAACCATTCATTTAATGAAATAATTCATTTACGGGCTGTGGGCATTGCCTGCTAGGTCAGCATTTATTGCCCACCCCTAGTTGCCCTCGAGAAGATGGTGGTGAGCTGTCTTCTTGAACTGCTGCAGTTCCTAAGGTGTAGGTACACCCACAGTGCTTGTTAGGGAGGGAATTTCAGGATTTTGACCCAGCGACGGTGAAGGAACGGCGATCTACTTCCAAGTTAGGGTGGGGAGTGGCTTGGAGGGAATCTTGCAGCTGATGATGTTGCCAGTCTTCTGCTGCCTTTGACTTTCTAGATAGTTGTGGTAGTCAGTTTGGCAGGTGCTGCCTTGGTGAGTTCCTGCAATGCATCTTGTAAATGGTACACACAGCTGCCACTGTTTGTTGTTGGTGGAGGAAGTGAATCTTTGTGAAAGGTATACCAATGAAGCAGGCTGCTTTGTATTGGATGGTGTTGAGCTTTGAGTGTTGCTGGAGCTGCACTCATCCAGGCAAGTAGAGTATTCCATCACCTTCCTGATTTATGCCTTGTAGATGGTGGACACGCTTTGAGGAGCCAGGAGGTGAGTTACTCACCACAGGATTCCTAGCCTTTGACCTGCTCTGGTAGCCACAGTATTCATATGGCTAGTCCAGTCCAGTTTCTTGTCAATGAGGAATGATTTTGATAATGGGGAATTCAGCGATTAATACATTCAATGTCATGGGGTGATCGTTAGTTTCTCTCTTGTTGGTGATAGTCATTGCCTGGCCCTTAAGTGGAGTGAATGTTACCTACCATTTGTCTGCTTGAGCCTGGATGTTGCCCAGGTCTTGCTGCATTTGGGTATGGACTGTTTCAGTATCTAAGGAGTTGCGAATGGTGCTAAACATTTTGTAATCATCAGGGAATATCCCCACTTCTGACCTTATGATGGGGGAAAGATCATAGAAACATTGAAACTAGAAGCAGGAGTAGGCCATATGGCCCTTCAAGCCTGGTCTGCCTTTCATTTTGATCATGGCTGATCATCGAATTCAATATCCTGATCCCCCCCCTTCCTCCCATATCCCTTGATCACTTTAGCGTGAAGAGCTATATCTAATTTCTTCTTGAAATCACGCACTGTTTTGGCCTCAACTACATTCAGTGATAGTGAACTCCATACATTCACCACTCTCTGGGTGAAGAAATTCCTCCTCACCTCAATTCTAAAAGGTTTACCCCTTATCCTCAAACTATGACCCTTATTTCTGGACTCCCCCACCATTGGGAACATTCTTTCTGAATCAACCCTGTATAACCCTGTTTGAATTTTGTAAGTTTCTATGAGATCTCCTCTCACTCTTCGAAACTCCAGTGAATATAATCCTGACCGACTTAGTCTTTCCTCATATGACAGATCTGCCATTCCAGGAATCAGCCTGGTAAACCTTTGCTGTACTCCCTCTATAGCAAGGACATCCTTCCCCAAATAAGGACACCAAAACTTCACACAATATTCCGGGAGTGGCCTCACCAACGCCCTATACAATTGCAGCAAAACATCCCTATCCCTATACTCGAATCCTCTCGCTATGAAGGCCAACATACCATTTGCCTTCTTTATTGCCTGCTGTACCTGCACGCTTACTTTCAGCGACTGATGCATGAGGACTCCAAGGTCTCATTGAGTATCCACCTCTCTCAATTTACACCCATTCAAGTAACTATCTGTCTTAATATTATTGCTATCAAAGTGGATAACCTAACATTTATCCATATTATACTGTATCTGCCATGCAGATGCTCACAGAACTCAGCCTGTCTAAATCACACTGGAGCATCTCTGCATCCTCCTCACAGCTCACCCTCCCACCCAACTTTGTATCATCTGCAAATTTGGAGGAAATACATTCAGTTCCCTCTCCAATGTACAATGTGAACAGTTGGATCCTAGCACAGATCCCTGTGGAACCACACTAGTCACTGACTGCCAATCAGGAAAAGACCCATTTATGCCAACTCTTTGCTTCCTATCTGCAAACCAGCTTTCTATCCATCTCAAGACTTTACCTGCAATCCCATATGCTTTAACTTTATGTAGTAGTCTGTTATGTGAGACCCTGTTGAAAGCCTTCTGAAAGTTTAAATAAACCACATCCACTGGTTCTGCTTGGTCAACTCTACTAGTTACATCCTCAAAGAATTCCGATAGATTTGCCAAGCATGATTTCCCTTTTGTAAATCCATGCTGACTTTGAATGATTATACCACTGCCTTCCAAATGCTGAGTTATGAAATCCTTGATAATGGACTCTCGCAACTTCTCCAGGACCAACGTTAGACTCACTGGTCTATAGTTCCCTGTTTTCTTTCTACCTCTTTTTAGGTAGGAATAGTGGGCTTACATTAGCTATCCTCCAATGCGAATGGTGCTAAACATTTTGTCATCATCAGGGAATATCCCCACTTCTGACCTTAGGATGGGGGAAAGATCATAGAAACATTGAAACTAGAAGCAGGAGTTGGCCATTTGGCCCTTCGAGCCTGGTCTGCCATTCATTTTGATCATGACTGATCATCGAATTCAATATCCTGATCCCCCCTTCCTCCCATATCCCTTGATCACTTTAGCGTGAAGAGCTCTATCTAATTTCTTCTTGAAATCATGCACTGTTTTGGCCTCAACTACATTCAGTGGTAGTGAACTCCATACATTCATCTCTCTCTGGGTGAAGAAGTTTCTCCTCACCTCAGTTCTAAAAGGTAATATTCCAGAGTCCAAAGAATTTTGGAAAATGACCACCAATGGATCTATTATTTCCAGGGCCACTTTCTTAAATACTCAGGGATGAAGATTATCAGGACCTGGGGATTTATCCACCCATCAATTTTCCCAAAACCATTTCTCTACTTCTGCTGATTTCCTTCAGCTCCTCACTAAAACATATTTCTCTCAGCACTTCTGGTACATTATTCATGTCTTCCTTTGTGTAGACTGAAGCAAAGTACAAATTTAATTCCTCAGCCATTTCTTTATTCCCGTTATGAATTCTCCCATTTCTGACTGTAAGGGGCCTACATTCATTTTTGTCAATCTATTTCTCTTTACATATCGATAGAAACTTTAGAAACGCTCGATTACTTCATACTCTATTTTTCCTTTCTTAATCAATCCCTTGGTCTTCCTTTGCTAAATTTTAAATTGCTCCCAATCCTCAGGCCTACTGCTTTTTCTTGTCAATTTGTACGCTTCTTCCTTCAATCTGATACTATCTCTAATTTCCCTTGTAAGCCATAGTTTGTCTGCAATTCCCTTACCACTCTTGCGATCGTTGCTGAAACAGCTGAAGATGGTTGGACCCAGGACACTCCCCGATGAACTCCTGAAGTGATGTCCTGGAACTGACGTGATTGACTTTCAATCCCATGATCATCTTCCTTTGTGCCGGATATGACTCCAACCAATGAAGGATTTCCTCCCTGATTCCCACTACTCATCAGAGGACTCCCTAGGGCCTCTGCACAGCCACAACCATATGTGGAAATCCATGTATTGACATTTGACTGCTTCCTGAGAGAAACAAACAGTACAGTCCCTCCCATCTCAAAGTGTGCAGGACTCTGCTGGACATAATCTACCCTTGATTTCTGACCCCCAATGCCCACTGCTCCAACCCTCAAGATTATTCTGGTCTACTGCCTGCTGATTTCTCAATGTGATTTTTCCAGTTTGCTTGCTCTTGGTCTCCCTGTTACTTATGTTTCAAATTCATTTGTATCAAATCTTTCACTTCATTGGATTGACATGTCCATTTTTTTTTGCTGATTTGGTACAATCAAGTTCCGAATTTTAAAAAAGGCTTTTCGCTGCTCTGTGGAAAAAGGGAAATAAGTCACACATATGCAATGCTTTTCACATCCTCAATATGCAGTCACTGTTGTGCAGAAAAACATGGCAACCAGTTTAAAGTTTCACAAACAGCGATGAGATAAGTGACAGATTAATCTATTTTATAGTGCATCTCCCTCACACGGTTGAGATCAGAATTTACTGCATCATTATTCTAATTTAAGCTTTGCTCATGACTCAAAAACGTAAGATGCTTTGCTTTGCTCAGGTTGTCCTTCTTTTCCAATTTAAAGGCATTGAAAACATAGGCTTTGCTCCTCTGAATCACTTATTTAATCCTTAAATCTTTATGACATCCTGCTGTAGGCTTGGGCTGCCCATCTTGCAGCCTTGTTTAATGTTGTTCATGATATGATTAAACGTTTGAATAAATTTGCTGTGAAAACATCGCAGAGAAAGAAATCATTCATTGTGGCAAACCTAAAGTAATAAAGAAACTGCAAATATTGGAACGATGTAGTAGAAAAAGCTAAAACTGCTTCCTTTTGTAAAACTGAAAAAAAAAACTGTCAGTTTGTTTGGTTCTTTTGGGAGCATTGTCCCCTTTAATTCAGAAGCTTGTAGATTCAAGATTCATTCAAGAAGACAGTGCAGAATTTAATATCCCGACTCAGGTCTCACCCATCGGTTGAGAATCCTGTGGGAAACCCGTAAACATATTTACATAAGAGAGACCTTCCTGAATTAAGTGCCTCTCAGACTGGCCAGCGTCAGGCCATTACCTCAATTTAGGACCCCAGCTGCCATAAATCCTGCTGATATGTCTTCTGTTTCCCAAAAATTACAAATAATCACACAAAATGCTGGAGCTTCATTGCGTGTATTTCTTGCAGCTCTCCATATGGCTGGTGACTGGTAGATTAATACAGTGCTGTTTGGCTCATGAGAGCTGTGCAGGAGTAAATGTAGCACCGTAGGATATATATTCACATAACAGTTAGTTCCTAATTCTGTATGTCTAACAATTTAACACCTTTTTATAAACGTATATGTAAAACTTTATAATGCCACTATCGATATAACTGTTCCAATCATTAATTTGCTTTTTAAACTCAAGAAAATTAACAATTGACTTAAATAAACTGAATGCCTTAAGAATCTGTTTTAGAATATTTTCTTTTGCTCAAAATAATATTCACATTATCACTTAGGGTGTTGTGCCTCCATCTTGTAGATTTGGCAGTTATCGTTCTCAGTGGTGAACTGGCACGCAGCACAGTCAGATGTTTTGTATGTTGCTCCTGGTATTGTAGGACTTGTGCTTGATATTGCTGATGTTGAATCATTTACGGGTGACGTTGATGCTGCATCATTTGTTGGGAATGCTGTTAATGTTGCCTCACCGCTTAGTGATGTTGCGGCTGTTGATGATCCTTTTTGCTTTTCAAGCTCAGGTGGATGTCAAATATGAATTCTGTTCCTTCTCAATTGCTTAGTCATTTTAGTCTCAATGATGTGTGAACTTGGAGCCTCAGCTTCATCAACAAATTTTGCTGGATCTGACACATGTACAGTTTGTCCCTTCAACAACTCCGGCTGGGATTTAGCATTCTTGTTGATGTGTTAACCTCCTTCTACTTATTCATTTGCGAGTCACTGTCCTGGTCACTTGGAGGAAGTTGTCTTATACTTTTTTCATTTAACAACTCTGCACACAATGTCATGTCAGCCTTGAAATGTGTATGTCAGAGTGACAAGAAGGCAATGTTTGGATCTTTCCTTGTCTTTTTGATCTGATGTAGCAGCCTTTATCTACGTCCTTAAATTGAAGGCAATCCATTGTGTGGCTCAAAGTAAAAAAGGGTTATTGCCAACAATAAGTAGGCACTTACGAACAAGGATCCAACAGAACAAAATATGCAACTATTTTCCACTCCTCCCTGGCTCCAGCTAAGGATCCTTCCCACCCGGGACAGGTGCCCTTGCATTCGATTGGCTCGGCTTCCTGCCTTGACACTCCATAGGGTCCAGCCCGATCACGTGACCCCTCAAGGATTGTCCTTTAAAGGGGCCATGCTATCACACACCTGCATTCCCAACTCCGGTTTTGTTTTAGTCTTTTTCTCGGAGGTTTGTCTCACCTCAATCCTCCCTTTCAAGCCTGGGAATATCATATCCAACTGTGCCCGTAAGTGGCATCCGATTAGTAGCTCAGCTGGCATGACTTCTGTGGTATTGTCTGACAACAAGAAGCTGGCTATATGTAGTGGGAAAGGCCTATTAACTTGTTTTTTCATTGATAACCCATTTTTTCATCGCTAACCCGTTGGAGGCTGGGTGGTAAGGCGCTAACCTAACATGGTGAACACCATTTGATTTGACAAATTTTTGAAATTCCTCCGCTGTGAATGATGTGCCATAGTCTGACACTAAGACCTCTGGGATGCCATGGATGGCAAATATTTTCCTCAATTTGTCAATAGTGGCAGTGGCTGTTATGAACTTCACCGGTTGGGCATTCAACCATTTAGAGTGCTACTAATATAAGAAAGATATGGCCCATAAACGGCCTATAACATGAGCCCGCACAACAACATTCTGTCCTCATGCGTTATCTCCAGTCTTCTTTGTTGATAAGGTTTAAATATTTCTGACTTATTATATCGCACCAACTTTGCATCACCATCTTCTTAACTTTTGATAACACTGGGCCTTTTTCAGTCCAAGTTTTTCTCTGTTTAGCTGAGACTGTCAAAGTCTATATCAGGTGCAGCGCCACTATTATCTCTTGTGGGACTAGTTGTGATGATAATATCTGTGGCAAGGGCAAATGGCTGAATGCATCCCCCCGACCTGTGACACGTGTCCTTGCACCTGATTGGCACAGCTTCCCAACTTGACACTCTATAGGTCTGGTTCAACCACCTGGCCCTCGAATTTCCCCCTTAAAGGGACTGCTACCGCAGTTTACATTTGCTGGCTTCATTTTTCACTCTTGTTAAGAAATGGTCAGCAGGCTCACCTAATTCTTGTCTCAGCCCTTGGAATTCATATAGGTAGATCTGATAATTTGCCTCTGACTGGAGATGTGTGCTGATTTTTACAAAGATATTTTGGGGTTTTTGCTGTCACCTTCACTCAGCTCCGAACTATTAAACACATTTAACCTTTTCTCTCCTGCTCATAAAAGGATATCATTCTTCACTAGTGTCTTTGAGAAAGCTACTGAATGCACTTTTTTTAAACTTCTGAAATATCTCTGTAACATTATCAGTCTCCCAATTCATCATATGTGTTGTATGTTTATTGGTGGTTGCCATTTTGTTTACCCATGATTCACTTAGTGCTAAAGAGAGAGACGGAAAACTAAGTTGTGTTGATATTTCATAGAATGTCTACAGTACAGAAGGAGGCTGTTTGGCCCATTGAGTCTGCATCGACGCTCTGACAGAGGATCCCACCCAGGCCCTTTCCCGTAACCCCATGTATTTAACCCGCTAATCCCCATAACCTACATATCTTGGGACACTGAGGGGCACTTTAGTATGGTCAATCCACCTAACCTGCACATCTTTGGACTGTGGGAGGAAATTGGAGTACCCGGAGGAACCCCACGCAGAAGTGGGGAGAACATGCAAACAGTCGCTCAAGGCCGGAATTGAACCCGGGTCCCTGGTGCTGTGGCGCAACAGTGCTAACCATTGTGCCACCATGCCACCCCATTTAGTCTAATTCAGCATTGAACGTGTTTAAGATATTTGAGTTTTGACTCGGAGGCAACTCTGCTGCCACCATGTTGTGTTTTCTGGTTCCTTAAGTGAAAGTAATCACACTTTAGATTTAAAATGTTGCAGCTTCATTGAGTGGACAGTAATTCCTAATTTTGCAGTTGCATTCCTGAAAAGTGTAACTTGAAGTAAAACAATTTTAAGCGAATCAAATTTTCCCATCACAACCAACGTAAATCCTATAATTAAATTCTATCGGTTCTTTCCTGTCAAAAAACCAGATTAAACTAGTGTAGGTTGAAATGCTATGAATTAAATTCCTATGTTCATAAATGAAATAAACATCAAAATTAAGTAAATTGAAAAATATAAAAGAGGAATGCTAACTCTTTCTACTTTTCCCTCAGTGTCTTTCCAAATTGCAACCTCTCCTGTTGTCTGTGTCTCTCCCGTTCGCTGACTCTTTCCAGCTCCCCAACTCTCTTCCTCTCCCTGACACTCCTATTTTCTGCTTCCTTCTCATTCACCACCTCTCCTGAAGGCCAATTCTCCTGCTCGCTGGTACTCCACTTAGAACAAGGGCTTGGGAGAGAGGTGGCAAGAGGGAGGAAGTGAGCAAGGAAGCTAGAGTGGAAAGGTCAGGGTGGGAAGTGATGAGTGGGAGGGCTGGGGATGGAAATGGCAAGTGGGACAGTCAGTGAGGGAAGCAGTGAATGGTGGGTCAGTGAACTGGAGTGAGATGGCAAGTGGGAGAGGATTGGGGAGCAGGACAGCTCCCCAGATGTAGTGGCAGTAAGCGGGAGAGAGTTTGGGAGCTGGAGAGGCCACTCCAAAATGATGCCAATTAGATCATACAATGTCAACCTGGGCACAAAATGGCACGAAAATGGAAGTTTGATGCTAAATGCGCTTACTGGAGCCATTTTGTCCACAATAATAGTGTAACTATGCTGAATGAGGCAATTCAAAATGAGGACTGTCAGTATTTCTCTCAGTTCCCCATGTGGCTGATGGACCAGTTGATTAATACATTGTTACTGGGCACATGGCCACAGCGCAGCAGTAAATGTGGTACCCCAGAATATATATTCACATCACAATTTGTTTCTAGCTCTTTCCAAATAATATCACAGGATATACAGCAGGATATAGATAGGCTGGAAAATTGGGCGGAGAGGTGGCAGATGGAGTTTAATCCGGATAAATGCGAAGTGATGCATTTTGGAAGAAATAATGTAGGGAGGAGTTATACAATAAATGGCAGAGTCATCAGGAGTATAGAAACACAGAGGGACCTAGGTGTGCAAGTCCACAAATCCTTGAATGTGGCAACACAGGTGGAGAAGGTGGTGAAGAAGGCATATGGTATGCTTGCCTTTATAGGACGGGGTATAGAGTATAAAAGCTGGAGTCTGATGATGCAGCTGTATAGAACGCTGGTTAGGCCACATTTGGAGTACTGCGTCCAGTTCTGGTCGCCGCACTACCAGAAGGACGTGGAGGCGTTAGAGAGAGTGCAGAGAAGGTTTACCAGGATGTTGCCTGGTATGGAGGGTCTTAGCTATGAGGAGCGATTGGGTAGACTGGGGTTGTTCTCCTTGGAAAGACGGAGAATGAGGGGAGATCTAATAGAGGTGTACAGAATTATGAAGGGTATAGATAGGGTGAACAGTGGGAAGCTTTTTCCCAGGTCGGAGGTGACGATCACGAGGGGTCACGGGCTCAAGGTGAGAGGGGCGAAGTATAACTCAGATATCAGAGGGACGTTTTTTACACAGAGGGTGGTGGGGGCCTGGAATGCGCTGCCAAGTAGGGTGGTGGAGGCAAGCACGCTGACATCGTTTAAGACTTACCTGGATAGTCACATGAGCAGCCTGGGAATGGAGGGATACAAACGATTGGTCTAGTTGGACCAAGGAGCGGCACAGGCTTGGAGGGCCGAAGGGCCTGTTTCCTGTGCTGTACTGTTCTTTGTTCTTTGTTGTTCTTTGTATCACAATACCACCTGAACCTGGGTGCTGCTGACCAATCATAGCCTTAAATTGCTGATAATGCCACCAGGAGTGATGACTGCTGCTAGTAGTGCTTAAGGAATTTCTGCAGGGATCATTGCTATATCCCTGGATTCTGGTGGATGTGGGCAGGGGTGGGTCACAGGAATGGGGGCCATGGTAGAGTTTGTCAGGGGTTTTGGGGGAAGGGGCAAGGGAGTGGTTTTCAGCACCCCGCACCCCTCGTACATCAAGTCCTTTAGTCCTGCATTGGGTGCCTGATAACAAGGGATTCATGTCCCTGCTCCTAACACCCGGCGAGGATCCTGGCAAACCTGATAGAGTTTGCTGAGTGGCCTTTGGGGGGGGCATGTGAAAGCACTGCCACTCCTGTTTAAGAAGTTTAACAACACCAGGTTAAAGTGTTAGACTTTAAAGTGTTAGACTAGACACTAGACCAATCGTTTGTATCCCTCCATTCCCAGTTAAAGTTAAAGGACTTTAACCTGGTGTTGTTAAACTTCTTACTGTGTTTACCCCAGTCCAACACCGGCATCTCCACACCATGACTCCTGTTTAATCCATGAATCACCACTAAATCCTATTGGGCTCTTGGACAATTGGTGGCAATGGATTAATTAATGAGCCTAATAGACATCCTGCTGCAAAAGGGTAAATCTTGCACATCTGCTTCTGACTTGATAGCAGGAGTTTCCACACTGCTTGGAGACAGGCACCTACCCTCCCTTGTGAACAAGTGGGCCTGGCTACCTTATTTCCCACCACAACACACTAGATTCAATTCCACCCACATAATCTAGCCTGTTATTTCAGTGCCATACTGCAGAGTGCTGCCTTGTTGGTTGAGGCGTTAAATTGAAGCCCAGTCTGCTTACTCAGGCGGATGTAAAAGATCCCATTAAAACAATTTCTCTCGACCTCCGTTGTTGATTGAAGCATTGTAATTTTAAATGTGTAGCTTATTATCTTGTGTCTAAAGAAAATAATCCTAATTTACATATTTTATGCCCTTTAGCATTTTTACATATCTTAATTATATTCCCCCTCAATCTTTTTTTTCTCCAAAGAAAAGTTCATGTGAGGATACTTTCGTGCTGAAATCCAACAAAATTCCCACACTCTGGCAAGCGCTGAGCAAGAGGTTACTTTTGACTGATTTGAATGTCTATAAGTATTATAAAAAAAAGTTTATTTTTAAGGTGCACAAAAAAAAAGAAATAGAATTCTGTATTTCTTGTGCAAAACACTGCCCTCAGGAATTGTATCATCAGAATACTTCTAATCAATATGAATTAATTCTAATTCATATTGTATATGTAAATTGTATTACTTTACCTCACCCTCGAGATTATGAACATCATCCAAGGAGCCAAGTATGACAGTTGTATTCATCAGCGAGATGAGAAAACTATAAGCGTTAGAAACAAAATGATAAAATAGCATTGAGTTTTGCCTTTATCGTCTACCTATGTTTTTTGCAAAGAAAAACTAGAATCTTCAAAAAGGATTTTCTGCTTTCTGTAAAATACATCCCTGCAGTATTTGTACCAATGGAGAATCAATGGGTTTTCAAGCATGTTTTATGGACAAGTGCAACTGCTATTTCTTGATTATTCCTGCAACATCAAATCTTTCATAACCTGGAGAGAGTGATCTGACTTGGCTGTTCACTTCATGCTAATTTACAATTGTCAGCACATAGCAGCTTAAATCTTTAGAGCATTTGTTGGGGGATATACAAAGCAGTGAAAAGAAAATGTTCCCTTAATGAATCACCTACTCTACGTACAATGTTATGACATGATTAGTGAGCCTTGTTGCTCACTCCCATTAGTTATCTGGGCTGTCATACATTGATAAACATAAGGCACATGAAAGTCAAAAAGAATTTATTCATTGTGTTTTGCTTCAATGAAGGTGTCAAGCAAAATAATCATGAATTTTTATGTCTTGCAAGTGATTCACCTTGAATAAAGTATGAGCTCTTCAGAGGTACTTACATTGCACTGTGGCAAAATGTTTGCTGAGTTATGGCATAAATGTTCCAACTAACATTCAATGAATTATAAGACCAACTTGCATTTATATAGTGCAAAAACACTTCACAGAGGCACAATGAAGAAAAAGAACTCTTTGAGGCTAGGGTGGTCAAAAATCTACTTTTAAGGAGAAACTTGAATGAAGAGGTGTGATTAGAGTGGGGGAGGGGTTTAAGGAGGCAATTTCAGATCAGGGAACTGAGATCCCTCAGCCAGAAAATTGGGGCCCACAGCACCATTGGTGTCAGTGCTAAGGAAACCAAAGGGACTAAAAATGGTAGACGATCTACTTCTTTGTGTCTTTGTAGCATTTTGGGCCTCATGCTGTCTGGTGGCATTTATGCTTGTACAATATTTGCATGCAGTTAATATTCAGCTTAAACTTTTAAAAAATTGAATCCTATTTTCAAGATAAAGTCAGTGGCGCACGGGAATCTCATCAAATCCAGTTCACTTTTGTTTAACGGTGATGTGCTCCAGTCAGCTTTGAGCTCCATAGTACCAGGGAGGGGAAGCAAGAGAATGGCAACTTGCATGGCGGCTTGGCCTCGGCAAGGGTGAGACAGCGGTGAGTGGGGTGTGTGGAGTGGGGTCGGGGGCATGGCAGAGTGAAGTGGGAAGGGCCTGTCTTCCTGGATGTGGTGGGGTCGTGGGGAAGATCAATCTGTCAATGTGAAAAAATGAGCCTTAAGGGTGGGATCAGTAGTGTCCAAATGTTGGTTCACTTTAGGGTGTTGGCTGGCAGAGCTTTGAGTTCACCAACAACATTTCAATTATCCCTGCTGAGTGTGATTTTTAAAAATTCATTCATGGGATATGGGCATCACTGGCTGGACTAGCATTTATTTAGTGAATGAGATGTGTTTCTACAGCAATCAACGATGGTTTCATGGTCATCATCAGAATTTTAATTCCATATTTTTATTGAATTCAAATTTCATCATTTGTAGTGGCGGGATTTGAACCTGGGCATTGCTCTGGGTCTCTGGATTACTACTCCAGTGACAATACTACTATGCCACTGTTTCCCCATGATAATCCCCTTTACGTTGCACAGAAGCGAGGGCCAGTTGATCCTGCAAGTTGAGCCATACCCCTCAGAATGACGAGTACAACACTGGACACAAACTTGAGCATTGAATAAAGAATGAACAAAAATGCCGAACATTTCTTCCAAAATAAGGAAATGTCCCTCACTCCCCTGCACATGTAATGCACGCCAACCATGAGGCATTTAGATCTCTGACCAAGCTCGTCTCAACAAATGACAATGATGCATACATGAATAAAGTAAAACCAATATGATGTGAAATATTTAGAAGTTCAATTTAAATTTGAAAAAGGAACACCCATGCCACTTATAACCATTTGACCAAGAGCCTCTTTTGTAGCCCACCCATAATTGCAGCATTGTCAAGTTTCACCACCAGAAAGGTTGCAGAGGCCATGCACACTAACGGAGGGAATTTCATAAAATTTTATCTAAACAGGGAGAAGCAAGACGAGGAAGCATGTGGCTTTGTCAGGGTAGCAGGATTCTCAGTGGTGCAGGGAGCCATCAAGTGCCAACACATGGCTCTGCAGGTGCCACATCTCAGGCACCTGAGGATATACGTTAACTGCAAAGGGTTCTACTCCATTATGGTCAATGTGCAAATTTAGCCTCTGAAATGACAACCATCAATGATGGGGTAAAGGAGGAATGCAGAACAGGGTAAATTCAGAGGAATGGAGAATTCTTTGAGAATTGTCAAGCTGAAGGATGTTACACTGAGTGGAGCTATGATTGAAGTGCTTAAACACAAGCGTTAAAATTTCAAGTTTGATGCTTTGGAGGACTTGGAACTAATGAAGGGCAGCAAGGACACAGATGATGATGAGTTGAATTTGGTGCAAGGTAAGATTTGGATAGCCGAGTTTTAGATTAATTCAGGTGAGAGCAAGAGACTATTCAAGAGAGCATTGGAGTCACTGAGGATGGAGATGACAAGCATAAATTAGGGCTGCTATGTCAGCTAACTGAAACAGGAGCAGAGAGAGCAATGTGATGTAGGTTGGAAGAAGGTTATTTTTAAAAATGTGGGGCCTGCAATTCAAATCAGGTTTGAATAAGTCATTGAGATTGTTAGCAGCCTGGTTCAACTGAACCAGTGGTCATAGAATGGGATAGACTTGGGGATGAGGGAGTTTATGACAAAAAATGAGTTCAGCTGTCCAGCTGTTTAACAGAAGGAAAATGTAATTCATCCCAGACTGGATTTCAACCAGCGGTCTGAAAATACTGAGGCAGTTGAGAAAGTTTGAGAGACACAATGAACAGATAGAGCTGAATGACATTGATGTACGTGCGTGGCCCTCATGTCCATATATGATGGGCAGAATTCTGCAAAAATGTCATAATGGTGAGATAATGGAGTGATCTGTGTCGGTCTCTCAAACACGCTCCACACCGCAATCGTCGCACACTCAGTCACGTTTTTGGAGAGTTGGGAGTTTCGTGCTGGTACTGGGTGGGGAGGAGGAGGTTTGGGCAACATTTCCCAAAGGTGCCCTGATCTCTCAGTGCACTGGGAGACTCCTCCCTTCCCCCATGGACACCGGGAATGCCCCCCTCCTCTCTATTGCCGTCAAGTTCCCTTACCCCTTTCCCCAACACGGGTAGCTGACATCAGCTTCCTCCCAATGGGTCTCCCTGCCTGACACCCAACATGCCCCTCCCCCATCATGACCCCAACTTGATCCACCCCTGCATAGCACCCCCTTCATACACAATAGACTCCATGCACAGCCCCCATTCATGCCCCACCCCCTTGGCACTGCCTCTGACACACTGGTAGTGCCAGACTGGCACACTGGCTGTGCCAAGTTGTACAGCTGGGTTGTCCGGTAGGCACTGCCAGTGTGTCAATTGGACCCTACAAGGTGGGCCTTGCCCGATGGGCACCGCCTGGCCTTGCCCCCGACCACCCAGGGCTTCAATGGCCTCCAAGCCCCCCTCCCCCATCCCGCCAACATGATTATCACACCAGGTCACCACTAGTGGAGACCAATAGTGATTCTCACCATTACTGCGCCGAAGGCCGGAGTCTTCTGTGCCCTGGGATTTGAAATGGCTTTGCATATTTAAATGCTTCTTTAAATGTGCTAATCGGGCTCGTGCCCTTTCTGGGTGTGATCCAGTTTGCACCATAAGGTGAAACAGAGATTACTCAGGATAGTTCTTCAGGGAACTCTAGAAATAATTGTGTGAGGGCAAAATGAGAAGAAATTGCTGGAGATACTCTGGCTCTGAATGGAAAGGTAGATTTTTTGTAAATGTATTGAATCAAAAGACAAATTTAGTCAAAGCACATCAAATATTTAATTAATATGGCATGTGAATAAAATCAATAGGACTTGCACCCTCACAAACCCTCAAGGAATGAACCAGGGAAGCTAATAAAGGTTTGTTAAAATGACTAAAGATGAAAGAAAGAATCTTTTCATGCTGATGTCAAAAAGTTAGCTGCAAAAGAAAAGTTTTAAATTTTAGAAGTTACTATGTCAAACAAAAGAATAGTAAAATGGTGCATGAAGAAAATTTGCTCATGTGTACTTACTGAAATAGACTTTTATGTCATCAATCGGTCACCTCAGTCGGCATAAGTAAATTAAATTATCACACATCCTTCTTTCCCATCTGATTAGCTTCATTTACATCTTCTGTCCTTGAAATGGCAACCATGCGCGAGGTATCCATCTAACCTCTTACCATCACAGCTCTGCTTCATTATTCCTTGTCCAGTTTTATCATGCACTGGAAAATGGTTTCAAAAATTACATGAACCTTGGACAAGTGATTATCCTTCATGCACATGTCAAGGCACTCTGCAGGGATTTTAACTCCAAAAAACGGGTGGGAGTGATTTGGGTGAGATGTTAAAATGTTAAAAATCTGAGTCCCAAATAAAGGCACCACCAACTGACCTGCATGTGGTTTTAATAGAGGCAAGAGAGTGGGATGGGGGACGCCAACTCCATCCCGGAGGATTATTTGGCAACTTAAATATTATAATGGACTGCATGTATTATACTTTTGGAGGTTTGTGACACAGCCTGAGCCAGAAGCTCCGGTTTCAAGTCCCATCGCAGGACTTGATGGCCAAGGAAGCTGTATTCATAATGTGGCCAAACAGGTTGAGTGTGTTATCCTGCAAACTCAACATGTCAATGGCTGGTAGTAAGAATGAGAGAGACTCCTGGTCAGCCATGATTGATTGTGGAGTGGCACCCTTCAAACTATATAAGCCTCTGGTGACTGACCAACGATCTGTTCCAGGAATGACTGTCTATCGAAATGGACAAAAGTCTGTCGCAGTGCACCATTAGGGGCGAGAAGAGAATTAGAATTGAAATATTACACATTTGACCCCGACTGCCTGAGTTTTCTAATCATCAGGCAACCTGGCCATTAAAGAAAGTTGAAGACTGCTGCGGGTGGGATTTAAGTAAGTGGGCAACACGGTGGCACAGTGGCACACTGCTGCCTCACAGCGCCAGGGACCCAAGTTCAATTCCTTCCTGTCTGTGTGGAGTTTGCATGTTCTCCCCGAGGTGCTCCAGTTTCCTCCCACAGTCCAAAGACATGCGGGTTAGGTTGATTGGCCATGTTAAATTGCCCCTTAGTGTCAGGAGGACTTGCAGGGCTTACGGGGATAGGGCATAAGTGAGATTGTTGTTGGTGAAGGCACAATTGGCTGAATGACCTCCTTCTACATTATAGGGATTCTGTGATTCTATGAATCTTTCTATTTACCAACCCTCTGCAATTAGATACACCCCCATTCCTCCCCCTACCCCCAATCCTCCAATCAGCCCCAGCGCTTCTGAACTCCTCCCTAAAGCCTGTGATCTCTCCAGACCCCCAGCCTCCGATTGTACATCAGGAACCTGATCTCCCCTCTGCTCCAGACTCTGAACTTTTGTCTGAGCTCAATCTCCACCCACCTCCCAATCTCTAGACTTTCCTCAGCTTCCCTCTCTCCTCTCCATTCCCTGTCCACAGACTGGTACCAATCTTTAAATCTGATTGGCTGTAGTGGGAAAACAGAGTTCAGAAATGCTAAGCATGCGTTGCTTGGCAAGAGCTGAGGAAAGCCCATTCTTCAAGGTTTCCCTATGTCAAAGCAGAATCCCCACCGGCCCCCACACTTCATCCACACTTCTGAGTTGATATCCAGCCCTGAATATTGGTGGGCTTTTTCAACAATGGACACCATTACTCCTGAGCCAGAACCTGACCGTCTTTCCTTGGTGCCCTCATGTGTATATTCCAATAGGAATTAGTGGAAAGCGATTATCAGCAATAACACTGCACACTCATCCCCTTTTCCTGCTGGAGATATTATACCCACTTCTTTTCTTTTCACATTTTCGGCCACTCAAAATTGAATTGTGAAAACATGGCAAATCTTTTTGGAACAGTAAAAGCAGATCTCTTTGTTCAAAAGGCTCTCATGTGGTTTTATCCTCTTGAAAGCCTAGGCCTGATATTTATTCAGGGCCATGAGGAATGTAGAGAGGAGGATTTCCGAATGGAAAACACAAAAATAAGCTTCCTGGATGTCTTGCTTTCGCAATAGACCTGATGCCTGACTACCAACCAGATTGATGGGCTGGTTGCCTGTTCAGCAGCCAGGAAAGCAGCTGATGTGTGAATGAATACCAGTTACATAAAAGAGTGTCGATCACCAGGCTGAGGGTGTTGTTGAATGGAGGATTTTTAAAAGACGTTTGATAAGTTCCATTACAGTTCAATGAACAACGTCAGAGAACGCAGAGTCAGGAAATAAGCAACAGATTGGATTGTTAGCTGGCTTCAGGACAAAAAGCAGAAAGTGGGTGTATAGGGTAGTGATCCAGAGTGGCTGAAGGTGGGAAGTGCTGTTCTACAACGATCCGTGCTGGAACAACCGTTGTTAACACTTTGCATGAACGTTTTGGACTTTGAAGTCAACAACACAATTTCTAAATCTGCAGTGACACTGAGGGCTGAATTTCCGGGTCCTGCAAAAGCTGGGAATGGTTCTTCCTGGTATGTTGTCAATTAGGTTCATTACAGCCTTGATAAGGACACATTAAAGGAGGCCTACTGGGATTTTCTATTTGGCCTCTAGTTTCCCGAATCGACAAGAAACATTTGGGCAACCAGCAGCAGGCAGGGGGAGGCCAGTTCCCCAGGCAGGCCCTCTCTGCCTGCTAGGGTTCAGGTGCAGCTACAAGTTGCCGTGTAGAGAGATTCCACATGCACGCACGCACACACGCACATCCACACACAAACACACACCTGCTGCATATGTTCTTTACTTAAGAACGTTGAGATTAGAGGGCTTCTCCATACCATCAACTGCAGGTCCTCGCAAGGTGGTGGGCCTCTGATTGGCCCTCCAGCTTTCAGAGCCCACCTATCATCAATGATTGGACAGAAAACTTGTCCCTATGCCAATTAAAGGGGTTTCTGTGAGAAGTTCAAAGCAACTGGGGGTGGGTTCACGACCTGGAAGTAGTTCTGACTCCTGTTTTCCTCTCCCTGAAGGAAATCAGCCCCAACTCTTTCAGGTAGTGGCTGTGGGGAACTATGGTCAATACTGAGGATCAAGATCTACAACAAATTATGCGAAGACAGTTGTAAGCAAATAACTACAGAGGTAAAAATTAGGTAATACACAGTACATTTTAGCAGGGGAAGAATAGTGAGGTCACTCATTACTTGCAGCCTCGGTGGAGTACAGGGAGAACAGGATCTTTGCACCACAGGTTAACAAGGGCATAAAAATAAAACTAAGTATTCAGCATTATTTCTAGAGGGTTAACATTGAAATGAAGGGAATTTGTGTTAAACCTGTTTTGAACCTTGATCTGTTCACACTTGCAGTATTGCGTGGAGTTCTGGTCACCATATTAGAAAAAGGATATAAAGACACTAGCGCGAGTGCAGAGATGATTTACAAGAATAATACCAGAAATATGTATATAAAGATTTTGGGAAAGAATGAATAGGCTGGGTCTCTTAGCTCTTGAAAAACAAAGGCTGAGGGATAATCTAATATAAAGGTCTTTAAAATTATGGAATGTTTTGATACAGTGGATATAGAGAGAATATTTCCATGTGGGGAAGAGCATAATGAGAGGCCATCAAAATGGTCACGCAATAGGGAATCCAGAGGAAAGTTTTTTTTACCTAAAGAGTAATGAGAATGTGGAATGTGTTACTGCGGGGAATGACTGAAGAATAGTAGAAGATACATTTAAGGGAAAGGTTGCCAAGCATATCAAGGAGATAGATAGGGCTACAATGATGGATTTAGATAAGAAAGCATGTGAAGAGGCTCAAGTGGAACATTATCGCAAAGCCTGCTTATGTGTTATATGTTGTATATATGTAATCATATGCATGTAAAGTCAGGCGTGGGCAAGCTAGAGGAGGGTTGGGGTCAGGTTTGAGATTTTTTAATCACCTACTGGCTCTTAATTCACTTACCCAAGACAGTTAAAATATTCTCTGGCCCCCTTCTCCATTTGCAGCAGTAAGCATTCTTGGGAAACATTTTTTAGTTATATACAGCATAAAGCTCTTTTTACTCCACCAGTATACCACTAATTCAACTCTTAAAGGTGACTTTCCATTTTCCACACCAATCATGCTGCAGTTTCTCTGGCAGAGGTAGTCAATTAAATGCTGATTGGTGTTGAATTAGGGAAACTTTCACATTGTGAACTCATGTCTAATAAAAACATGACGAGGACAGGGCAAACTCATTTCACATAGAACATAGGCAGCAAAGTGAAGAGTCTTTCAGCCACTCAGTCTCGACTGAATTTGAAAGATCTTGGAGGCGAAAGGCAGATGTCCAACTCACTGCACCTGCCAAGTGCTCAGTGACCTGTTCATCCCAAGCCCTTTGTATATTCTTTTTTTGAAATGGGCCTTGCCATTTGGTAAAAAATATTGTCAAACTCTGCTTCCACTTAAAAGCTAGAGCTTAGTTTTGATGGTTTCTTCACTGGTGTCATGAATGAGACATAAACAGCTCATTTTCATTGATTCCCTTTAGTGTACAGAGCCACAACAGTACATGGAGAGGTCAGAGCCACAGCTGTTTGCCAGAAAGGTCTATATTTGCTACAAAACAAAACATAGCACAATCTATATTGCAAACATTTGTGAATAATGCTCTAAAGTTATTAAAAGAACAATGTATAAGTTTGATATCTTATAAGTAACCTGTTTTCTATAGGTAAAAGTAACCAAGCTAATAAAGGACCTGTGAAGTTGTTTTTTTTTACATTTTTACCTTTGGGTTTAATAGAGGTGCTGAAGGTATTAGTGGCACAGGGCTTGCGTGCACCATTGTATTGAACTGTTGAGTGGTAAGATGTGGGTTCTTTTCTGTTATTGGCCACATTCACATGGAAAACTCTGGGGAAATGCTGAACCATGCAAAGCACTTCCCTTGAGGGATAGAGAAAAATAAAAGGGTGAGTTGTCCCATTCCTGTCTCACGCACATTCAAGCAGTTAGCTGAAAGTATCAGGTTGCCGATCTGCTTGCAGTCTCAGATGGAGAACTGAATATAGAACAGGGAGCAATAAATTTGATGAAAATCTTTGGAAAATTCAGGGGAAAAGATCCAATTTTCAAATCACTGTTGTAATTACTTTTTTTCAAAATCTCATTATTCAAAAATAAAACTCTGCAATTAAATGGTTCTGCAGTTTGATATAGATTGAATCATAGAATCTGTACAGTGCAGAAGGAGACCATTCGGCCCATCGAGTCTGCTCCAACTACAATCCCATCCAGGTCCTATTCCCGCAACCCCACATATTTATCCTGCTAATCCCCCGACACTAGGGTCAATTTAGCGTGGCCAGTCCACCTAACCTGCACATCTTTGGACTGTGGGAGGAAACCGGAGCACCTGGAGGAAACCCACACAGACACAGTGAGAACATGCAGACTCCACACGGACAGTGACCCGAGGCCGGAATCGAACCCAGGTCCCAGGTGCTGTGAGGCAGCAGTGCTAACCACTGTGCCACCATGCCACCTAATCATCTCGAAATTTAAAACAGTGATCATCCTATACTCCTCTGTCAATCTGATCATTAAATATTGGTTGAGAATTCCACCTTAATATCAATCTTCCTTCGATGTCCTTGGGTCAAACGATTAGGCTGGATGAAGTCCATTTTTCTCTTTGTCACCAACTGGTACCAAATTCAGCATTTTTCCAAAGATTTTGCAGGAGTGGATCTCATGCAAATGGTACAAATGGCTTTTGATGATTTTTTTTACGTACACTTCCGATCCTTCAATCTGTCTCATCTGAAAGGTAGTTAAAAAACAAACTGTTGCCACAACTACAAAACCAACTATAACATGGGTGCCCAGAGGTAACAGTGAACAACAAATGATCAAAATTGGATCAACATTTCACCCAATGGAAGCAATGCGTGGTTGGAGTTAAAATTGCCTGACTCCATTTTCTGCCCTCAGGCTGCACCATTTCCACCCAGTGCCATTTCACCTTCTGAGTGGGGCCTGAGATTAAATCTAAGCATTGATGTAATCAGGACTGCAGCAGCATTTTAACTTCTGCATTCGAGAGGCCCACACAAAACTCATCGTGTCGGCTGAACCATATGGGGAGGGCGTTGTAAAGTTGCGAGAAGAGGCCACAGAAAGTTTCAGAAGTACTAATGTTACGTGGGATATTTGAGGAGCAGGATACGTCCCTGGGTCCTACACAAAGTACTCCCCCAGCTCCATCAGCCCGAAAGTGCCTTTACCTCCCTTGACTGGCATTGACTAGGCAGCCACTTCCCAACCCTTTCACACCCCCAAGCGCTTACTTTCTGTCAGTGATCATTCCCAATACCCCAACATCTGGCTCAACTCACGTTCCTGTTTAGAGTTCCAATGACACATTTAAATCATTTCCTCTCTGATCAATCTTCTCACTTACTTCAGATCTCCTGCATGCAAATCTATTCTGAGCTAAATCAACTTGCGTGTGTTTATCTGTTGACTCCAAAGGGGAAGTGAGTTTTTGAAGAATAAATTAGTTATCTGAAAGATTTCTTCACTGGCAAATTCTGGGCTGAGATCTCTAACAAATGCAGGAGGTAGTTAACATTTATTTGTTGATGTATCATACTGATCATAAATCAGTAGGGGATGATCAGCCAATTTGAATCACTGTGTGATACCACAGGGGTATCTACGTTTTTATCTGATTTATAATCATATAAATGCATGATGAGGTATTTGTATCCATTGTGTTTATGTTGCATAGTGTTCTTAGGCTCACAGAACACAAAACCAATCTGCCTGTGGCAATCACAGTTCATTAGGCATCCCTGCCTGAGGTGACTTGCTAACACCATGCAGAAGTTGGATTTCTGTCTGACAGATGGAAGGCAATGAGTTACATATCCAAGTGGCTTATCACTATCAGCGTCAATGAGATCCCATGATAGTTCTCACATTAATTTATTCTCGGCAATATGTACTAAGTCTGGAAGAACTGACATGACATAGGTGAAAGGTTTTTAATGGGGTTATTGTTGTCCATGTTACCACAGTATCACTTTTTTGATTGAGGCAACTAGAGGAATGTCCTTATTTTATGCATTTCAGAATGCAGAACAATGTTTTACAGAAGATATATATGTACAATATAAATTGTATGTAGGTATGTTTTTGCACAGATAATTGTGATTTATTGATGCTCATATGACCACCTTTGTGCCCGCACTGTTTATTATAAAGGCAAACATCTGAAAATATCTACTTTCTTTTTCCAGCTGGCACGACGTACATCTTTAGCCGTGGTGGTGGACTAATCACTTATACATGGCCCTCCAATGACAGACCAAGTACTCGAGCAGATAGACTGGCTGTGGGATTTGACACACATGTAAAAGATGCCATTTTGGTGCGTGTAGATAGTTCTGCTGGGCTTGGAGACTACCTACAGCTTCACATTGTAAGTAATCAAATACAGGTTGAAAATGATTTTCTCTATGAAAAGTATCCAGACAAAATTTGTTATTGTTTCGTTCAATGGATTTTATGAACAATAATGACGTGTTAACAAGTCAAGATTAAGGAGATTTTACTGTGCACAGAATTTTAGTTTGGATTTCTACTGCAGTCTTTGGGAATGCAAAACAGTGTTCTCACACTTCATGCAAGTCTCTTGAAGCTACTTTTATATTAGTTTTGTGTCACGCTAGAGTTGTTTACACCTGAAGTATGTTCCTCAGATTGGACAACCTCAAAAGGAGACCTGCCAGTTTATTAAAGCCTGCCATCAGTTAAGAATCAATCTTCTCTGAGACCAACTTAGTGAATCTGGCAGTTTTATTTAAGGGTTGTCACTATCTGTTCAAGACCCCATATGTCTGAAGCAGGCAGCAGTAGTGCTGTGCAAAGCAGCTCGAGCTATACAGCCACTTTTAATCACAAAATTCATTTTGCATTGACACAAAAGGGACAGTATAAATGTGGCATAAATATTCACAATAATATTGAATGATATAATAAAATGAAGATAGATCACTCTCCCATTTCCAAATTAGTTTGGTTACCCCATAACTCTATATACACAGCTGCTGTGAAATAACTAATATGTTTCCTGGTAGTTTTTTATACTCCACCCTTTTAATTCTCTGAGCAAAATAGCACAATGGAAGACAATTAGTTATTTTCTCAAGAATTCCAAAGGCTGAAAGCTTGATCAATATATATTAACCTGATCTGAAAATAAGTTGACCCAATTTGTTGTGGCTTGTCAATAGCCATGTTTCTGTGTAGTATAAATGTGGATATTGAGAATGTCCACAGGAGTTACAGAAGATGACTTTGACAACAACCTTTGGTAATTGTTCAATAGCAAATCAGTTTCATTAAGACATTTATTAAACACTTGAAATCTGGAATCCCATAGTAACATTCAGACGTGATGTGCCTGCATCCTGCATTATAATTATGGAAATCAATCTAGCCATACATGAAATAAGTTGGGAAAATGAACTAAGTTGTCCTGGCATGAAGGCATTAAGACAGTAAATATAAAAATCAAATAGTCAACAAAATGTAAAAAGGGGCAACGATAACTAATTTCAAGTCGTGCACAAAACCTTATACCCCTACTTTCTGACCCCAATTGAGAATTCTTTGGGTGGAATTTAATGCCCTCCCCTGTAGTGAGTTTTGTGGCGGGGCCATTTACTCTCATTATGAAGAAGCTAAATTAAATCGTGAAGGTATTTAATGAGAAGTATCTCATTATGAAGAAGCTAAATTAAATCGCGAAGGTATTTTTCCATAATAACAATAAGTAAATGTCACAAAGTAGGGTGAGGTTGCCAATATGCTTATGATTGCATATAGGAAACACTGAAGATAAACAGCACTTAAGCAAAACTGCAGTGAGTATTAATATTCTATGACTAAATTGGCAGAGAATTATTTGTCACATTTAGAAAAAAACTCCCAAATGCCAAAAATAATTATTCACTGAGATCACCTGCTATAAGGTAATTGTATCATGACTTTCACACAGCATATCTGACTATTGTTTAGGTATGTACGTCATTGTTTGTCAATAAAGAGAAGCATTTTCCCAAGTGAATTTTATATTCGTAAGTGGTCCCACAAATTGAAGATAGAAATCTATTATCTAACAATATGCATTTTTAGTTATTACAGCTAAGGAAATGCATAAAACTGTACACCAGAAATAAAAGACAATCAGTAGGCTCTATTTTATTAAGTGCTGTGTTGTAAAGTTGTTTGATACTTTGTTGCATCACGGTTTTAATCAATGCAGTTCAATATTTTAGTAAATTGATAATGCTGCTTCTAATGCAGCAAACCTGTTGTCTCACTTTGTAGTGCCAAGGATGGATAGCTGCTCTCTCCACACATTATGAGGCTTATTTCCTCAGAATTGATACTTTTAAAGTATTTGCAACTTTGTTGGAGAAAATATGGTATTGGACTTGAGCACTAAATCCAACTCAAAATGTTGGATTGAAGTTCTCTCTCTGATGGCTGTAAATATCCTTTGTAAAATAATTGTAGAATTGTCTTCCAGTACATTTGCAGGTACATATTATAGTTTGGTCTGTGATTTGACATTAGTTTTTTAAAAAAGCCCATCTCAATTTGCAGTAGGCAGTGCTCTGCTGTAATTCAGTTAAAGGAGACTTTTGGTCACAATACTGACATGTTACTCTGAATCTGATGGTGCTGCATCTGACTTTGGAGAGCTTGATACACATTGGGTGATTGAAATGGAGAAGCCATCCATCTCTAGCACTGATAGCATTATAAAATCTCAAAGTTTGTGTGAAGATAGGAATTACACACAATCAAAGATAATTTTGGAAGGGAAATTTCATTTCTTTTGGTCCACTTTTGGCTTTTTAATGTTGGTAATTCTCTGGCAAAGGGTATACCACACTAAATGTTGGGCTTTATTCATTATTAGAAAAATGAAAAACATCAGATGCATCAAATTTAATGTGCAGTTGTGATAATATGTTATTGTTTTTAAATGCGTTATTAGTTTTTATTTGTTTTCAAACCAAGGAAAATCAACTTTCTGTAATGGATGTAAAATTAGGTTAAAAAAAAAGTTGGGTACTTAAATATTTTAAATGCACAAAGATTTGATCAGTCCTCTGATCATAAATCAATAATATGCAACAATTCCATGTTTTGTTGTAAATTGTTCATGGTAGATGTCTATCCAATGATCTATGCCCTGGTCAAATTGCTGGACATTATTGGTCGTGATTTCTCCTAAAGTTATTTGTACTCTTGTACTCATAAGACTTGTATTCTGCTTAATGAACTAACTGTGCAACATCACTTAAGTTGTTGCTATGCTATTTAATTGCGTATATTTGTGTCTGTGTCTGCAACCTACCTCATTCAGGCAGCACTAACTCCCTTGCACTGTTATCATGGGAGACTAATGTTGTTTGGTTTTGGTTTAGTTTCTCTCCGTGGAGCAATTCATGTGAGCATTCCAAGTGCTGTTTTCCTGTTCTCTAATTGCTCATGTCTCTGCAAAACACCTGGGCCGAGAGTTTCCGCTAGTTTTATCAGCATAATCTGGATAAAATTCGCCAAAACAAACATAAAAGATGACAGAAACTTTAGTGCAAGCTACAACAAGCATAAGTAGAGATTACACATTTTTTTAGTCTTGGTTTGAGAATATTCTTGACTGAAGCCAGCCCTACCCACAAAATTGGCAGAAGATTGAAATAATGGGCGGGATCTTCTGGCTCTTCACGCCATTGGATCTTCTGGTCTCCTGAAGGCACACCTCCTGCCATATATTTCCCAGCAGCCTTGGGTGAAATCAATGGGAAATTCCATCGATGGCGGTGGGACCAGAAGATCCCACCCTGGCCAATGGTGTGTCGCCTCCTGCTGCCGAGAAAGTGACCGCAGGGAGACAAAGAATCCTGGCGAACAGCAATGGTAAACTTCTCATCCTCCTCAAGAGATCATGGTGTAGGGAGTAATATGTTAGCATGGATAGAGGATTGGGTAGCTAACAGGAAGCAGAAAAGAGATAAATTGGCAAGATGTGATGAGTGGAGTGCCACAGGGATCAGTGCTGGGGTCTCAACCATTTGCAATTTATATCAATGGCTTAGCTGAAGGGACTAAATGCATGGTTGCTATATTTGCTGATAACATAAAGATAGGCAGGAAAATAATTTGTGAAACGAACATAAGGAGTTTGCAAGGGGTTATAGATAGGTGAACTGAGTGGGCAGAAATTTGAAAATGTGTGAAAATGTGATCAGCTCTGGCAGGAAATATTGAAAAGCGGTGGTTATTTCAGTGGAGAGAAACTGCAGAATTCTGCAGTACCCAGAAATCTGGGTGTCTGGTACATAAATCAAGAAAAATTAGCATGCAATGAATTATTAGGAAGGCAAGTGGAATGTTGTAATTTATTGCGAGGAGAATGTAATATAAAAATTTGGCTACAGTTGCAAGGCTATTGATGAGACCACTTTGAGAATACTGCGTACAGTTTTGGTCTCCCTTTTTAAAAAAGGATAGAATTGCATCAAAAACAATTCAGAGAAAGCTTACTCAACTGATACATGGGATGGGTGGGGGAAGGTGGTTATTTTCCAAGGAAAGGTTGGACAGGCTCGGCCGAAATTCATTGAAGTTTAGAAGATTGAGAGATGATCTTATTGAAACATATACACGAACACAAGAAATATTAGCAGGAGTAGGCCACCAGGCCCTTCAAGCCTGCATTGCCATTCAATTCAATCATGGCTGATCTATGCCGGCCTCAACTCTTTTTCTGTGCCATTTCCACATAGGCCTCTATTCCGCGAACGATCAAGTATTTATCCACCTCCACTTTAAATACTTCTAATGATCCAGACTCCATGACCCTTTGGGGTAGAGAACTGAATAAGGTCACCCCTCACTCTATGAAACTCCAAGGAATACAGACCCAGACTATTCAGCCTCTCTTGAAAGGACAACCCTCTCATTCCAGGAATTAGCCTGGTGAATTTCCTTTGGACTGCCTCCAATGTTACTATTTCCTCTTTTATGTAAGGGGACCAAAACTGTACACAGTATTCCAGGTGAGGCCCCACCAATACCCTGTACAATTGCAACAAAACCTCCCTATTTTTAAAATCCAAACCCTTTTCAATAAAAGCCAAAATGCCATTTCCCTTCTTAACTACTTGTTGGACTTGCAGCTAGCTTTTTGTGATGCATGCCCGAGAACACCTAGATCCCTCTGTACTTCACTCACCTGCAGTCTCTCTCCATTTAGATAATAATCTGCCTTTTGATTCCACCTACCAAAGTGCATGACCTCATACTTTCCCACATTAAATTCCATGTGCCAGCTTTTTGCTCTGTCACCCAATCAATCTATATCCCATTGCAGAATCACAAAATCCTCATTACAACATGCCCTTCCACTTATATTCGTATCATCAGCAAATTTGGAAATCTTGCATTCTGTTCCCTCTTCCAGATCATTCATGTTACTAGTGAACAATTGCAGACCAAAAACTGATTCCTGTGATACCCCACTCATTATATCTTTCCACTCTGAAAATGAACAATTTATTCGAACTGTGTTTTCTATGTGACAGCCAGTTTTCAATCCATGCTCTCACACTCCCTCTAATTCCATGGCTCTCTACTTAATGCACCAGCCTCTTATGTGCACCTTGTCAAATGCCTTTTGTAAGTCTAAATACATGGTTCCCCTCTATCTACTCTCCGTTACATCCTCAAAGAATTCGAGCAAATGTGTCAAGCATGGTTTACCTTTCACAAAACCAGGTTGGAGTATATTCAGCTTTCCTAAATGATTAGCTATTTCCTCTTTGATTATTGACACCAGGATTTTGCCAATAATAGATGTTAAACTAACTGGCTTATAGTTCCCTGCCTTCTGCCTTTCTCCATTTTTGAACAAGGAAGTACATTGGCTGTTTTCCAATCTCCTGGCACCCACCCAGAATCTAGTGAGTTACCAAAAACTTCAGCCAGTGGGTCCACTATCTATATGGCCAGTTCCATTAAATCCCTAGCATGCAGTTCATTGGATTCTGGTGACTTGTCCACCTTTAGTCCTTTGAGTTTCTCAAATACTCTATCCCTTGTCATGGTGATTTTTGTAAATTCTACCATGTTATTTGAAATCAGGCCATCTGATATCTTCGGGATATTTGCAATGTCTTCCATCCACCATTTCTTTATTTTCTGTTATCAATTCACCAGCCTCATTCAGTAGAGGTCCCATATTTACCTTAGCTGTCTACTTCCTATTTATATATCCACAGAAATTCTTACTGTTTTATTTTATGCTGCATGCAGGTTTTCTCTCAAATTCATTTTCTCCCTTCTCATGAGCTTTTTAGTCATTTGCTGCTGGATCATAACTTTCCAGTCCTCTGGTCTACCACTATCCCTTGTCACTTTGTATGTCCTGCTTTTCAATTTAACATTATCCTTGACCTCCTGTGTTAACCATAGATTTTGTTTCTTTCTCTCTTTTTGATTGGAATAAACTGTTGCTGAGCATCTTGGACCAACTGTTTGAACTTTTTATGGGCCAAGTTCACCATTAACTTTGATTCCCTAATTTTCCAAGCAACTGAACCCTCACCCACACTCTTTAGTTTAAAGCCCTCTCTACTTCCTTAGTTAAACAGTCTGCAAGAACACTGGTCCCAGCATAGTTCAGATGTAGGCCATCCCAACCTTTGGGGCAGGGACAAGGGCTAAGACTCCTGCAATCCTAACCCTTGGATCCCTCTACCTACCTCATTCACAGTCACACCCTCCTGTCCCTGTCCACTGGCTGAATTCAAGGTAGTTAATCTAAGGAGTGTGACTGCCTCCTGAAACACAGCATCCAGGTACCTCGCCCCCTTCCTGATGTGTCGCAGTGTCCGAAGCTCAGACTCCTGCTCATCAACTCTGAACCACAGTTCCTCAAACAATCAACACTTACTACAGATGTGATCACTAGGAACTATACCCATGGGGTCCACCAGCTCCCACATCATGCAGGTACAACACATCACCTGGACTTCCATCCCTATTTTATTTAATTAGTTTTTAATTTGTTTTCTTTAATTTCAACTGGTTTTTAGCTTTTTAATTTTTAAAATATTTTCTTTATTACCTTTAATCTGAAAACAATTTAAAATAGATAATTCAAATTACCAGTTACTTACCAGCCAATAAAATCACTGTTTTTCTGCAATGTCACTCCTAAAATTTGTTTTTTTTCAAATTCAGCCCACTGCCTCTGCACAGTGTGTCTGTCGCAGGTCTGACAGTCTCTGTTCCCAGAAGACAATATCTGAAGAAGACTTGACATGATGGATGCTGAGATGTTTCCCTTTGTGGAAGAGACTCGAACTAGGGAACACAGTTTAAAAATAAGGGGTCTCCCAATTTAAGATGGTTCCCCAATTCCAGAAAGTTCGGTATCTTTGGAACTCTCCCCTGTGGAGTGGTGGAGGCAGGGTCAATGAATATCTTTAAGATAGGGGCATATAGACCCTTGATTAACAAAGGATTCCGAGGTTATCGGGGAGGTAGAATGTGCAGTTGAGAGCACAATCAAATCAGCCATGACCTTACTGAATGGCAGAGCAGGATTGAGGGGGCGCGGATCGCATTAATGGCCTCACATCCGACTTTACTATGTTAATTGGGCGCGACGCGATGGTAAAATTGGGCCCAGTATCTAATTTACTAAGAAACTGACTAGTGTATGTCACTGAAACTTGCAAATGTTTCAATCTTTTCCAATCTCAGTAATTGAAAATCAGGTTACTCACAGGTGGAAGACTAGACACTTTAAAAGTGCACCTTTTGTGTGATAACCCATTTTCAGTTCTATTAATAAAACTGCACCAGTTTACCACTCTGAAATACATCAATAAAATGATATTTTAGCCCAACCCGGAAAATATGATTAGGTGCTGTTATGCTGACTGTTTGTGCCAGTTCATGGAAGATTTTATACAAGTCCATTTTAGTGGAGACCTAAACTGTAACCTGACCAGTGCAATTCTGAGCACAATTCGCACCCAATTTCGTGATTTCAGCCAAAGGTGGCAACTCTACTTTCCCCTATAATCCAATCTAAGGCAAATAAGTTCAACCTTGATATATGCTAAGAATTGTCCCTTGGAGTTTAAAAAAAATATGATTTAAGATGGTTTTGGGATATTCAATTTGTTGTAAAGAATTTGAAGTGTGTGGGAAGTGTTTTTTTTTCTAATTGCATTTCAAGGCTTTTTGCTTTTCAAATTGGTTTAACCTTTTCCCTAAAAAGGATCGCAAGAACCTTTTGCACAAAGCCCCTAAAATCACAATGACCACTTTGATACGAAGAACATTTAAAATGGTTCACACATGCTTTTTATTTCTTTGATAAAGATCTTTTCAGCTGCAGCAAACATATTGAACCATTATTTTTAAGAAAGTGATTTAAAATAATGCACCTGCCTAAATTGATACTGTTAGTCGCGTGACATTATTGCAGGATTGATGATTGCGGAGGTGATAGAAAAAATAAGCAATTCAATTCAGTGTTTGATCTGAGTGGATGTTCGCCGAAGAGATGGAGTTGGTCTATGAAGATAGAATCGAAGCCTGAGATGATTAGCTCATCCTTAAAAAGCTACCTTGTTATTCCATGTTGTTCATTATTCAGTTTCAACTGAAGCTTAAAACTAAGGTATAAGCAAAAATGTAGCTGTAGAACTGCTACACAACATGTTCAAACTAGGTCATCAGGTGTGAGGGAAGATTAAAGCCTGTGAGCATTTCTGCCTCAAACTGGCATACAGAAATGCATTTATTATTCCAAGAATATGTGAGACATTTCCCCTATGAAAATGTGATATAAAAAGCATGTTATAGGGAATGAAATGTAATGAAGGATGTGATCTTCAACCCCTCCTTTCGAGAGTGAGCTGTAATCAGTATCTGTGAAATTGGACTTAAAAGATATTGCAGGGTGTTTGTAAGTGGAGGTCTAGTAATCTATGAATTGAGGATTTTCAATTATTCTTTACCAGTTTTACATTTTATTTCATAATCATCAAAACATTTACAATATATCATTTCATGTATGATAACATTTTGAATGTAAAATAAGTGGATTAATATAGAGGGGATGAAATAAGATCAAGAACAAAATATATAAGTGGTTAACAAAGCTAGTAATTGGACAAGAATCAGGTATGAGTGTATAAACTTAAAACAATACTCCTCTGGTTATTCATAACATTTGCATTTCCTGACAAGTAATTAATACACTGCCAGATGTGAAGATCTGAAATCCTGATCTCTAAAAAGGGTGTCATTTATGTAGTAGTTTTGGATCTTGCACTGTCGTGATCATTGGATGGAAGGTGAAATTGTGAGGTGTGCACTCAAGTGGTAGAAATTGTATGACAAAATTATAGCCCCACTACTAAAGCTACTATTTGTTTCCGTTATGGTGGAAAACGCAGCAAATATAAGCAAAGTTGCACGAGTCATCCCAAAGCAGCATCAAAAGATTGACATCAGATTAACATTTCATTCAGCATTAGCTAATATTCTTCTGATAAGAGTGATATCTAATATAGCCATCTTTCTCTTTTAAGTTTTGTAGAGGTTTATGAGCAGATGAGAATTTTGCTAGAGTCATCAATGCTTTTGTATAAATTGTCTTTTAAATGCAAGTTTTGAAGTTTCTTGTTGTGCTGTATCACCACCTGCAGACCATTCAATCATACTGTGAGATTTCATCTTAATGGCATCCACTATATCATTTTCTGATACCTACTTGATAAATTGGAGTAGTGACATGCAGTTTGATTTTCAATGGCAGCCTTCTCTGAGTCAGCTAGAGGAATATAGAACTGTCCAGATGATTCTCTGCTGCTGCGACTGGATGAATTAATTTAGAACAAATATTTACACATCAGGTTCAGTGGCTGTTACTGTAATTTAAAAAATAAGTGTTGTCCAGTGCCAATAGGTCTTTAATTAGTAACTATTTCTGACTGAAAGTGAGGGTTGAAACATTAGATAATTCTCTTACTATTGCAGTGTTTTTGATGGTTCTGGCAAATGACATCGAAAGTACTTCTTGTCCCACAATTTCCTTTTCTTCCCCATGCTGTATGTAATTTTAGGACCAGTAGATTGTGCTGATAACGTGATGCTAGTTCTGTGTCAGTGTTGTTTTTGAACCAAATACTACCTGAATTGTGAGAATAATGAAAGTTTCTTCCCCCTCCAATTTCCTTTACTTCCTTTGGAATGTCTCTTTGTTGTTAGGGGAATTCTCCGGCCGTTCATACCAGTGGGATTCTCTGGTCTCGCTGGCAGCACACCACCCTCTCGCAGGTTTTGTCGGGGCATGGGTGACATCAATGGGAAATCTCATTGACAGTGGTGGGACCAGAAAATCCCATCGCCAGTGAACAGCATGCCACCTCCCGGTGCCAAGAAATACATGGCTGGGAGATTGGAAAATTTCCCTTGTGTTCTTCTGTCAGGAGGTAAGGAAGAGTAGCTGAGATGGATTCCCATTCCATTAATCATTATTTTTATCTTTGGAGTAGCACTTCTCATAACAATTTTCAACTGATTTGTTCACTTTTACTTCAAAGAAATCAGCATTGCAGGAAGTAATTATTAATGGCTTTTGGAACTTAAGAAATGTGAACATCTGATTAGTTCCTTCCCAGTAACATAAATGCATTTTCAACATTGAAGCAAAACAAATTCAGAAAAGTCACAAGAACTGTTGTTACAATCATTCCATTTAAAAAGGATTGTATAAAATTGTGGACTGGGTGGTGGTGCAGTGGTATTGTCACTAAGCTAGTAATCCAGAGACCTGGTCAAGATTTGACCCAAGTTCGAATCCCATCACAGCAAATCGTGAAAGTTTGAATCCAATAACTAAACAAGAGGTGGTCTGGTCATTTTGTGGTGATTTTCTTTCAGTATGGTGGCATGAAGATGTTATGATGTTTCATACTTGAGTGAATCTAAAGTAGATGTGGGACTTCTGTTGAATGGGGAGTTTGGGCTGCACGCAATGATACCACAGTCAGATCCAATCACAGAAAGCTCAGCCAGGAAGGGAATGTGCTGGTTCCTCCCTCTTTTCCTGGTTAGCACTGCTGCCTCAGAGCATCAGGGACCCGGGTTTGATTCCAGCCTCTCTCTGTGGAGTTTGCATGTTTTCCCCATGTCTGCGTGGTTTTCCTTCAGGTGCTCTGGTTTCCTCCCACAGTCCAGAGGTGTGCAGGTTAAGTGGATTGGCCATGGTCAATTGCCCTTTAGTGGGGTAAATATGTGGGGTTACAAGGATTAGAGTAACCTGCTCTGTCGGAGAGCCAATAGGCCAAATGGTCTTCCTCTACACTGTAGGGATTTTATGAACATGGAAATTAACACAGATTTAATTCTGTGTGTTGAAGAAAACTTTATGCTGACCTGAATATTTTGATTGTAGTACATTATAATACTAGCCCCCATTAGGACTATTCTAGATCACATATACTCCTCAGATGATCACTCCCAATTAAGGTTGAGAAAGACAGGCCTCACAGACAATTAAATGGATCTGAAGAATTGACCCAAACCTTCTGCACATGTTTTAGCCAAATTATAGTAATCTGGATATTATAAGGATCCAGGCACCTCTCCTCAACAATGTACCTCTCCCCTGAACAGTATATGGCGACGTGTTCTTGAGTTTGGACACAGAAGACTGTACAAGACAATATACTTTCCAAATTATTTAAACTTTTCTTAAAGAACCATGCAATTCACATTTGAAGATAATTGCAACTTTGAAAGTTCTTGGAAAATAAAGTATAATCTTGCTTCTATTCTTAAGTTTAAATAATGTTACAGAATGTTACATTGAATGTTGCTCCCTCGCCAGTGTGATGTCGCACTAGCGAGAATCACTACTGGACTCCAGCATTCGAGATGTTCACAATTTGGGTGTAGGTGCCAGTGTAGCCTTCAGCTGGTCAGGAACATGGCCGGTGGCTTGGGGGCAGTGTCCCTAGGAACCCCATTGTTGGGGATGCCAATATGTGGCGGGGCAACGATGGGGAGCATGATGATGGGGGGAGGTAATGCCCTAATGCCAGTGATTAAGGGATGGGGGGGGCATTGATACTGGCGAGGTTGGATGGATGCTGCAGAGAGTTTGATGGCCCAATGACCTGATGCCAGTGAGGGTGTGGGGCGTGTGTGTGGTGGAGGGGTGTGTGGTCAGGTCACCCTGATGCCTGTTTGGTGTGGGGTTGGTGCAGTGATGCAGTGGGGGAGGTTGACTCCGTGGTCAAAGGTTGGGAGTCTTTCCCTTGTCTGTGGAAGGTTGTGATGTCAGTGTGGTGGTGGGGAGGTGGGCCTGTCACTTTACTTTGAGATTGGGATGCAGATTAAAAAGGGCTCTCTGTGGAGCTGGCCTCTTAGGGCCTGCTCCGCCAGACTGCCAGCGCAAAACACACCTCTCTGCTTCTTTTCAGTGTCAAAAGATCTTGGGTGGGATTTTCTGGTCACGCTTGCCCCGAAACTGGAAAATCCTGCCCGAGGTCAACGCACCTTTCCATGGTCCATCCCTTGCCCGCTATGATTCCTGTGGTGGGCGGAGCGGGAAAGTTCTCCCCTTTGAGTGAAAACTTAGTAGTGTTTTTAGGGAGAAGTACGTCAGTTTTCAGTTGGAACCTGACACTGCCATTTTTCTTTTTGGAAATTCCACCCCATATATTACATATGTTATATATTATGTATATATTATATATATCAATAGGCAATAATTTAGTGGTTAGTTAGTCCTTTCTAAATTACCCTTCATAGAACATAGAACAGTACAGCACAGAACAGGCCCTTCGGCCCACGATGTTGTGCCGAGCTTCAGCTCAAAAATGTTTTGCCTTGTTAGTTGCTGCAAGCACAAACTGATAACAGCAAGGTGAGGACAATGGGGCATTTGGGACCTTGCGGAAAAACAGGACTAACAGTACACCTCCTTCACCAAAGTGACTAACGGACTAAAACATAAACAGAGGAAGGACTGAGGAGAAAGATGAATTCGAGTGAGTTAATTCAATGTCAAATCAGGCGCAGGAAGAAAAATAAGAAGAGGTCAGAACATTTTGATCAAGAGAAATAAAAGAGACAGAAAGAAAATGTAACTAATTTAAACATGATTTAAATTTTAAATATGACATTTTTAGTCTCTCTCAACACAACTTACTATCTGAAGGAGTGAGGTTCCATTCTTCGACTGTTCATTTTCTGCACCAAAGTGGTTGATTGGTGGTTATTAATAATTATCAGTACTTTAAAATGATACAAGGGCTATTTGTTATTAGACTTAACTTTGAGCTTAATGGGAAATTAATGTGGAAATGCAGCAACTTCAATGAATCTCATGAGGGCGTGACAGCATTTTTGCAAAACTCACAAATTGGCCGATGCATCGGTTGATCTGTAATTCATTGGGCAGTTTTGCCTTGCGAACATTGCCAGTCAATTTGCACATTAATAATCGTGTGCATTGTTCACACACCATTATTTTTTCAGAAAATTCCAACCGATTGTTTTATTTATAGCCAATGCTGGTTACTCACAAAGCAGTCTTTCTCTTTTTGTCAGAATTTGATGATTCTGGACCATTCTTCTCCTCTTTTAATGAGTTAAATTGAGAAATTTCTTCTGAATGTAGCGATGCAGCATTAAACCAGAGACCTATCTTCAATTGGGAATGTACACTGATTTCTGATCCACTGGAAAATAATGCAAGTTCTCACTCTTTTGCTTGCCGAGTTTGCATAGTGGTCTGACATGGTGGTTCTTTGATGGCATGGATAAATGAGCAGAAAACTGCCCACAACTAAATGCTAATTACCAAAGAACTAATAAAATCCCTCACATCACTGAATAGATTTCTACTTATTCTGGAATGAATAAGGGTTGTTATTCATTAAGGGCTGCCAGAACAGCCTTGACTGGTCAAATTATATCCTCTGACAAAGTAAAAAAAAAGTAAGGATCCCACCATAGGCTTGAGCGAAAGACATTGAGCGATTAAAAGCCAGTCCCACCTCTACAAAATAGTGCAGATGCAATAAAGCTTGACTATTTTTGAATGCTCAGCTTACCTGATTTGAAGAGAGAATGGTCTGCATAGCATTCTATAAGCACAACACTATAGCAACCTACATGTATCTGTCAACCTGTTGTATTTCTGCCTTGGGGAAGTTCCTATCTCAAGTCTCTTGCACAAGATTCTAGAGAAGAGTAACTCATGAGGATTGACTGAAAGCTCAAACATCCATTAGTCTGTTAACAGTTGTTCCCCAGGGAAAACATTGTTTGATTGATCGCATTTGACAATGTTTATTTGCACAAATGAAGAGGTTTCAAGTGTTTGCAGTTTCTGTGACTCATACTTTAAAGGGTCTAGATTATTGAAACTTCTATAGAGCTATAGTGAAAGGATATTTCTTAAAGTTCTGAATGAATAACTTTATTAAAGCTTTTTTGAACAACCCATTGTTACTATATGGTTTATTGTCCCTATACAGAGCGTGGAACTTTCTCTGTTTTGCAGTGTCACAACGAGTAGGCAAACTGGCATGGAAGACGCCAGCCTGAAGGAGAGCTTCCTTTGCTATATTGTTGGTGACTTAGCAAAAACAAGGGAAGGGGTGGTTCCCATGACATGGGACCCACCCCTGGGTCTGCCCCACCAACAAGTTAGTTTTTAAGAGATTGGGGTGTCCAAAAATTGAACTGTCCCCTCGCCCAGAACACCCCCCCCCCCCCCCACCTCCATGGAAAGCTACCCCCTCCCCCTACAGAACACCCACCCACACAACATTCCATATCCTTCATAGAACACCCCTCTGGCACTCTCCCCTGGCAGTGTTAGGCACTGCCTCAGCACTTTTCCCTACCACTGTGCCCAAGGCATTTTCAATAGCACCTTATAAACCCATGGCCTCTAACACCTACAAGGAGAAAAAGTCTCACAACACCAGGTTAAAGTCCAACAGGTTTATTTAGAATCACGACCTTTCGGAGCACTGCTTCGGAGGAAGCAGCAGCGCTCTGAAAGCTCATGATTCCAAATAAACCTGTTGGACTTTAACCTGGTGTTGTGAGACTTCTTACTGTGCCCACCCCAGTCCAACGCCAGCATCTCCACATCATAGAAGGAGAAGGGCAGCACATTCGAAGACCATCACCTGCAAGTGCCCCTCCAAGCCACAAACCATCCTGACTTGGAACGAGGTTGCTGTTCCTTCACTGTCACTGAGTCGAAAACATGGTTGTGCCTAAACATCAGCAGAGTAAATTTGATCATGTAGCTGAAGAATACAGGAAATAAAGCATGAAAAGATATTTTGCCTCACTGAGCCAGCTACTTCCAACTGGCCATTTCCATTAGGCACTGCCAGGGAATATGTACAATTTTAATTCTTCAGGAGATGGGAAATAAACATAGATAAAATTTCCTGGAGAGAATCTGGATTTCCTGTCTGACCTCTATTAAAAATTGCTCTAATCAAGCACAAACTCAAAAACATCTAATGTTGTAGCATCCACTCGAATCCGTTATCACAAGGTAAAAAAACCTAATATTTATTCAAGTATTTGATCATTTACAAAATGGCAAATTTTGAATCGTCTGCATCTGGCATAGCAAACCAATGTAGGTCAGCAAGGACTGGATTGATTAGTGATCAGGAAAATATTGGAATAGACTGGAGGTGACTAACATATGATGAGAACTTTAACAGCTGACAGACTGAGGTAGAAGCAATAATTTGAAACTATACTTTAATGGTTAACCTTTATCTATTAGATAAATTAATTTCAGAGGAGAAGTTTCACTCCTTGGTTGGTGCAGGATGTCTACTAATTCCAGGTAAAAGATATTGAAATGTTAATAGCAAATTCTAATTCATTATGTTGTAAGAAGAGTATTTGTCAGTCAAGTACTTTCATTTGGAATCTACTCATGACTGTAAAGATGTAACATTCAAGGAGATTGACTTCCTTCACAGTGTGATACACCAGATGCAATTGATAGTTTCTATCACCTCATTCAAATGACAAAAATATTTTGTATCTAAGAATAATTCTTTTCATTTTCATTTTTTGAAAATGCTTATCTTTCCAAATTGAATCTTTATTGGAATAAAATTTGGGTCTTTCTTTTTAAAGGTGGTACGTCAAGCATTGCTGATTACTTTCTACATCAGGATAATTTTAATTGAAGCTCTCCCTGAAAATTAGGCGGAGGCCAGTAGGAACATTATAATCCACGCTAAATCAAATTAACAACAATACAATGGCAGATGAATTTATGCAGTGTGTCAGAGTCTTTTTTTAGACCAGTATGTTGAAGAATCATGCTATTCTTGATTTAGTATTAAGCAATGAGAAAGGGTTAATAAATAATTTTGTTGTGCAGGGACCTTTCGGGAACAGTGACCATAACATAATAGAATTCTTCATTAAGTTGGAAAGTGCAGAAATCCAATCTGAAGCTGGGGTCCTAAATCTAAACAAGGGAAACAACAAAGGTATGAGATGTGAGTTGGCTAAGATGAATTGGGGAACTTCAATGGGGAACAGGTGGTGACTGGTGGGATCCTGCAGCGATCAGTGCTTGGACCCCAGCTATTCACAATGTACATCAATGATTTGGATGAGGGAACAAAACACAAAACTTAGTGGAAAGGAGGATGTTAAGAGGCTTCAAGGTGAATTCGACAGGTTGAGCGAGTGGGCAAGTACATGGCAGATGCAGTATAATATAGATAAATGTGAAGTTATCCACTTCAGACAAAAACATTGAATGGCAGAGTATTATTTAAATAGTGGTAGATTGAGAAATGTTGATATACAAAGGAACCTTGGTGTCCTCATACAACAGTCACTGAAAGAAAGCATGCAGGTACAGCAAGCAGCTAGGAAGGCAAATGATATGTTGACCTGCATTGGAAGATGACTTGAGTATAGTAGCAAGAATGTTTCACTGTAGCTGTGCAGGGCCTTGGTGAGATCGCACCTGGAGTATTGTGTGCAGTTTTGGTCTCTTATCGAAGAAAATATATATTTGCTATACAGGGAAGCAGTGAAGATTCACCAGACTGATTCCTGGGATGGCAGGATTGTCATATGAGGAGAGACTGGGTCATCTGGGACTTTATTCACTGGAATTTAGAAGAATAAGAAGAGAATCTAATTGAAACATATAAAACCTTGCATCCAGTCTATGCAGCCCCGTCACAAATGTTGTTTCCTCTGGCTGGAGGGACTGGAACAAGGGATCACAGTCTCAGGATACAGGGTAGGCCGTTTAGGACTGAGATGAGGAGAACTTTCTTCACTCTGAGGGTAGTGAACCTGTGAAATTCTCTACCACAGAAGACTGTGGAGGCTAAATCACTGAATATAATTAAGAAGGAATCAAGGGGTATAGGGAGAGTGCTGGAGTATGGCATTAAGATAGGGCTTGATGTGGAGATGCCGGCGTTGGACTGGGGTAAACACAGTAAGAAGTTTAACAACACCAGGTTAAAGTCCAACAGGTTTATTTGGTAGCAAAAGCCACACAAGCTTTCGAGGCTCTAAGCCCCTTCTTCAGGTGAGTGGGAATTCTGTTCACAAACAGAACTTATAAAGACACAGACTCAATTTACATGAATAATGGTTGGAATGCGAATACTTACAACTAATCCAGTCTTTAAGAAACAAAACAATGGGAGTGGAGAGAGCATCAAGACAGGCTAAAAAGATGTGTATTGTCTCCAGACAAGACAGCCAGTGAAACTCTGCAGGTCCACGCAACTGTGGGGGTTACAGATAGTGTGACATGAACCCAATATCCCGGTTGAGGCCGTCCTTGTGTGTGCGGAACTTGGCTATCAGTTTCTGCTCAGCGACTCTGCGCTGTCGTGTGTCGCGAAGGCCGCCTTGGAGAACGCTTACCCGAATATCAGAGGCCGAATGCCCGTGACCGCTGAAGTGTTCCCCAACAGGAAGAGAACAGTCTTGCCTGGTGATTGTCGAGCGGTGTTCATTCATCCGTTGTCGCAGCGTCTGCATAGTTTCCCCAATGTACCATGCCTCGGGACATCCTTTCTTGCAGCGTATCAGGTAGACAACGTTGGCCGAGATCATCGTGCCGGATCATCGACACAGATGCCATCATCTCACGTGAGAACACCATCCACCAGGTACACGGTACATACTCTTGCAACTCGGCCAACGTTGTCTCCCTGATACGCTGCAAGAAAGGATGTCCCGAGGCATGGTACATTGGGGAAACTATGCAGACGCTGCGACAACGGATGAATGAACACCGCTCGACAATCACCAGGCAAGACTGTTCTCTTCCTGTTGGGGAACACTTCAGCGGTCACGGGCATTCGGCCTCTGATATTCGGGTAAGCGTTCTCCAAGGCGGCCTTCGCGACACACGACAGCGCAGAGTCGCTGAGCAGAAACTGATAGCCAAGTTCCGCACACACAAGGACGGCCTCAACCGGGATATTGGGTTCATGTCACACTATCTGTAACCCCCACAGTTGCGTGGACCTGCAGAGTTTCACTGGCTGTCTTGTCTGGAGACAATACACATCTTTTTAGCCTGTCTTGATGCTCTCTCCACTCCCATTGTTTTGTTTCTTAAAGACTGGATTAGTTGTAAGTATTCGCATTCCAACCATTATTCATGTAAATTGAGTCTGTGTCTTTATAAGTTCTGTTTGTGAACAGAATTCCCACTCACCTGAAGAAGGGGCTTAGAGCCTCGAAAGCTTGTGTGGCTTTTGCTACCAAATAAACCTGTTGGACTTTAACCTGGTGTTGTTAAACTTCTTATTAAGATAGGGCATCAGCCATGATTATGTTGAATGGTGGAGCAGGCTCGAAGGGCTGAATGGCTTATTTTCTGATCCTATTTTCTACATCTATGTTTCTATCTTCAAATGCATTCTTCGTTGACGAAAAGTATGAATTAGAAAATTAGATATTTCAGTTTGTTTTTCAATTCCAGCTGCACATTTTTGTAAATACAGTTCTCTTGCAAAAATTAAACTTTGAAATAAATTTGAATATGCTGTTGAATGTTCTTTTGAACAACTTGCTTATGATTTGCACATTAGTAAATGTGAATGTACACTTTCTCTTTGTGCAGTGCTTTTGTTGGTGATATCAAAGTCAACAAGTTGAGAATTTACAAAGCACAGAATAAGTCTCTAAATTTGTACTAGAAGTGTCTATAATGTGAGGTCTGTGTATCACAGCCTTGTTATGTTTGATACTTCAACATAAACGGCAATTCAAAGAACAAAGAAAATTACAGCACAGCAACAGACCTTTTGGCCCTCCAAGCGTGCACCAACCATGCTGCCCGACTGAACTATAACCCCCTACCCTTCCGGGGACCATATCCCTCTATTCCCATCCTGTAATTTATTTGTCCAGATGCGCTTTAAAATTCACTATCGTATCTGCTTCCACTACCTCCCCCAGCAGCGAGTTCCAGGCATCCACCACCCTCTGTGCAAAAAACTTGCCTTGTACATCTCCTTTAAACCTTGCCCCTCGCACCTTAAACTTATGCCCCCTATAATCGACTCTTCCACTCTGGGAAAAAGCTTCTGACTATCCACTCTGTCCATGCCCCTCATAATCTTGTAGACTTCTATTAGGTTACCCCTCAACCTCCGTCATTCCAGTGAGAACAAACCAAGTTTCTTCAACCTCTCCTCATAGCTAAAATTCTGCAGCATAAAATTGCTTTCTGTATTAAAATGTACATTTAGCCTTTCAACTGTAAGCCTGTACCAATCCTTTAATAATCAATAGGAAGAAAGAAGTCCCTTTTACTGTTCACATTTCCTCATGCTCCTCAGAGGACTGCTGATCTGGCCTGTGAAAATCCCCACCCCAGTGATTGATTTTTGCTCCCAATCAAAAGTCGTTAGGTGTATTGCCATATTCTTCTGAATGCTAATGGTGTGGTCCATGAAAATTTTCAACAAGGTCATTGATTTCTGTGACTAATGTTCTATTTGTAGGAATCAGTCTTGACATTTAAGATTTTCACAGGCCACTAGTTTGCAGAAAATTATGCTGAAATGTTGACTATTGAGAAAGGGACTTCTATCGACGAGCATTATCACTCCATGGTGGATCAGAGAGATTATGTTAAAAATCTAAACTAACAACATAAAATGCATAAAAAGCCATTCAGTAACTGAAAAGAAACAACAGATTAACATCACTTCAATAACTGTTTATTTTTTAAACTCAAATTTCAGTGCAGGGACACAGGAGCAGGAGTAGGCCATTTGGTCTATCAAGCTTGCTCTGCCATTCCATTAGATCAGGGATGATCATCTACCTCAACGTCACTTCCCTGCATTATTCCCATATCCCTTGATGTCATCAGTATTGAGAAATTTATCAATTCTATCTTGAACATACTCAATGACTAAACTTTCGCAGCCCTCTGGGGTAGAGAATTCCAAAGAATCGTCACCTCTGAGTGAAAAAATTCCCCCTCATCTCTGTCTGAAATGGCCTGCCCCTTGTTCTGAGACTGTGTCCCTTGGGTTTGAGACTCAACAGCCAGGAGAAACATCTTATCTGAGCCTACTGTTACATGCCCTGTAAGAGTTTTGCAAATTTCAGTGAGATCACCTCTCATCTGAGTTTTGAATGAATTAAAATTTTACCCTCAGTCCTTGCTGTTTTGTCAACAAACATGGCAGCTAATTTGTCGCAATGTATTCCACAACAAACTGGACAAATTGTGAACAAGTGGATGAGGCCATATGTTTGTCAACATCACTATGAAAGGAACATGCAATGCAGCAATGGCCCCCTCACTTATGTTCATTTGTAATTCTCTCATGGGGTGTGAGTGTTACTAATTGGACCAACATTTATTGCCCATCCTACTTGCTCTTGAAAAAGTAGTGGTGAGCTGCCTCTTGAACTGCTGCATGGCATTTTTTCACACATTAAGCTAGTATACATTACAATGCAGCAATTCACTGGAGCAATCATTTAGTTTCTCGTATTTTGTAGAAATGAACAAGATCAGGGAAATTTGAGCTGAAATTTGGAACCTAAATTTAATCATTCTTATTTGGACTCCTTCACTTGTTGACTGTTTCTACCACATCTAAAAATGGTTATGCCTTTCAAGATGATCTTTCAAGATGACCTCTTCCATCAGTTCAATGATAAGCGAGAGTAGACTGATGGGGCGGTAATCTGCAGGTTGAATTTGTCCTGTTTCATGTGTATAGGACATACCTGGGCATTTTTCTACATTGTTGAGTAGATCCAGTGTTGTAGCTGTACTGGAACAACTTGATTGGGGGTGCGGTAAATTCTGGAGCACAAGTCTTCAGCACTATTGCTGGAATATTGTCAGGGCTCATAGCCTTTGCAGTATTCAATGTCTTCAGATGTATTTTGATATCATCTGGAGTGAATGGAATTGCCTACAGGCTGGCATCTATGATGCTGGAGACTTCCAGAAGTTGCCAAGATGGATCATCCACTTGACACTTCTGGTTGAAAATTGTTGCAAATGTCTCAGCCATATCTTTTGTACTGATGTACTGGGCTCCTCCATCATTGAAGAATGGTGATATTTGTGGAGCCTCCTCCTCCATTGAGTAGTTTAATTGCCCATCGCCATTCACAACTGGATGTGGTAGGACTGCAAAGCTTAGACCTGATCCATTGATTGTGGGATAGCTTAGCTCTGATTGTAGTATTGCATAGTTCTGTCTATCACTTGCTGCCTATGCTGTTGGGCATGCATGCAGACATGTGCTGTAGCTTCACAAGGTTGACACCTCATTTCAAGGTGTCCGTGGTGCTGCTCCTGCCATGCCCGACTGCCCCAAACTAATGGAAGGATGTCCTATGAGGAAAGGTTAAATAAACTGGTTCATATTGTCTGAAGTTTAGAAGAATGATAAGTGGTCTCATTCAAACATACAAAATTCTTACAGGCCTCAACAGGATAGACGCAAGAAAGAAGTTTCCCCTGGCTGGGGAGCCTAGACATGACGTGGAGATGCCGGCGTTGGACTAGGGTGAACACAGTAAGAGTTTTAACAACACCAGGTTAAAGTCCAACAGGTTTATTTGGTAGCAAATACCATTAGCTTTCGGAGCGCTGCTCCTTCGTCAGATGGAGTGGAAAAGTGGAAACATTTCCACTCCATCTGACGAAGGAGCAGTGCTCCGAAAGCTAATGGCATTTGCTACCAAATAAACCTGTTGGACTTTAACCTGGTGTTGTTAAAACTCTTACGGGGAGCCTAGAACCAGGGGATAGGGTGAGATTTCTTGGCCCCGACACTGGCAAACATCATCATTAAAAGTTTGGTGAGCCATTAAAATCATCCACTCTCCAAACTTTCCCGTCCCACCTGTGACGATGCCTGCTCTTGCAGTACTCAAAGCCCAACCGCAGTCTCATAATAAGGGATAGATCATTCAAGACTGAGATGAGGAGGAATTTCTTCAGTGAAAGGGGATGAACCTTCAGGATGCTCTGCCCTGAAGGACAATGGTGGCTCAGCCATTGAATATGTTCAAGACTGAGATTGCTTGATTTCAACATTTTAAATATATCAAGGGATATAGAGGTAGTGCAGAAAAATGGTATTGAACTAGAAGCTCAATCATGATCTCACTGAATAACAGAGTGGGTGGAAGGGCTGAATAACATACTCCTTCTCATATTTGGTTGAAAAGACTGTTGCTTGCTGTGTGCACAGAGATCCTGGAATCCCAGTTTTGTCTGTTTAATAGCTGCAAATCACTGTGTACAAACCTACAGGAATTCAGTTCTGTGTGTAATAGCCATCTCAACTTTGAGTAATAACCTTCACTGATGCATTGGGAAAATATGGGTGAGAATGTATTTTACTCGAGCTATAATTCTTGCGTTAAACTTCTGTTTTAAAAATGTTCACGCTTCCAGTGGACAGAATGGACTAGGAGTAACACTGAGAGCATTCTACTTGTCACTCCACAAAATTAAAGGGAAAACCTCTTAAAATTTGCTGTAACTAATGGAGTGGAAGAATCGAAAGCTAGGTAAGCATTAACTTGATTAAAAGATAGGCATTATTCCATGATAGCCATACATACCTTATTACAGTTTCTCCAAGTTGAATAACCCTAGCAATTACCTGAAAGCCAGCTCGCTTACATTTCTACATTTCCTGTGAGTAGTGCAGAAACTCATGCTGTCAAAAAATTGACAGTGCACAGCAATTGATGCAACAAGCAGCAAATCACCTTCATGCAAAGGTGTAGTTAACATCTCATCATCTTCACAATGAAAGAGCAGTGCACGGATGCTACAAAAGGACTTCATATATTCTGGGTTTGGGAAGTAAGAACAGCAGACAGAGTTCCCACTCCAGACAGCTATCCTGCAACTTCGGCTGATGTGAATTTGTTAACGCCAATTTGAGCACGGTGACACAGTGGTTAGCACTGCTGCCTCACAGCACCAGGAACCCAGGTTTGATTCCCAGCTTGGATCACTGTCTGTGTGGAGTTTGCACGTTGTCCCCGTGTCTGTCTGGGTTTCCTCCAGGTGCTCTGGTTTCCTCCCACAGTCCGAAAGACATACTGGTTAGGTGCATTGGTCATGCTAAATTCTCCCTCAGGCGCCGGAGTGTGGCAACTGGGGGATTTTCACAGAAATTTCATGTAAGTCTACTTGTGACACTAACAAATAAATTTTTAAAAAGACAGGTTTTGGTTGGCTGGGTGCCCCTCACACCGAATAGCTTTCTGACACTCGCTGTGAAAAATCGCACCCCGATGCCGATTTCTTGGTGAACGCTGCAAAGGATCAGTGGAGTAGATTTCCTTGGCCATTGTCACGATGGAACATCCTTTCCCATGGGCAATATGGTATGGAAAAAGAATGGAGGTATATTTGGGTGGATCTATGGCCCTTTTCACTTTTGCCTAGAAATATTAGGGCTTCCCGTGAAAGGTAAAGAACTATTTTCAATCTTGACTTTCAGAGCACTTCTCTATTTTTAAGACTCAATAAATCATATTAGAAAGGCTAGGGTTTTAAAGAACTGTAAATAGGTGTGTAGTAACATATATCTGTTCATTTTCAAATACATTCTACTGTATGCTTTGACTTGCACCCAAAGCCATGTCAAAGATGTCAAAGATTGGTCCATTGTGGAATTATCTTGATAACTCAGGTGATTCTTCCTAACTGTTCTCTTGGATGGTTCTCACAGCAGTAAATGTGCTTATTTTCTTAACAGTAACAATATTTCCCAAAAACTTAGATTGCATTTAACATCATTGCAGTACTAAACTTCAATAAATCTGTCAGCACAACTCCGAGATTATTATTGATTATCTTTTTCAACACAACAGCACAAGAATTCGCAATAAGAATCGGTCATTTCACCACTTAAACTTGCTCCAACATTCAATAGGATTATGGCTGATCTGATCATGGCCTCATCATCACTTCCTGTTTACCCCCCCGCCCCCCCCCCCCCCCTCCACCCCATAACCCTTGACTCCCTTGTGGGTCAAAAATCTATCCAACTCAGCCTTGAATAAATTCAATGACCCAGCTGCCAGTACTCTCTGAGCCAGAGAATTCCACAGTCTAAACATCCTCTCAGCGAATATTTTCTTCTCATCTCGATCTGAAATGGGAAACCCCTTGGCCAGGATTCTCCCGAAAATACTCAAAGTCCCCAATTCACGTGAAAACAGTGGTTAGCACTGCTGCCTCACAGCGTCAGGGACCCGGGTTCAGTTCCGACCTCGGGTGACTATCTCTGTGGAATTTGCACATTCTCCCATTTTCCCCGTGTCTGCGTGGGTTTCCTCCAGTTTCCTCCCACAGTCCAAAGATGTTGATATTAGGTGGATTGGCCATGCTAAATTGCCCTTTAATGTTAGGGGGTTTAGCAGGGTAAATTTGTGGGGTTACGGGGATAGGGCCTGGGTGGGATTGTGGTCAGTTCACGCATGATGGGCGAATGTGCTCATTCTGTACTGTAGGAATTCTATTCATATGAAAATGGGAGTAAATCCTTCTGATTTTTATAGCAGGATTTTTAGATTGAATCTCCCACACTCAGAGCACTGCAGAATGCCCGAGCAGGATTCACTCTGAAAATAAGTGGGCAGGGCCTAATCCCGCTGGAGAGGCTGGCAGCATAGCACTGAGTGGCACTGCACATGGGCTGATCATTCAGTGCCAGAATAGGCGCATGTGCACTGGCCCCTCACTGCTGGTCCCTGAATCGCTGGCCAGCTCGGCGACTCCTCATCGCCGCTCCTCCGATCTTCATGGACCTCTCCAGGCCAGACCCAATGTCCTCCCCAGCCTGGCCTGGCCTGCCCCCCCCCCCCCCCCCCCCCCCCGATATCCCCGACCCTCCACCTGGATGGCCAGCCCTGATCTCTTTTTCCCTCTCTCTGCCTGTGATCGTCTGGCAGAGTGGCTGCGGGACCACACCAGCCCCAAGGATCACCCCCTCATTGGCCCTCCTACCAATAGGACCCATCCCCACTAGTCCTGTACCCTTGGCACTGCCCAATGCTCGGTGAGCAGTGATAAGGTGCCCCTTGGGCATTGCCTGTTTGCCCCTTGGGCAGTGCCGGGGGCTAGGCTTGCACTGCCAGAATGGCACTACCCAGGATGAGCCCCACCCTCACCCCAACCTCCTGGGGGGCCTCAATGGAGTCGCTTCACTCCAGTGGGATTGGACCACCTGTTCCCCATTAGTGGTGAGCAGTTGTAATCCCCGCTGGAGTGAACCAGTTCTGGCGGGGGGGTGGGGGGTTAGGAGGGGTGGGGGTTTGGGGGGGGACCCGAGCGGGCCCAGAAACTTCAGTCCTGGGGCCAGCTATTGATATAGAAATACTCATTTCCATGTTGTAATCAGTTCTGCACCGATTTTCGGCACGGAGCCGATTATGTCAGAAATCTTGAAACCGGAGATGCATGGTGATCCAGGCACCCAGCAGGAAGCCCGCAAAATGGCCTCTGCTGATGTCTTCCGGCCCACTGCACTGCCGAGAGCGAATACCCCCCTCCCTTTATTTTGAAACTGTGTTCCCCCTAGTTCCAATCTCCCCCACAAGGGGAAACATCCTCTCAGCATCCACCCTTTCAAGTCCTCTCATTTCCTATGTTTCAATAAGATCACCTCTGTCAGAAGTATCAGTTGTTCTCATAACAAATACCATTTTAATAATTTGGTTATAAAGTGTAGATAATATTTTTTTTAAAAACCACTTGTAAGAAAATAACATTTTCAGTCTGCATGTTTTTACCAGTAAGAATGTTTGGAGTGTTTATTTATCATGTTTCCCCACTAAAATATTTTTGGATGTAAATTGAACATGCTCAAGCAAAAATAACTAATATAAGCACATCCTTAGTAAACATGTCCAATCTCCCTACCACTCTACAATGTGAAAGTACAGATAGGCTTTAATATATGAAATCTTGTCAATCAAAATTGCATTGAGATTTGCTAACATGACGCTGATTTCCCATTTCCAATAACTGGTCTCATCTCAGTGTAGGTTAGTGGATCTTTATATAATTTCAGTGAGAAATGAAATGAACAAATATTGATGTTTACCAATCCTTACCAAATGTAATAAACCATGACAGTACATCAATTTTGAGCATTAGTAATGAACACTGCCTGACAGCTTGTAGTGAGCTCACCAACAGGAATAGCAGAATACATCAATTGCAGAAAGAAAAGGTGGGAAAATGATTCCTATAATTACTGTGATCATTAGCATTAACTTTTAATTATTTGCTGTTACTTCAAATTTAATTTCTGCTGTCCTGTATTTATTTTAGGAGATATTTTATTTCATCATTTGATTAAAGGTTGTAAAATATAAAAGATAAAAGAGCACTGAACTATATTTCAGCTCTGCAACCCTCTGTACTCAGTCAACATTGTGTTCGTGCAGGGATTTGTGCATCAGGGTCAGAATAATGGAATCCAGACTGTGTAAGATTTTAAGATTTTCAGGTATAAAACCTTTCTAATTAATTTCTAACACTCGGGTCCTCAGTTGTGCCTGATGTATATCATTAAAATAAAAGTTAAAGTTTGTTTATTAGTCACAAGTAAGGCTTACAGAAACACTGCAATTAAGTTATTATGAAATTCCCCTAGCCGTCACACTCCGGTGCCTGTTCGGGTCAATGCACCTAACCAGCACATCTTTCAGAATGTGGGAGGAAACTGGAGCACCCGAAGGAAACCCACAGAGACAATGGGAGAATGTGCAAATTCCACACAGACAGTGACCCAAGGAATTGAACCCAGATCCTTGGTGTTGTGAGGCAGCAGTGCTAACCACTGTGCCACCATACCACTCCATGGTATGAATAACTAGTATTTCTGAATCTAGTAGAAATTATTAAGCAAGATTTTATGTATGGTTACCAAAAAACAGTGTAAACAACATGAAAGTTTCTCATCCCTCAAGTTCCTAAGGTTCCTTGAGCATTGCCAGCAAAGGCAATGTCTTTCCCAGAATTCCCGGTAAGCCAGAGCAACAAGGAAGATAACAAATGTTTCTGGGCTTGGGAGGCACGTGTTTGAATATGATCCTTGGAGGAGGCCAGGAGAAACCTTGGCTGTGATGCTTGCAGTAGATAATCAGTCTGTTGATAATCAAATCTAAATTTTCTGATCCTGTTGGAATTTAGGTTTGAATGATCAGAAATAGGTAGAGAACTCAACAGAAATATATTGACTGATTTCTATTTTGCCACATCAGCGTTAACAAGGCAGTGATTTAATGGCCCAGTAATGCTGATGTGTTGGTTTTCATAAGGATCCTACATTTGGGCAGCTGGGGTGCTTTCCTGTTTCATGGGGCCCAAGGCATACATTTACCATGCGTGCTATAAGCAGTTTTACTGGTTTTTTAAAAATACTTTTCCAATTCAATCAAATCAAGTCCAATTCAGAGTCTCAACAAGTTGAGACATTTCCGATCCAAGCTGACAAGACAGGGCATGCAATCCTCTACCCTGTCTTGGGCCTGATCTACATGAGCCAAGCTGATTGGAGGAGGCGGAGAATTCCTCCTCCAAGGCTTGATCTCATTTGCATCTTAGCCAAAAGGCCGAGATACCGCTTTTAAAAATTGCTTCATATGAAACATATGAAACATATGAAGCTTATAATGTGACCCAATGACCACTACCAAGTGCAGCATCAGCAGACTACACTTGATCTTAGCCAAAAGGCCGAGAAGCGATGTGGTACAGAAGGAAGGGTTCCAATAACCTATGTTTGAAATTGTTCCTGTTAGGGGTGCACGTCAGAGTCCTGCATGTGTACTTTAAGCTGCAGCTGGTTGGTTGTATTCAAATGCAGTCCAGGCGCAAAATGGCTCTGACTTGTATTTTGCTCTCAACATGGGAGTTAATGGTCAGAAAATATACTCTTGACTAGCTGGAATCACAAATAAAGAATAGGCATTTGGACACTTCATTAGAGAACTTTAAAGCATGTGAATGGATCCATGGACTTTAGGGGAAACACAAAGAATATTCCTTAAAGCCATAATTATATTTACACCTGAAATGAAAGTACCATTTCAATCAAAGCATAAACAATACTGTAAGTAGCAGATCTTGTCATATTATTTAAATAACTTGACCAATAGCAACAATTTGTGGCCAAATTCAAATCGGTCAATATGAGTGGGATTTCCCGCCTAACCCTTTGCAGGGCGCCTCACCATTAGCCAGCACCAATGGAGTTTCCTGTTGAACTCAACCATTAATGTAAGATCTTGTCGGCATGAATAGCCGGAAAATTCCACCTTGTATTTCTGGTGAGCTCTGCACCTTTTTCAGGATCATTTTGATCACTTCATGTTTCTTTCTTGATTTTTCCGAAGTCAAAGTCTGTGTGAGTTACCAACACAGTGTAATTGAATGAAAGGCAGTTGATAGGATATTTTGTGGTGTTGTAGGGATTGGTTAAAAATAATGCTGTGAATTTGAACAATGTCCTTGCGATAAATGTTGATGGATTGTGTAAGAACATAGGAACTGGCAACAGGACTAGGCCATTTGACCCCTCGAACCTGCTCTGCTATTTAATTAGAACATGGCTAATCTTCTACTTCAATGTCATTTTCCCATTCTACCCCAGATCCCTTGGTGTCTTTACCATCTAGAAATCTTTCAATCTCCATGTAGAACATACTCAATGACTGAGCCTCCACAGCCCTCTGGGATAGAGAATTCCAAAGATTCACAACCCTCTGAGTGAAAAAATTCTTCCTCATCTCAGTCCTGAGACTGTGAGCCCTGGTTCTAGACCCCGCTAGCTAGGGGAAATATCCTTTCTGCTTCTGTGGAATTTGCATGTTCTCTCCATATCTGTGTGGGTATCCTTCGGGTGCTCTGGTTTCCTCCCACAGTCCAAAAATGGGCAGGTCAGGGGGATTGGCCATGCTAAATTATGCCTTAGTGTACAAAAATGTGTAGGTTAGGTGGGCCCAGGCTATCCATCACGTACCCAAATTTGATCAGCTACTGCTCTATTCCTGACCAACTTACAGTAGATTTGTGCTACTGTAGAATGTGAAATAAGAAGCCTGGGCTAACACTTATTCTTTTTCAAGGCATATGGGAAGTGGAGGGGAAAAATGGAGTTGAAGTCGAAGGTCGGCCTGATCATTTTCAATGTTGCAGCAGGCTTGTCGGGCTGTATGGTCATATGAACATGCAAATTAGGCACAAAAGTAGGCCATTCGGCCTCTCGAGACTGCTCTGCCATTCAATAACATTCAATAAGATCATGGCTGATTGTAACCTCAACCCCACTTTATTTCCTATCCCGATAACCTTTCACCCCTGTGTTAATCAAAATTCCTAACTCTGCTTTAAAAATATTTAGTCTTTGCTTCCCCTGTCTTTTGAGGAAATGAGTTCTGGAGACTCTGAGAGAAAAGACTTCTCCTCATCTCTGTCTTAATTAGTGACCCCTGTTTTTGAATTGTGACCTCTAGTTCTAGATTATCTGACAAAAGGAAACATCTTCTGCACATCCATCCTGTTAGTACCCCTCAGGATTTTAAAGGTTTCAATCAAGTAGCCTCTTACTCTTCTAAACTCTAGTAGATACAAGGCCAACCTCTCCAACATTTCCTCAGAAGCCAACCCACCGATTCCTGGTATAGGTCTAATAAACCTTCTCAGAACTGTTTCCAATACATTTACATCTTTCCTTAAATAAGGACACCAATACTGTACATGGCCCTAGAAGTGGTCTCAACAATGCCCTGTACAACTGAAGCATAACCTCCCTCATAATGAATAATAACATTCCATTAGCTTTCTTAATTATTTGCTGTACCTTCATACTAACCTTTTGTGATTTTGCACCAGGACACCCAGATCCCTCTGCAAGCTCTCACCCTTTAGATAAAAAGCTCCTTTTTTATTCTTCCTGCTAAAAAGGACAATTTCACATTTGCCAGATTTTTGTCTCTTAACCTATTTGTATACCTCTGTAGCCTCCTTGTGTCCACTTCACAATTTACTTTTCTACCTATGTTGTCAGAATATTTTATCAACCATATCTTCAATCCCATCCTCCATGGCACTTATATAAATTGTGAAAAGTTGAGGCCCCAGCACTAATCCCTGTCGTACACCACTTGTCATATATCTTGCCAACCAAAAGAAAACCCATTTATGCCGACTCACTTTTTCCTGTAAGCTCGCCAATTGTTTTTAACAACTCAAATAATGTTCAATATGTGATTAAGTTGCAAATGGTGATTTTTTTCACATTTCATGGCCTTATCACATGCTTGAGTTGCTTAAAAATGTTGCGGAATATTGGAGCAGTATAAAAATCATTTGCTCCTTAATATCATATTATCATATTATATTATACAATATATTCTACAAGTAAAACACAGTATTTCTGAAATCACTGCACAATTTTAAGAAGGGAAGAGAATGTTATTGTAATATGCTGTGAGGATGTAAGAGGGTATTTGATGTATTGTGCTTCCACCAAAAGGATTTAAATATATTTACATTGTTTTACCTCCTGCAACTCAATTTTCATACGTTTAATGAAGACCAAAAAATAATTCTCTTAATCTTTCTCAATTACCAAACATGACCTCTACAAATAAGTATTTTACAATGATTTGTTCCATATAATGACAAAATCCCATTAAGGTTCCAAAAGCATTAGTTGTTTTTTCCACTTTGAACAGCATTATAGAACTGTACAAATTCACACAGGATGAATGTTCCTGCCAACATGGCTGTGCTCAGTTCACACTTATTAGTGTCTGCCCAAAATAGTTATTAGTTTTCAGTTGACAATGGAATTGGTATCCCATTCTGGCGTATTTCAGTTCTACATTGTTGAATACCTTAATTTATTATATATGCTGGGAAGAAAAGTTGAAAATTGCAGCTTTAAATTTATATTACTCTCTTCATAATAATGGAAACATACAAAGTAACAGACGCAACCAGCAGAATTTTAACTGTATTTCAAGTGTCTCACCAAGCATATTGGTTATTTAAAAACCTTGTGATTGTCTATTGGCACAAATGATCTTTAGAAGCAGTTGCTATTTGTATATTATTAGAGCTATTTGTTCTATAAATTATAATGCCTGTCATTCATTTAAAGAAGTAATATAAAAAGTATCACCAACTTTATTTCATAGCAAATATTCAAAAACAACATTACTAAGGCAGTAATGAAAGAAACATCCATCTATCATGAGTAGCAACACAGCAAGCACTAGGGGAAGACAATTGCTAAGATGAAATTCAGTATTCTAAAAGTTAAAGATAACTGTTTAAATGTAATTTAATTAAAGCCAATCAGTTATGTGCAGTAATCCATTTTTAAAAATCATTCAATATATATTCAGCTCTAACCCAAGGAAATGGTTTGAAGTAGATTAAAATCATATTAATTCAATATTTTAGTTGTTTCCAGCCAGTTTCTGCACTGATTAATTGCCTTAATCAAAATGTAGCAGCCAATATTTGCCAAGACATTCCTGAAACCCAGGCGCTTATTATGACAGACTCTGGGGACATAGGCTAGGAACAATTTCATTGGTTACATGCACGTTTCAAATGACACCCCGATGGTGATAAAGTGGAGGCAATGTGCAACCATATTCCATAATTCATTTAATTGCAATTGCTGCCACAGTGTTGTGACTTGGGAAGTGAGAAATGATGATGCATTTGGACTAGACTTAAATGAATGTTTCATGCATTTAGGAAAACAGAAGAAGGAAGATTTTTCTCCAAAAAGTTCAACAGATGCAGCTTAAATAGGCGTGTAACATTTGGGAATGGAAATTCCATGAAAGAGGATTCTTTTGTTAGCTTGGTTGAGTTAGATATTGGGAATTCAAACCCCTCTCCTGACTTGAGCACATAAATCTCAAGCTACACTTCAGTGAATCACTGAGGAACTGCTGCATTGTTGGAAATACAGGATGGGGTTCATGTTGCTACATGCCAGTATTATGAGCACAAACCAGTGCGAATAATTAGAACTTTTTAAATGTGAGTTACAAAATACAATTACACTCACATTTTCTATCGTATTTTACACCAATTTAAGACTAAATTTGCCAAATCAGACCCCACCCACAAAATTGGCTGTGCCCCAAGTTTGAGGTTGCACATTTCCACTGATTAGGATTAGGAAAAGCTTTTCAAATTGCACACTTTTTTTAGTTACACAGACATTTTTAAAAAAAAATTTCAAATAAAGAAAAGTATCTAATTTACCAATAAATGTTCAAGTGTACACAAATTAATTTGCGAAATGATTCTGTGCATTATTGGTTATAATTTTCGGTGATTTTTATTTTGGGTTACTCACAGGTGGTGGTCTGGACACTCCTCTTCTTAGATACTTCTTTTTGGTGATAAACCGATTTTCATCTGTTTTCATGAAAATTTACCAGGTTGACACTCCTAAATACACTGAGAAATATGTTTCGATAGAAAGAAAAAAGATGACGTTCAAATCAATTTCCTGATTGCTCTAGTTGATGAAATAATCAAAACTTGGGATTATGACATTTTTTATCAGTAACCGGTGCAAATTTGACGGCTTTTTGGATGAAATTTTCTGATGCACGAAAGGTGGCAACCCTTCTCTGCCATCTTGAAAATGAAAATTTCAATCGATCTGCCAGTTACTTTAGAAGATCCAATGGTACTAATACTGATGACCTAGTCAACACTCGTACATCAACCAATGTCACCATAAGCAGATTATCCCGTCATTTATTGATTTTGTTGATACCAAACTGTGACTGAATCCCTGGTGTGCAATTGTTTAATTGTATCATTCACATACTTTCATGTCAGTACTGTCCTAAAGGTTGATGTCATATGTTGAGGCCCTTATGGATCTGATTTGTATGATGAAGTTCATTAGTAATTTTCAAAGTTGTAATTTTGATAGTTTAAATGAGACACAAGTTGTGCATATGAAATGCTGATCTCCTCATATCTAATAGTGGTGAGGTGGCATGCTCGTTATTTAGGGCAAAACTTACTGATAGCACACTCAGCATTTGTTTTCCTCCACGTAACTTCTCACTCATCTATTTCCAAATTTACAACTTTTTAGAAAGAAGTCATTCCAGACAGAATTATACAGAGCTTTGGATTCCCCAGATCCCAGCTAAAAGGTCGGGAGGGGGGAGCCCACCAAAACGATCATTGTCTGCCCTACAGCCATTTGACAGCTAATTGTCTGTTATTAGACTAAAGGTGTGATTTCCAAACCTCAAGGACAGGAAACCCCACCTCAGGTAGTTGCTGGCCAATCAAAGTAGGCAGCTGTCCAACGCTTCAAATGTGTGGTGCTTCATCATTTAGGTACGCCTGGGGTCACAATGGGACAGTAAGAAGTCTCAAAACACCAGGTTAAAGTCCAACAGGTTTATTTGGTAGCACAAGCCACAAGCTTTCAGAGCGCTGCTCCTTCATCAGGTGAGTGGGAGTTGTGTTCACAAACAGGGCATATAAAGACACAAACTCAATTTATAAGATAATGGTTGGAATGCGAGTCTTTACAGGTAATCAAGTCTTAAAGGTACAAACAATGTGAGTGGAGAGGGTTAAGCACAGGTTAAAGAGATGTGTATTGTCTCCAGCCAGGACAGTTAGTGAGATTTTGCAAGCCCAGGCAAGTTGTGGAGGTTACAGATAGTGTGACATGAACCCAAGATCCCGGCCGAGGCTGTCCCCATGCGTGCGGAACCTGGCCATCAGTTTCCGCTCAGCGACCCTGCGTTGCCGCGCGTCGCGAAGGCCGCTCTGGAGAACGCTTGCCCAAAGATCAGAGGCTGAATGCCCGTGACTGCTGAAGTGTTCTCCAACAGGCAGGAAGAAAACTCTCCTGCCTGGTGATTGTCGAGCGGTGTTCATTCATCTGTTGTCGTAGTGTCTGCATAATCTCACTAACTGTCCTGGCTGGAGACAATACACATCTCTTTAACTTGTGCTTAACCTCCTCTCCACTCACACATTGTTTGTACCTTTAAGACTTGATTACCTGTAAAGACTCGCATTCCAACCATTATCTTATAAATTGAGTTTGTGTCTTTATATGCCCTGTTTGTGAACACAACTCCCACTCACCTGAAGAAGGAGCAGCATTCCGAAAGCTTGTGGCTTGTGCTACCAAATAAACCTGTTGGACTTTAACCTGGTGTTGTGAGACTTACTACTGTGCTTACCAGAGTCCAACGCCGGCATCTCCACATCATGGTCACAATGGGAGCCAAGCTGGCAGATTCTGGTGAGGGTGAGAGAGCGCTGGGTTTGAGGGACCATGGATTGATGGGGAAAATGAGGGAAGTTAAACCCTTGGGAGGAGGGCCACTGAAAAGTCCTGGAGATCTGTTAATGAGAGACCCCACCTTCCCACCAGCAGCCCATACAGAGAAATCTGCTAGGCTGGCCACTTGGCAAGGCATCTCCTGTTGATTGAACCCTGGCATTGGTACGATAGGTCCTTTAAGTGGGCATTAATTGCTGATTTAAGGGTCTTAATTGGCCCACTGATGGGCCCAATGCCTTCCCCACTACTGGTATAATTGCAGTTGGGGCAGACAGGAAGGTGACAGGCAAGCTGAATGTTGGATTTAACAAGTTCCTCGCCTTCAACCTGCCAGTGGGGGAGCGTTAAATCCAACCCATCATTTTTGGACCTTGGGATCAAAGAACTGAAATTACTTTACCAAAGAATAAGTTAATGAGACAAACTGAAATTTCAGTTGAAACAAGAGTTTTTCATCATTACTTCAACCTATGATCCAGTCTATTCATTTATCCCAAATATTTGGGATAATTTATGTTAAAACGGTCAGTTTTAATTTTGCCCTTTCGATAGTTCTTCAATCTGTGAATGATAAGCTATGTTAGAAATGCTGCACTTCCACATTCTTCCCAATGAGTTATCTATACATAAACTTATATTCTTTAAATTTAAGGCCAGAATTCTCCGGTCATTCCTGCACTGCCGCTGCTGCCATCGAGAATGGAGAATTTGGCGCTCAGCCAGATTTCCATTTATTGTGGTGGGACTGGAGAATCCCAGCTGCGGGTGAGGTCGGAGAATCTGGCCCTATATCATCAAATGGAACCCAGGTCAAGTCTGCATGCTGAAACAGCTGCAGGTTACAATGTAATAGAACATGCAGTGAATGACATTGAGGTTGCATGTTCCTTCCTTTGAGAGTGTTCCTCTCTAAAGATAAGACCTACATTGTGTGTGGGCAACCATATTACTAATCCAATTATAAATTAGTAGGAAATTTAGAAAACAATTAAGTTATAGAGGGTAAATGACAATAATGCGGTAAGTATGGTACAAAAAATTAATCAGATTGAGCAAAGCGTGTATTGTGAGAATGCTGGGCTTTACTGTTGGAAACTTGAAGGTTTGCCCTTTTGCGCATTACATACAATGAGGTTAAGACAGCTGAGGGTTTTTTTTGTTTATTCTAAATCTGCTACAGTATTAGCTTTTTTTAATGTTTCATTGTTTATGTCACCACAGTTAGAAACTGAGGTGATCAACAGACAGACATACAAATTCGGAGCAGGAGTAGGCCATTTGACCCCTCAAGCCTGTTCTGTCATTTAATAAAATGATGTGGAGATGCCGGCATTGGACTGGGGTCAACACAGTAAGAAGTTTAACAACACCAGGTTAAAGTCCAACAGGTTTATTTGGTAGCAAAAGCCGCACATTCTTGTGGCTTTTGCTACCAAATAAACCTGTCGGACTTTAACCTGGTGTTGTTAAACTTCTTACTGTATTTAATAAAATCACAGCTGGTCTAATTTTAAGCTTAACTTCACGTTCCTGCCTACCTCTGATAACCTTTCAACTCCTTATTTATCAACAATCTATCTACCTCTGTCTTAAAGACATTCAAAGACTCTGCCTCAACCATGTTTTGAGGAAGAGGATTTCCTCATAAGACAACTTGTCCATTCCAGGCATTAATCCAAACTTCCTTTGAGCTGCTTCTGATTTCCATCTCTCCTTAAATAAGGCGACCAATACTGTACACAGTACTCCAAATGTGGCCTCACCAATGCTCTGTATAACTGAAGCATAACCTCTCTACTCATATATTCAGTTCCCCTCACAATAAATGAAAACATTCTGTTAGTTTTGCTAATTCCTTGCTTACCTGCATACCAACCTTTGTGATTTATGCACGAGGATACGCAGATCCCTCTAAATCTTACTGCTCTGCAATCTCTCACCACTTAAATAATATGTTTCTTTTTTATTCTTTCTGCCAAAATGGACAAACACACATTTACCCACATTGTATGACATTTACCAGATCTTTGCCCACTCACATAAGCTACTTATATCCTTTTACAGCCTCCTTATGTCCTTTTCACCACTTAATTCCCTCCCTATACTTGTGTCATTGTCAGCATAGACAAAGGTAATCTCCTTAATGCTTATTGGAAATGGCCTGGGTCTGTTGACAAAATTCATTGAAATCAGAAAATTCAATGTAAATCACGTAATGCTGGGAACATCCATACAGTGACATTGCTTTAGCAGTGAACTAGGATGAATCAGTGATATTGGAATGGATTTTTAGGTCCTCATGGGGCTGGGCACAGAGGTAGGTTGGTCTAGAATTTCTCAACTATTCTCCTGAAGACGGGCTGGGGAGGCAGCAGGGCCACCCGCCTGCAATGGTGGATAGCCATATAGGGCTCTTTACAGCTATTAAAGCATACTGACAGAGGTTGACTGTAATTTTCCAGTCGACCTTTGGGTCTCACAAAGCGCCAGGGACTAGGCTAGCTGCCGGAGGCAGCCTCTGACTGGCTGATATGAGGTGGGGAGCGCAGTGCTCCAGGCATGCTTTGAGGCTATCTCCTCCTTCCTTACTCCACTGTAGCTGCAGGCAATCTTGTGAAGGGGTTTCTTCTTCACAATGGTGTCTGGATACAAAGGGAAGTTTCTATCCTAAAGTTAAACAAGTTGGAGAGAGAGGGCACCTTAGAATAGAGTTGACCTCTGTATCTCTCTCTCTCTTACCTCTGAAGACATGTTTCTGCTTCTTTAGAGCTGCAGGGCTTCCTAGCGGCCTTCCATCTTCGAGAGCCTTAATTGGATGACTAGCCCGCATTCTAACCATTAATTGACCAATTTCGGTGAAATCACTGCCGGTGAATGATTCTCATCGAGTGCGTGTCTCTGACTCCTATTTGACCTTAGTCAGAGTCCTAAATGCTGGGGGTAAAATCTTGCTCATTAAGTGTACAAATACTGTAAACCCTGTCCAAGCTTTTACATTATGGTCATTAAAGTTATTTTTTTAGACCCAGTAAGATGATCACTGTTTTTCCCTGGAACAGAAATGGAAATGTTTACAATTACAAATTACAATTCTGAAGTATTATGGTCCAGTACTGCACAATATCATGATGATCCTTCCCTTGAGGAAGGGACACAGCATTTTTCACTTGCACTGAAAATTGAATGAATCTACTATTGCACACATGCAGCAACAGAGGGGCATCTGTAGAGGCTTAGGAACAGGTTACTTGCTATTTCTCTTGATTGAGTAATAGTATCTGACCAACGGTGATCAAAGAAATACAGGAGAACAAACTTTTAAATTTGAGCAATATAAACTTCCGAAGGAATATTTATATCCTCCAGAATAACATTCTAAGGTAACTTTGGTTAATTGTGTGGAGCTACTCAATGGGTTGCATTTTGCAATCACCGATGAAGCAATGACATTCATCACTGATCTCAAAGAAAACTGCCTACAAAAAAGTGGAAATCTCTGCAGTGTTGATTTCCCCTTTCCTAATAGCAATTTAAATCTGGAATCAAGTCAGAAGGATTGCCCAGTCTGCAGCAACAGTCATGTTTTAGCAAGCAGGTTAAGTAGCCAAGTCACATTAAAATATTCTTATAGATAATAAGTCAGGAAGTTAAAAATACTGATTATCCTTCACCTTAAATTTAATTTCTTGAATTGCAAAGTATATGCTTTTGATTGGATTAAGATAAAAGATGAAATATAAACTTAAAAAAATAAAATATATGGAATTTTGTGTCATAATTGAGAAACCTAAATTTGCAAAAATATAAAATGAGTTTTGTTCAGGACTAATAATAATGCTTAATAGTGCTTAACAATAATTGTGAAGTTAGCAAAAAACCTATACCTATTGAACAAGGTGTAAATTTTTCACCAATAATGCACCCCCCCCCCCCCCCCCGCCCCCCGGGCCCCCTTTCCTTAGGCCCATCCTCTCCCCTCCCACCCCACCCTAAGGCCATCACTGGCATTCCCTGTTCCTCCGTCAGCTTTCACACATCACCACATTCAAATGAATGCTCTCCCTTATGATGTTCCCGCTGGGGTCTGTCTCTTGCACTACCAACCTGTGCCAAGGGGCAGTGCCAGGCCACTGCCCGGCCATGTCCCTCCCTCCCAAGGACTATATTTACCTTTGTGCCTCCAGTGAGAGCCCCATGATAGGTTCAAATCGAGATGAACCTGTTGTAAACCATGCCGGCCTAATGTCACTTCAGCGCGGTGTCAATATATGGCAAGGGGTGTGTGTTAATGAGATTCAAATGTATTGAAATTTATGTCAAGCAGGTTCACATCCATTATGGGCATTAAGCTTCACAAGCAAGTGGTGAAGAAGATCCGAGATTGCAATCTCGCCGGTGAGATCTGCGACTTCCGCATCTTAAGTCCCTGTTGGCATTTGCATGGATGGGCAGCATGTGCTCAGGATCACCCTCATTGTAAAATAATTTATCCAGACGAGTGCTGCTATATGATCAGTCATTCTGTTCATATGACTGAAACTACCTGCCTCTGTAAACACCACCCGAATCCTTCCCCCACCTGTGAGTTTGCAGTTTGAGTCATCCTGCTGATTAAAACTATTGAAGTCAGACTGACTTAAACTATTTAGCAAACCATACTCCTGTCCAGGATTTGATGAATGGTTAAGCTTCTTCTCATTGTTACTACTGAAAATCATCTGCCATTATTTTTAACACATATGTGTCAGATACAAAATATTGAGTTGGTAGCATTTGTCCTATTTGAAAGTTTTCTTCGCAACAAGCTATCAGTGTTGGTGCCTGATGATTCTGATTTTGCCTAACGTTGATAATATCAAGAAACTATTCACAGGGACATGAGGTAGACTGTAAAACATTGCACATATCTAATCATCAAATGAGTGAGACACTTAATATTAAACTGTATAATTTTATCGGGGTGTAGAATGCAAACAGTAAAATGATGTACCAGTGTTGAAACTTCAGAAAAACTTGGAAGTAATCTGGCTGAAGAACATGATTGTCATAAAATGCAGTAGCTCCCCTAACCTTGTTGGTATGCATGTATGTACTAAAACTGTTGGATCACTGTTTAGGTCTGCGCCATCGTTGGTATTATTGATGGAAATCGATTGTATGGTATTCTAGCTTGCCCTGTAGTTCTGCTGCTTGGTTTCCTTCATGCTTTGGAAGGAAGAAGAGCATAACAAATGATATGCCAAGCAGAAACTATGATAACCTATTCAATTATACATTTTTCCGTATGAACTTCATTAGCAGCTGAATAATTTTGTTATGCTCCTATTATCATGTCTTTCTTATTGTGAATTGTGGACCATCAGCCGTTTGAAAGGCCAACTATGTGAGGGAAATGTATATATTTTTCCTCCTTTCAGACAATAACAGCATGGAGCATGTTGTTGTTTAGAATTAGGGTAAAAATGATTTTATTCATGCCTGATAACTCAACCTCAAAAGGTCAACGCTTCATTTCTATTTACCACACCTTGCTTCTCTCAGCTTGGTGCTAAATTATTTGCAACTTTATTCTGAGAACATGGCCGGGTGTCTCCCAAATCAAAACTAAGTGCCCAATGGGTGGGAAAATGGGAGAATTTCCCGCCCGTTTTTTGGACACACTAACTGGATGAATCTCCGACACTCTGTGCAATGCAGAATGCCAAAGAGTGATTCATGCTGAAAAGTAGGGGGCAGGCCTCATCCTGCCCGAGAGGCCGGCAGCAGAGTGCTGAACGGGCCACTGTGCATGCGCTGATCTGTCAGTGGGGAGATCGGCGCATGCGCACTGCCCCCACCCAATCGCCAGCCTTCTGATCGATGGCTTCCCCAATTCCTTCCCCGGAACTTCGCAATCGCCGGCCTTCCCAAACCACCACCTCCCCAACGATTGCTGGCATACCAGACCCTCCACTCACGGGCCAGCCCTGATCTACCCCCATGATGGCCAGCCCTGACCCACCCGCGATGGCCAGCTCTGATCGCCCCCTCACTCACTCCCCACACTGATCCCACTTGCAGAGTGGCAATGGGGCTCCCACCACTGATTACTCCCAATAGGCCCAACTCCCAGTTTGCCCTACCCCTCTGGTCCCGGCCCCTTAGCACTACCCAGTGGGCAGTGCCGTGGTACCCGGTGGGCAGTGCCAGGGTATCAGGCTGATACTGCCATGCTGGCACTGCACAAAGGGCAGTGGCGAGATCGGCCCCAACCTCCCAGGGGGTCCTCAGTCCTGTGCCTCTGTGGAGCAGTGCAGTGGGCTGGGAAAATTCCAGCCCAAATCTCTCTTGGTAACTGCATTAAAATTCCTTAACTCATTTCACCACATCTGTTTGAGTGAGGAATGATTCATCCATTCTGCTGGTCTTCTCACTTTTGGACACCATCACAATGCTAAACTAACCAGTAAGATTTAAATTGTGACATTCTATCTGTGTTTGAATGCCCAAATATTCAGACAAAATTCATTCACAGCTCGTTAAATGTACAATTGCCTCCAGATTACGTGTAATATTTATTATGTTTTAATTACTTTCAATAGATCTTCCAAATTTTCTTCAGAGTTTTTGAAGTGTTTCTAAATAATTATTATTCAAACTATTTTGAATATTTTGAAGATAAAAGTAATTGCCAGAGCATCAGTATATTTATAGAAAAACAAATGAAAATCTGGAAGATTTTTGCTAAGATAAAGGTTAAAATTTCAAACTTTGGAATATCTATGTGTGAGGGGGTAAACCCATGCTGGATTGCTGGGCATATCTGACCACACCATGCAAATGCATAGTTATCTGCACTTATCTCCTGAGATTATAATGAGCCTCATTTTTGGCTAAGATCAAGTGTAGGATCAAGATGAGATCAGGTGTAATTCCTGTACTTGCCGACTTGGATTCAGTATGTTTCATTTGTGGGGATTGTGAATTATATTAAATTTGAATTGTGTTTTGGAGCAAGGAGATGGATTAAAGACATGCCCTGACCATTCTGCACATTGGCTTTGTAACTCTGAGAAAGGAATAAAATTATTTTACCTCAAAAACATTTCACTTCTTCTGAGGTATATGCTTGCCATTCCACCTTGAAATTCAGACTAAGTGGCAAGAATTAGGTACATGTAACAAGATGTTTGCGCATGCAGTACTCTGACATTATTGCCAACATGCACATATCTTTACATGCGCAAATTATCCAAACCATGCAACTGAGAGATTTTATTTATTCATTCTCAAGATATGGGTGTCACTGGAAACAACGGGATTTATTACCTTTAGATATTGGTGAAGGGCCATCTCCTTGAACTGCAGCAGTTTGATATAACTAAGTAGGTTTCTAGACCACTTCAGAAGCCCTGGCTGGATAGCGGGAGTCAGGAAAATTTCTAGCTCAGCTTGTCCACCTTGGGGGGGAAAAAGTGCCCAAAGAGGCAAGTTCTTCATTGGTGGGGTCGGGTGCAGGCTGCAGTTGAGTCAACCAACCCTGGAAGGAGGTCAGAGGCATGTTAGGGGTGGCACCGTAGCACAGTGGTTAGCACTGCTGCTTCACAGCACCTGGGTCCTGGGTTCGATCCCCGGCTTAGGTCACTGTCTGTGTGGAGTTTGCATGTTCTCCCCATGTCTGCATGGGTTTCCTCCGGGTGCTCTGGTTTCCTCCCACATTCTGAAAGACATGCTGGTTAGGTGCACTGACCCGAACAGATGCCGGACTGTGGCGACTAGGGGAATTTCTCAGCAACTTCATTGCAGTGTTAATGTCAGCCTTACTTGTGACTAATAAATAAACTTTTAAAAAAATGTTCAGGGGCTGACAGGGATCATCTTGGTGCTGTGGACCTCTCGCCTTTACCACCCACTTCCATGGCTGCCCATACCTCTATACCAAGCAATGTCCCGCCACCCAACTCCATTGCCTCCCATGGCCTTTTTTTCAAGTCATGCCTCCACTCACCCCATAAAAACGGAAAGGCTCTCTCCCCACCTTTATCCTTTATCCTCTATGTCTAGCTATGCACCCCATACCCCCAATGCCAAGCCAAGGCACTTCTATGCCCATTGACCCACTATGCACTTTAGAACCAATGAATCCTATTGTGATAATAGGATGTGTTTTTAAAAAAAACAGCATTCATTCATTACTTTCCACCATGCTTTTAAAAATGTCCTTTCACTATGGACAATAAAATTGTCAACCATCCACTCTCTTTGAAGTATCAATAAATGAACTAGAAGCACTCTAACCCTCTCAACATTGTGTTAATAAGCATTGTACAAATGCCAGCAGAGATCAGAGAGCCAGAACTGTCAATCAAGCAATGTTTTCCCTTTGGCTCAGATGTTTCATCAGAATAATGGATGTCTGGGCACTCAGACAAATCTCATCATGTATTCTTGGCTGCTGTCAATCAATTGTACATTTAAAATGTCAATAACAGTGAGTTGGCTCAGAACCCATCCTATCATACCAACACTAGGGATTGACAACAGAAAGTTTGGAACTATGATTTTATGTAAAAAAGCATACAGGTAAACAATTAGTAAATTTAGATGAGCAAGAGACTTCCCCCTGAAATTAGTCCCTAAATTCAGCCTGGTTTTCATTAATTTGAGTTTGCCTTTCAATTGGGGAATACTGTAGTGATAGTCTTCTATGTATTATCATACTGGTGTCAATAAAGATGGTGCCATTGTTTAACATTTTGTTCTAAACTCAAAATGTCTCAGAGTACTTTACAATCAATAGATTATCTTTGGGAAAGAGCAAGAGAGTGGAATCACTGGCATGAAGAGCTGAATGATTTTTTTCTGTGCTGAAAGATTCTGAGATTCTCTGCTATTGTTATTGTGTATGAAATCTTGGTAGCCAATTTCTGCATTGCAAAGTCCCACATTGAGCAAATGAATGGTCAATTAATCTTCTTTTAGCCTTGTGAGTGGTAGATAGAGTGTTGACCACGCCAATTGGAAAGTTCCCCATTGCTCTTCAGGTAGTGTCATGCAACTTTTCCATATATCTGAACAGGCAGATGGGGCCAACACCTTTGATAATACAGCACTGAAGAGTTTTGCTTAAATCCATTGGGAAGTTTGAAATGTTACCACTGAGCCAAGCTGACAATGGCATCAGAAAACCCTTTGGTTAATAAAAATGAAGTTGTAGCTAAACCTTTCGAGATTATCAATATAATGGTTCCGACATCCGATAAGAAAGGTGTATTTATTTTGCAATTTTTAGATTCAATTGTCAATAATCTGTTTCTCTTTATTACATCAATTGTGTCAAAAAAGGATTCCTATTTTTGAGTCAATTTTACTTAATTTAAATGTTACCTGGTTGTTTTATACAATGGGTGGAATCTTGTGCTCTCCCCAAGGCAGGTTTGGTGGTGGGGGGATTTAATCAGGTAGGAAGTGGGAGGTGGAGGGGTTGATACCCCGCTGCCTTCCCAGTTCTGCCCCAATTAAATCAATGGCAGACACACCAGTGGAAAGACGGCCTTCCTGATCCATGACCAGTTAAGGCCATTAAATGGGCAATTATGATCTATGGCCTGCAGCAGCCACTTCCTCCCTGGTGGCAATGCCATGTGATAGAGCTGTCAGCCTCTGATTTGCAGGCAGCTCTCAGAAGGTAGGACTTCTGACTTGGTTCCAGGAGAAGGTCCACCTTTGGCCTGCCAAGTGCCTGATTGGAACACGATGTGATGGTTCTTACCGAAAAGAGACAGTGCAGGGTCTAAACTGGTGGACAAAACCTCATTCACATTTCTAACAGGGAAATTATAATTTGCAAAAACATACCATAAATTTATTATTGATACAGATTGACTCTAACTCTCTGCAATGTTTCTTGAAACAAATAACTGATGCATATTTGATCAAGAAATAAAGAAGCAAGGAGAATAGCCATAGATGTTTTATTTGGGACAATGTTTACTTTATTGTCCACAGTGACCATATCTTGCTACAGATCTGGGGGAAGAAAGCAATTTCAATTTGTAATCAATTCCAAAGCATTCCACATAATGAGTTATAGATTTTAGTGTTGGCAACTTATGAGGCAAAGTATGCCAAGAGAATGTACATCAGCCAAGCGTGCCACCACTGCTGCCCTCCGTGAACTGGGATATTTTTTATTAACACTTATTAATAATTTGTGCTGAGGACTATTCCGATTAGCAGATTAATACATGTACAGATTGTCAAATCTGACAGAGAAAAATATATCAACAGCTGGCCATGAATGAAGTATATAGATGTAGTTCAGACTGGTAGGCAATAGCTGGTGATTGATTGGCTGGGGGATCATTTTTCATGTTGTTTTCTTATTTTTAATTAATTAATTTATCTTCTCACCATCACCTACTGTATTAATTTAAACTCTAGTAATATAGTAAACTTTAACACTTAAAAAAAATAAGATTATACAGCAGACTCACCAGCTTCTTATTTGCCCACTGATTGCATCTCTTAATTAATTATAAGAAAGCTACTGAAGGATTATTTATTTTTTAATACATTTTTCAAATTTGCAACTATTTACACATGCACCCTAATAGCAGTGACTACCGACATTGCCATTTACAGACAGTCCCTAACAGCAGTTACTCATCAACCAATAAACTTGCAGCATTCCTTTGCTGTCTCTGATTTTTTTTCAAACATTGTGTGCTGACTCTTGAAGGTAAGTGAAGTGCTCTGCCACTGCCTCTCCCAACTGTCTCCAGGTGATTCAAGGCCGCAAGCCTGGGTCTTGATCTATTCTTATCCAGTCGCTGGCATTCCTAACTATCAGGGTAGCACGGTGGCACAGTGATTAGCACTGCTGCCTCACAGCTCCAGGGACCTGGGTTCCATTCCCAGCTTGGTCACTGTCTGTGCTGAGTTTGCACATTCTCCCTGTGTTTGCATGGGTTTCCTCAATTTCCTCCCACATTCCAAAGATGTGCGGGTTAGGTTGATTGGCCATGCACAATTGCCCCTTAGTGTCCTGGGATGCGTAAGTTAGAGGGATTCATGGGGTAAATATGTGGGGTGATGGGGATAGGGCCTCGGTGGGATTGTTGTCGGTGCAGACTCGATGGGCCAAATGGCGGCGTCCTGCACCGTAGGGTTTCTATGATTTCCATGATCTCCGGGTGAGTGAAGGCCCCAAGCTTGGGTCTTGATCTATTCTCTCCTCAGTAGATTCCCCACAGGTGTGCTGCTCTGCCATTGTCTCTCCCGAGAGGCTCCAGGTGAGTACGATGCATCAATCCATTAACATGGGTGGTTCTGTAACTGCAAAATAAAGTGAGAGGGCACTGTGACACAGTAGTTAGCACTGCTGCCTCAAGCACAAGGGACCCAGGTTTGATTCTAGCCTTGGGTGACTATCTGTGTGGAGTTTGTACGTTCTCCCCATGTCTGCGTGGGTTTCCTCTGGGTGCTCTGGTTTCCTCCCACAGTCCAAAGATGTGCAGTTTTAGTGGATTGGCCATGGTAAAAATTGTCCCTTAGTGTCCAAAGATGTATAGGTTAGGTGGATTAGCCATGGTAAATGCATGGGGTTATGGGGATAGGATGGGTGGGTGGGACTTGCTAAGATGCCCTTTCAGAGAGTCGGTGCAGATTCGATGGGCCAAATGGCCTCCTTCTGCACTGTAGGGATTCTGTGCATTCTATGGCTTTTGAGATTATAGCAAGAAGAATAAAATCAAACTCTTCCCCCCAGAATGTTATGATGATTCTCTTATGACTGAATCTCTAATATTCTGTGCAGTCTTATTTTGCTTCACTATAAGAGCAATGATACCAGAATGAGGTCTCAGAAAATGTAAAAACTATAAGAACATAAGAGGTAGAAGCTTCGTAGGCCACTTGGCCTTTCAGCAAGATCATAATTGATCTTCTGCTTCAATTATATCTTTCCACACTGTCCCCATATTCCTTAATTTGTTGAGTACCCAAAATGGGTTTAAGCTCACATCCATGCATTCATCTTATGGGTTTAGAAGGAAAACAAACTTCTTCTTGACTTTGGAAATGCAACGATTGTAAACATCTTCAAAAAGAGAATGAAATCATGCTGAGGAAACTATTGAGGTATATCCCTCTTGTGTAAAGCAGAGAAAATCCTAACACTCATTCTCCTGAATTGCCTACTTCCAGAAGCTGAGGAAATCCTCCCAGATACACAGTGTGGCTTGAGACCTTACAGAGGGACTTCTGATATGGTATTTGTAGCCAGACAAATCCAAAAGAAATGTTGAGAAAAACTCCAGGAACATGAATATTTCTGAGAGGAGAGACATGGGCCGAAATTGTCCCATTGCACTCGCCCTGAGAATCGTAATGGGTGAGAGAGAAACTTTGGCGGACCATTTAAAGGTCCATTGAGCTTGGGGGAATTTTCGTTGTTGGGGTGTGCGGGGCCATAGAATCTCAACCATGCTGTCTAAGCTCTTCATCTTCATGTGAGGCACGGTGTCACAGTGGTTAGCACTGCTAACTCTCAGCGCCAGGGATCCGGGTTCATTTCTGACCTCGTGCGACTGTCTGTGTGAAGTTTGCACGTTCTCCCCGTGTCTGCGTGGGTTTCCTCTGGGTGCTTCGGTTTCCTCCAACAGTCCAAAGATGTGCAGGTTCAATTGGTTGACCATGATAAATTGACCCTTAGTGTCAGGGGGTTAGCAGGGTAAAGACGTGGGGTTGCGGAGATAGGGCCTGAGTGGGATTGTTTTCGGTGCAGGCTCGATGGGCCGAATAGTCTCCTTCTGCTCTGTAGGGATTCTCTGATTCTTCCATCTTTCACTGATTAGGATGAAAAGCTTCAACAGCATAGCAAGCAACTATTTTTTGTTTTTGTTTCATTCATTCATAGGATATGGGTGTCACTATCTAGGCCAGCATTTATTACTCTTGAGAAGGTGGTGGTGAGCTGCCTTTTTGAACTGCTGCAGTCCTTTGAATACCAGGAAATATTCACTGTGTTCATCAACCTGACCAAAGCACTTGACTCAGTCAACCACAAGGCTCTATGCTTTGTGCTCCAAACATTTGGATATCCAAAAAACTTATTCAGAATCCTGCAAGTGCTTCATGATGACATGACTGGAATTGTCTTGAGGGGAAGATCTGAAACAGATGCCCTCACATCTGGACCGCTGTTGAGCAAAGCTCCCATACAATTTACAACCTACCTGACAGTGGATATTCAGCTCAAATATAACTGCCCTCTGGTATGACTATTAAATGCTGCCAAGATGGAAAACTCTTTAACCTCAGCCAAAACTCAACTGACACCCATGTCTCTAGGAATGCAAACATTCTCCAGTCTCTCACTATAAAAAATACTATCTTTAATTTTTCCTATCAAAGTTGGTATCTTCACACTTTGTATTCCACCTGCCATGTTTTGGCCTACTCACCAAAGCTGTCTATATCTCCTTGCAACCTCTTTGCATCCTCCTCACCATTTATTTTCTCTCCCAACTTTATATTGGCAGGAGACTAGGATATATTGCACTCAGTTTCTTCATTTCAGCTGTTAATATAGATTGTAAATAAGTGAGACCCAATTCTGATCTTGCATTCCTCCTTTCCTTACAACCTATTCAAAAAATAAGGAGCAGAATTAGGCCACTCAGCCCATCGAGTCTGCTCCGCCATTCAATCATGGCTGATATTTTTCTCATCCCCATTCTCCTGCCTTTTCCCCATAACCCCTTATCCCCTTATTAATCAAGAATCTATCTCTGTCTTAAAGACACTCAATGACCTGGCCTCCACAGCCTTCTGCAGCAAAGAGTTCCACAGATTCATCACTCTCTGGTTGAAGAAATTCCTCCTCATCCCTGTTTTAAAGGATCATGTTTCATAAATCAGAGTTTTGAAGGATGAATAAGGGCAAACCAGTAGATGTAGTATATTTGAATTTTCAATATAAGGTTCAATAACGTGCCTCACAATAGGTTATTACACAAAATCAAGGGTCATTGGATTGGGGTGACATATTAAGATTGACTGACAGACAGAAACCGAGATTAGGAATAAATGGGACATTTGGATTTGGAAGAAGGAACTGAAGGCACTGTTGCTAAGTTTGCAGATGATACAAAGATATGTAGAGGGACAGGTAGTATTGAGGAAGCAGGGGGTGCTGCAGAAGGACTTGGACAGGTTTGGAGAGTTGCAAAGAAGTGGCAGATGGAATACAATGTGGAAAAGTGTGAGGTTATGCACTTTGGGAGGAGGAATGGAGGCATAGACTATTTTCTAAATGTGGTTTAGTCTGAGGTTGTGCCCTCTGGTTCTAGTTTTTCCTACTCGTGGAAACATCCTCTCCACGTCCACTCTATCCAGGCCTTGCAGCATCCCGTAAGTTTCAATAAGATCCCCCCTCATCCTTCTAAACTCCAACAAGTACAGACCCAGAGTCCTCAACCGTTCCTCATACAACAAGCTCTTCATTCCAAAGATCATTCTCGTGAACCTCCTTTGGACCCTTTCCAAGGCCAGCACATCCTTCTTTAGATATGGGGCCCAAAACTGCTCACAATACTCCAAATGGGGTCTGACCAGAGCATATTACAGCTCAGAAGTACATCCCTGCTTTTGTATTCTAGCCCTTTCGACATGAATGCTAACATTGCATTTGCCTCCCTAACTGCCAACTGAACCTGCACGTTAACCTTAAGAGAATCTTGAACAAGGACTCCCAAGTCCCTTTGGGCTTCTGATTCCCTGAGCGTTTTCTCATTTAGAAAATAGTCTATGCCTCCATTCCTCCTTCCAAAGTCCATAACCTCACACTTTTCCACATTGTATTCCATCTGCCACTTCTTTGTCCACTCTCCTAACCTGTCCAAGTCCTTCTGCAGCCCCCCCACTTCCTCAATACTACCTGTCCCTCTCCATATCTTTGTATCATCTGCAAACTTAGCAACAGTGCCTTCAGTTCCTTCTTCCAAATCCAAATGTTCCATTTATTCCTAGTCTCGGTTTCTGTCAGTCAGTCAACCCTAATATGTTACCCCCAATCCAGTGATCCTTGATTTTGTGTAATAACTTATTGTGAGGCACATTATTGAACTTTGTTGAAAATTCAAATATACTACATCTACTGGTTTGCCCTTATTCATCCTTCAAAACTCTGATTTATGAAACATGATTTTCCTTTCATAAATCCATGTTGACACTTCCTAACCTAACCTTATGATTTTCCAAGTGCCCTGTTGGAATGAGCCCAGGAATAGATTATACCCAAAAGGTGGACTAGCGTGAACGCTGGCAATCTGAAATAAAAACAGAAAATGCAGCAGATCTGGCACTATCAATGGAGAGAGAAACAAAGTTGACGAGATGTGCAATGAGATGGGAATAATTAAGCATCTCATAGTGAAGGCATCCCTTGGTAATAGCGACCACAAAATGATTAAATTTTACATTCAGTTTGAAGGAGAGAGGAGTGGATCTGAGAGTGATGGGAATTCTCTGGCAAATCACACCGACAGGATTCTCTGGCAGTGCACCCTCTGTCATGGCTTTTACAGCAGCGTGGGGTGACATCAATGGGAAATCCCATTGACAGTGACGGTACCAGAGAATCCCGTCACCTCCTGCCACCGAGAAACACACAGCTGGGAGGCCGGAGAATTCCCCCTTATGTTTTTAATTTTCCAAAACTCCCTTTATTTGGGGAAGGTCTCTTTAGTTTGGAAGATTGTAAATGTAACTCTATTAGCCAAAGAGGAAGAAAGACAAAAAGAAGGGAACTATAGGCCAGTTAACTCAACATGTATCATAGGGAAAATGTTAGGCACTATTAATAAAGAAGTTATGGTAGGTCTCTTGAATAAGCTCATAGTGATCAGGCAGAGTCAGCACGGTTTTGTGCAAGATAAATCATGTTTAACCAACTTATTGGAGTTATTTGAGGAAATAAACTGTGCTCTGGATAAAGGGGAACCACTGGATATACCGTACTTAGATTTCCAGAAGGCATTTGATGAAGTGCCACATTAAATGTTATTATGGAAAACAAAAGCTCATGTCATTTGGGGGGGTAACATATTTGCATGGATAGCAGATTGGCTGGCTAACAAGATGCAGAGAATAGGCATAAGTGGGCCTTTCTCAGGTTGGCAAGATAATGAATCCTGTGTTACAGGATCAGTGCTGGGACATCAAATTTTACAATTTATATAAAAGACTTGGGTGAAAGGATTGAAGAGGTTGCCAAATTTGCTAATGGCACAAAGAAAAGTAGGAAAGTAAGTTGCAAAGAGGACATAAGGAGGCGACAAAGAGACATGGATAGATTAAGTGAGTGAGCAAAGGCCTGGCAAATGGAAATATTGTGGGAAAATGTGAAATTGTCCATTTTGGCAGGAAGAATGAAATAGAAGCATGTTATTTAAATGGTGAGAGATTGCAGAGCTCTGAGATGCAAAGAGTTCTGTGTGACCGAATTACAAAAGGCCAGTATGCTGGTACAGCAAGTAATTAGGAAACCTAATAGAGTGTTATCATTTATTGTGAGGGGAATTGAATGCAAAAATAGGGTGATTACTCTTCAGTTGTACATGGCACTAGTGAGACCACATTTAGAGTATTGTGTGCAGTATTGGTCACCAATAGTGGAAAGATGTATATGCATTGGAAGTTCAGAGAAGGTGTCCATACAAATACCTGGAATGGGTGGATTGTCTAATGAAGGCTTAAATTTGCTGGAGTTTAGAAGAGTAAGAGTCAACTTGATTGAAATATATAAGATGCTGAGGAGTCTTGACAGGCTGGATGTAGAATGGATGTTTCCTCTTGTGGGAGAATCTACAACAAGGGGATCACTGTTTAAAAATAAAGGGTCACCCATTTAAAATGGAGGTGAGACAATTTTTTTTCACTCAGAGTTTCATGAGTCTTTGGAACTCTCTTCCTCAAAAGGCAGTAGAAGAATAATTTTTGAATATTTTTCAGGCAGGAGTGGATAGGTTCTTGGTAAACAAGGAGGTGACAGGTTACTAGTGGTAGGTGGATTGCAGGTTTGAGGTGCTATCAGATCAGCCATGACCTTATTAAATAGTGTCTTGGACTCTAGGGCTGGATGGCCTACTCTTATTTCTTGTATGTATGTTCATTTCAGGTCAATGGTTTTTCATCAGAACTGGGAAAACATAGATATTGAGCAAAGAGATGGTGGGACTAGAATTGACAAGTCTAGCTTTTAATTGCAGATTTTTATTAAGTGAATTTAAATTCCACCAGCTACCTGGTGGGATTTGAACCCATGTCCCCAGTGCATTAGCCAGGGCTTCTGCATTATCCTGACTCCCTCTGCTTTATAAATTATCAACATCACTCTGTTGATAGTAATCTAAATGAACATGTGAGGATATCACCACCACCTAGACATGGGCAATAGAAGTGAGATTACCACATCCCACAAACAAATTTATAAAGGGATCTGGGGCTAAATTCATTGCAGGCAACAAGGAACAAATGGTCATTTACTGTGCTGGAATTGCCTACATTTTAAAATGCAGCAATGCTAGTTTAAGCATGAAGAGATCTATGATTATAATTGGCAGGGAAGGGAATCAATACTCGTTGCAGAGATGCTGAAGTTGGAAATGTGCCTCCATAATATTTTCAATTAATTTCTTTATTCCATGTTCCTCCCATCTAGTTTCATTCAAAATGACCAACTAGATGAGCTGTTATCATGTGTTTATTCTGGAATCTATAACAAACACTTTTTGCCACAGCTGAAAGCTGCTTCTGTGAATTTACCTGCTTGTTGCAATATCTTATCAGCCATGCAGTGTCAGGAGAGCAAGAAGTTTTGGAAGTTCACTGTCAGCTCATCTTCTGGTGTATTTCCTCCACTGAGTGATCCTGCTGAAGGCAGGACAAGAATGACACCCGTTAGCCAATTAGTGGCAATTAAGTGCCCACTTTGGGGCAGATTGGTGATGGCAAAGTAGTATCTTGGCAGCCCGTGGTGGGGGTGGGGGGCTGGGGGGTGGAGGGGGGCAGTGTCGGGAAGAGTGTGGGAGGGTGGGTGGAGGTGTGCCAGTGAGGTCCCCAAAAACTCCTTCCTTCCTTGAGCTCCGGGTGCCAGAGGGCCACTGATGTTGCCACAGGCATAGCTGTGGAAGGGCCTGCCCCTCTACAATGATGGACTGACAGCAATGACCAAATTTAATACGTTAAGTCATTTTCAGAAGACTTCTCCTCTATCTTGAGATGCCTCCTTGTTTTATGACCTATGTTGATTCACTCACCCTCACAGTGGGGCTTGCAGCCACCCAGTGGTGCGGATGCTCCAACAGCTTCTCCAGCCTGCCAAGCCCACCCACTGTCCCTAACTGGCGGGCTCCAGCATTGGCCATTTAATTTAATTCATCTCAAAGAAGATCACGCAGACCAGACAGATTGGGCCACCATCGGGTTTGGGCCATGATGTCATCCTGACACTCAGGAATTTTCAGAGCTGGTAAGATTATGCCCATACACTGTGCCATGTGATCCTGTTTTCTAGACTTATTACATTATGTTTTTTTTCATTGTCAACCTTAATGAGCAGTCAGGTTGTTGTTTATCCAGGCATTCTTTCCTTGATAGAATAAACTTGCCTCAGAATGATGGGCTTGACTGCAACTCTGACTTCATCAATAGTCATGTATATTGAATTATGTGGCACTGGAATACGAAAGGCACTGGTGCCCACCGAATACTCATCAACAGCTCAAGGAGTCATGAGATACCACTGCAATTGAAAATGTTTCTCTGGGGGCTCAAAGTGCCATTTTCTTTTTCCATTGTGGGTCTGTACAAGAAAGGTCCTGGGCGCAATTCACCCAAACTGAAACTAAGTGCCTACGCCAATGGGAAATAGGAAAATACTGGAAGGGTGTCAGTGTCAGGCCAGGGACAATGCCAGGGAGCTAGGGGACAGTGCACCATTGGCACTGCCAAGGCGCATGGCCTGAAGGGGGGACCTGACTGAGGGTCTGAGGGGGGAGGAGGCATGAGCAGGGGTCTCAGGGGGAGGGGGGCTGAGGGGGGATTGGGTCGCATTCATGCCTGCGTACTGTTAGGGGTTGGGGTGTGACATGTTATTTGAGTGGTGGGAGGGGGGTGGAGAGAATGCCCCTCTTTGCTGAGAGATTGGCGGTGCTCCCCTGGATCCTTAGGGCCTAGCATGCCAGGCCTATGCCAGTTATTACCAGCACCACAGCCCACCCAATGCATTCCCCACCGAAGAGGCGGGTGAATGGTGGGGCTGGGGTTGGTGAATGGTCTGTCAAACCCATTAATTGTATGACAGCAGGTTTGCATGGTTATTGGGTTGCTGCCCGCTATGATTTTTTTTTGACCGATGCCCTATTTAGCTGGGCATCAGCATTCCCACTGGTGGTCTGATGAGGCTGGAGATTCTGCCCCCTGCACCCAAAACTGAAATCACGAATTCTAACTTTCAGAAAATTCTTCATGGATCAGTCTTGTGCTTGTCTGTTGCTCCCTTCAACATAAATTATGGTGGAAATTCTCCAGGCCCGCTAGCAGTGAGAACCACGATGGAATGGAAAATAGGGTGTCCATCCCTTTCCATGGCTACTGCCTCAGGTTGAATCATGCCTTGGCATCTTGTTCAACTCTAGGATGTGCTTCTGACTTCATTTCCTGGTCATCACTTAGAATCTGCCAGGTAAACCCTGCATGTATGTATTTTTCACTTCCAGACTCAATGGCCGGAATTTTACCGCCCTGCCCGCCATGGGAATTGGAGCAGGCGAAGGGTGGACAATAGGAAGGTCTGTTGACCATGGGTGGGAATTTATGGTTTTGGGGTGAACAAGGCCATAAAATCCCGCCCAATTACCACATTGCACTCCTTTTCAACCTTGCATGCTCAACACTTATAAAACATCACTGAATTCAAAAACCTGCTGGCCTGATCCTGCAGTGAGACAAAAAGGAGTAAAGTGGAAATTCCATCTTTGGGCTTTTGGCAGCTGAAGACATAGCAGCCAATTGTGGAATGATGGTCGTGGTTTTACGGTTGGAAGCATATCTTGGAATCAAATATGACATCAAGGGTGCGAACCATCTGGTTCAGCCTCAGGCATTTGGTGCAGAGAGGGGTGGAGTTGGTAGCTAGGGAATGAAGATTGTAGCAGGGACTTAAAACAATTGTCTGATTTTTTTCTGTCCCAAGGAGACAGGTTTTGAGGCAGGACCAGGAGAAAAATAACAGAATCTCACGTCAGGGAGCCACCAATCTTGGCAGAGGAGGGTTTGGTTTGACTGGCACCAGCAGCGGTGGGTATTTAATTATGCTCAATTAATCCCAATTAGTGATGCTCTTGGGATCTTCCTGACGGAGAATTGGCCTTGACTAAGACTGAAGTCCAGCTGTCAGGTGTCAGAGAGTACTCCTCCACAGTGGTAGCCTGGCAGCTTAGGTCAAACTTATATTTTACACACTTAAAATTATTTTAGAGGGCACCTCTGTCTTGTTGATTTTGGCATAGGGCGAACGTCCAATTAATTGGCTGCCTCTCAGAAGATCGCTGCTTTCGGCTGCCGTGGCCACTTCCGGGTTCCTGGCCATGAATTGTGCCTGATATCAGGGTTGCAACAATCTTGTCAAAATCTACCCAATAGCTTAAGTCTTCCTTGTGCTGAGTTTGGAAGAAGTTACTGATCATCCAGTACTGGATGTTGGATAAGCAGTCTGATATTTAACAGTTGTGGAGGGATTGAGAGAGATGGTGGTGAGATAGAGCTGGGTTTGTCAGGGTACATGTGAAAACCTTTGCTGTGTTTCTGGATCGTGATGCCAAGGAACAGCACATCGATGAGGAATTGGTATGGGCCATAGATCATGCACCAAAACCTTGCTGATCTATCTTCTACCCTGTACCTAATTTTTGCTGATCCATATGTTACTCTGAGCCATTACCTTGTGACTCAGTATATGTCGGGAAAGCACTTTCCCACCTGATCAAACAGTCCCCCCTGCCATCTCCAAACTTGCCTCCGTGGGAAGACATTCAATCTCACTCTGCGACTTTCGGGAGGACATCTTTGGCCGGACTTTTCCGGCTGTTCACGCTGACAGGATCTTGTGGCCCTGCCGAAGGCGCACCCTTACCGCGGGGAAGGCCAGGGAATCCCTTTCTAAATGATCAAGTCTAAGAAGGCACGCCCGTGTTGAGGGGCAGAGAGTGCAGATGGAGTAACTGGGGGGAGGTAGGGACTGTGTGTGGAAGGTTAAAAAAAACCTATCAGCTTTTTAAGTTTGCTGAACATAAAGAGAAATTAATCTGGATAAAATAAATATTCTTTCTAGAAATTGTTCTGGAGTCTTGTTAGGAATATACAATGATGGTAAACCCTTAAATAAATTAATCACGTGGCATATTTTGATACTCTGGAGAGAAATGGCAATACCCCACAAAATCTTCATCTTGTCATGCAGTACAGGCAAACATTGGAGACATAATGATTTATAATCATGAAATAATTATGCAAATAGGATATTTCCCCTCCATATTTGCCCAATTTTGTGAAAAGTAATGTTCCACTGATTAAAAAATATAATAATTTTAAATTGAATTCTGCCTCCAACCCTGAAAGAATGCAGAAATAAGCGCTTATTGCCTAACCTACTTGTGCTGTATTGGAGCTATTAATGCATGAACAGCCCCTTCCTTGGCGCACACACTCACATGCACATTCTTTTAATCCTATAAAATGAGGACAATTATCAGAAAATCAGCTACTGAAGAGGAATCGCTCAGTGTCAGGGACAAAATAGTCACTTCAACTTTATACTCTGATATTAGGGGAAGCATTGATGGCTCCTAATTTGAACTGTAGTCAGCAGGCATTCAATACCACATTAAAATAAATCAAAGAGGGCCCTTTTGAACATTGTCTGATTTGTAATTGACTATTTTGAAGGACACATTATAGCAATGCACTATTATAATGGAATAACTTGAATGAAACACTTTGCAGAGAACATTAAAAACACAGGATTTGCTTTGTGGAAGACTAAGCAGTTGTGAGTAAGTCTGCAGAGCCATAACACACAAGTATCGCTCATTCCACAGCTGGATCACTGAATGTTTCATTAGTTTATGCTCCCTCAGTGACTATTTACCTACTTGAGCCGCAAAAAGAGCCTTGTTTAAAGGTATGGTTTGGTAGGCTAATTTTCTGCCATTCCCACTGACAAAACCAAGTTTTTACAAAATCCTTTACAGGATATTCACACAAGTCAGCCATTCTGATTGAGTCATTAACCTCTAAAAGTGATGAAAAGAGGAAAACATAATATTGAGTGGAGTGGCTGAAAAGGCCACTCTGAGTCTTGCTTCCCCTAAGGATGATGAAATCAAACAAAATAGAAAAAAAAATGTTTAAAATTGAGTCAGATTGTGGGGTGCAGTGAAGACTATGTGAGGCATATTGATATGTCAAGATAATTTATTGAAGTACACGGTGACATGTATTACCATGGAGAAAATTATAATGACTCATCAAAAAATTTCAGCCTTTGATTTTCAGTACAGCAGGAGACAGGAAAAGCACACTTATGCACTGAATATTCTGGGACCTTTATCAACGAGGAACTGACAGGCATTATCTTGCACTGTGTAATGTCAAGCTGTTTATCTGAGAGATCCTGAAGAGAAAGCTTACTGTACATAACACATTGTTTCTTCTTCTATTTTCATAAATGGGTATGACATGCATCTCCCTCAATTTATTATCATCATATCGACAAGGTATTAAATTTAACGTACCTCCAGAATCCCATAAATTATTTATAATGCTCACAACAATGACTGCCACACTGTGATAAACCATAACAAAAGCTGGTCAATAAACTCATCACAGACTTCATGGAGGAAATTATAGGGTGCTCAATTGTGTTTTAAGGTCAAGGAGGTGTAGCGGCAGGAATCTTAATAGTGCAGCATATGACACAACATAGATGAAATAATGAGGTATATTCATTATAATTCCAGGCAGCTGGAATACCCAACATGTATGGTGGCAATAATATTAGCTTTCTAATGAAATCTAGTTTGCAGTCTCGTTTTCTGAAAAAGATCAAACGATTTTTATGGCAGGAAAAGGAATTAGAATGTACAGCTCCATTTTAAGAGATAGCACTGTTATTTTTAAAAATTCTTTGTTGTTGATGAGGCCAATATTTATTGCCTATCTCTAGTTTCCCTTGAGCGGGCATTTACGAGTCAACCACATGGCTCTGAATCTGCAGTCACACGTTGGCCAGACCAGGTCAGATTAGCAGATTCCTTTCTCTCAAGGGCATTTCTGAACCCGATGGGTTTTTCCAACGATCATTTCATTAGATTTTTAATTCAAGATTTTTATTCAAATTTCACCATCTGCCATGGTGGGATTTGAACCTTGGTCTCCAGAGCACTACCCTGGATTACTCATCTAGAGGCAATACCACAACACCACTGCTTTCCCTTGATCGGTGTCATTGGCTGAATGGTCTGTTTCCGTGCTACAGTTTGTAAGAGTATAAAATTCATTACATTCACCTCTTAAAATTTGAAGTTAAATAAGTCATTCTTAAGGGAAAACAAGGAAAAATAGATTTAACATACCGCTAAATATTAATTTGATACTGAGGATGACAAAATGCGAAAAATCCAGACTGACAAGTTTTATCCATCATTTCTATGTGCAGATGTAGTTAAGTTATTAAAATCAACATATGGAATGGGATAGCGATTACAGAGTGCTACTTCCATGAAGCTTGTGAGGTGGGGAATTAATGACGTCAACAGTGGACCAGAGACTGGAGGAGAAAGATTATTGTTAAGTCAAGGCTAATGGAGGATAAGTTGTCGTGAACAGGAAGGCTGACTGCAGAGCTGAATTGGGACTGCAGAAGGAAGCTCAAAATTGGTCCAAGAATAGAGGAGCAGAATGGAATCAGACCAGAGAAGGTGGTTGTAAATTTTAGTATTGAGTTGTTTGTGAGGGATGGGGAGGCAAGGGTAGGGTTTATAGCTGATGCAACCACCTACTGTGTTATGAGGGGTACATGAAGTTTGGAAAGTCTACTTATTAACCTTCTCAGGAGAAATGTTATGAATAACAATATGGTTTAAATTGTGCTGTACTCAGAAAATACTTTTAAGCTACATAATTAGGATAAAAAAGCAAAATACTATAGATGAAAACAAATGCTACCAGAACACACAAAAGTCAGTTAGTTATATTTATGCGAAGAACAGATAATATGATATAAAGTCATACAAGAAGAGGCAAACAGGAGTACAATTAAACAAGGGATTTATAGCAAGAGAAGAGGAATGGCATACCAGAACACCTCTGCCGAATCTTACATAACTACCAAATTGTGGAGTCATTGTCCCCTGGAAACTGTTCCTGAAGAAATATTGGTTGCAGACCTCCTATGTGATTCAAACTGGGAATAAGGAATCTGACTCCATACTGTGGCCAGGATTGGAGGGTATGACAGTGTTCTGCTAGCATGGGAGCATCATAAGCTATTAAGTGAACATATAGATATTCAATGTAATTGTTAAGATTATACGTAGAATGATAGTTCATCAATTTGTTTTTTTTCTATTGGGTATTTATAGTGTATAATAATATCAATTGTTAATTTCACTTACAGCACTTCATTTGTATTTGACATTGATTTTATATGACCCTGCATTTTGAATTAAAACTTATATTAATTATTGAGGAGACTTTTCATTACACACTCGTGGAAATAGGATATCACAACTGGCTGCTTGTTATGCATGCATAGTCTCTCTTCTCTTCATGCTTCCTTTGATTTTTTAAAAATAAAATGAGTAGAACGCTGATGTGTACAGTTCTGATATCAGAGCTTATGGTTAAAGGGTGCCCTGAACCTTAACGTTGATTTTTGCATAGTTATTAAGTAGCACTTTCACATCCCGACATTATGGAATCCATCTTCAATTCATCCTCGTCAAATAGACCATTAATTTTTCTCAGCTGATTATTTTTGCATATATTAATATCACATGTAAAACATTTAAACTCAAAAATCCATTGAATTATTGCAGTTTTGCATTCTGTATAGTTCAGGATTGTAATCTTGTACTGACGTTAAAAAAAAGGTTCACTATTTTAATGTTTTATGCTTTCAGTGTATCACTGACTGGAATGAACTTATGCATCTTTTATTGAATGTAATTCGAAAAGTAATGTGCCTTACCATTTTCAATTTAGCAAGTTACATTAGTCTTGTCCAAATCTCATGATAACTACCAAATCTTAGAGCTCATGGTGGCCTCTGGAAATTGTTCCTGATGGAGGTCTGTTCTCTTCCTTAAGTTAGGTTGCTGATGAATGTTGTGTTGTTCAGACGCAATTAATTAAGACCATAAGATGTCAGAAAGGTAATTAAGCCATTCAGCTGTTTAAACTTGCATCTAAAATTAAATAAATCTTTTCATTGGCCAGTCAAGCACCATCCATGATTTTCTACCACTTAAGAAAACTTATTTTCACAGCAGGAGTACAATTGACATTAGAGCCGGAATTTTACCGGCCCACCTGCCACAGGAATCGGAGTGGGCAAGGGCTGGAGTACGGGAAAATCCATTGACCTCGGGTGGGATTTTACAGTTTCGGGACAAATGAGGCCGTAAATCCTGCCCTAGGTGTTGCATTGTCCTTCCAGTGTCTACACTCCCTGATGAAGACCCCATTTTAGATGTGCAGGTAATTGTTGGCTTTTTCGATCCATGAAATTTCTGGCTCAAGGCTAACAGTTTTAGGAAACTAAGAACCACACCTAAACATTTGCTCTCCAGATCTTTTCATTATCCAGGAGGCCTCTAGAGATAGGCTGCAGAACCAGGATAAAAATCTGATCAGTATAGCAATTTGCTGAAATACAACCTGAAGTTTAGATGTGAAATGAGCCCACCTTTTGATTTTCTGAGTCAGCTTTTTGTTAAGTGAGGAATATGGAGCTGAGGTGGCAAATGGAGTTGAGGTGTAGCCCAGCCATAATCTAATTGAATGGTGAATCAGGCTCAAAGGGATGAACAGCATACTCCTATTTTTATGTTCCGATGTAATGAGACTTCAACACACACTTGGAAAAACAGACAGATTTCCATTGAGTACAGTAATACACTGGACTATTTGTTGTAGCTAAACTAACTATGTAATGGAACTCATGTTACAAAGTATTGCGATGTATTTACAGTACAGAAATTTGACAGGTCTGTGCCATTTTCTATGCTCCTTCCACATTTTTCCATCTAACCACATCAATGTACCCTTCATTTCTTATTCCATCATGTGCTTATCCAGCTTCCCCTTGAATGCACCTGTGCTATTCACTTGAACGACCCTCTGGTAGTGAGTTTCACATTCGAATCATTCTTTACACATATTCCTTTTGAAATGAACCACAGTGCTTTGCTTGCTTTTTCTTTTAAACAACCGTATTAACTTGAGTTGCTACTTTTAGTTGTTTGTGTATCTGTACCAGGCACGATAGTACAGTGGTTAGCACTGCTCTTTCACAACGCCAGGGACCTGGGTTCAATTCTGGCGTTGGGTGAATGACTGCATGTTCTCCCCGTGTCTGTAAGGGGTTCCTCTGGGTGTTCCCGTTTCCTCCCCCAGTCCAAAGATGTGCAGGTTAGGTGAATTGGGGTTGGGCTAAATTGCCCCTTAGTATCTCAAGATGTGTAGGTTAGGGGATGAGCGGGGTAAATACATAGGGTTATGGGGATAGGGCTGGAGTAAGATGAAAAGGTGGGTCGGTGCAGACTCGATGGGCCAAATGGCCTCCTCCTGCACTGTAGGCATGTTATGAAAATCCTCCTGCACTGTAGGCATGTTATGAAAGATTTCTCTGTTCTCTGTCCTTGTTCTATATAATGTTGTAGCTAGTTTCATGATGTTAAATTGGATTTTAAATTGGAACTACTTCCATAGTAATAAAATTAATGGTATGAACACAGGCTCAGGCATTCAATTAATAGGCTGGATTTTCTCTGGGCTGTGATCTCAATTGGCCTCAATTTGTGGTCAGCAAGCCACTCTCTTGGGCCCACAGCAATGTCAAACCAGCAGCCCCAGCAAGAGATGGATTCTTTTGAGGCAGGAAGGAAAATGCAAGAGAAACTCACTGAAAAGATGTCACTCTCTGTTGCTTGCAGGGAAATCAACAAATATAGTGGCCAAAATTGGCAATGCTTTTGTGGTGAAGAGAAAACCCCTTTGCAGGGGTAATGACGGTTGCAATTGTGACATTTAATCCCCATGGCCCAACCACTGGGACATGGAGTCAGTGGCTCTGATAGGCACCTGGCCTGCCAATAGCAGACTGCCTCCAGGGAGCTGATGGCCTCTGCACTTAGAAAGTGGCCACTCCAATGTCAGGAAAATGCTGGTGCCGTCGCAAAATGGGGCCTTAATTGCTTGCCTGACTCCATGAACAAGCAACTAATCCTATTCCAAGCCCATCCCTGAAAAAGCCCCATGGAGGTGGGAAGTGTCAGGGATTCATCCCCTATTTTCCTGGGACACTCATTCTGCTCCCCCCGCCCCTCCCACCCCCCCCCCCCCCCGCCCCTCCCACCCCCCCCAAGAAAATACATCTCAGTCTCTTAAGTTTATTATATTATATGTGTTATCTTATCTTACTGGCATTGTTAACAGTCAATTGTTAACTATTCTCCTATGAGCTATATAAAAGAATAAATCACATGGACTGAAAAGAGAAATGTTGCCAAAACTTTTCATTTTGCACTCATTAGGACAAGTCCAAGAATGCCAAGTTTCAATCATAGCAATTTATATTACATTACACTACAATGAAATTTTACATTCTTCTTCTTGTCCTGATGAATGCAAGAAGAAAAGCTTCAAAGTAAAAAGTAAAGTTTATTTATTAGATAAATTAGGCTTGCACTTACACTTAACACTGCAATGAAGTTACTGTGAAATTCCCTAGTCGCCACAGTCCGGCGCCTGTTTGGGTCAATGCACCTAACTAGCAGGTCTTTCAGAGTCTGGGGGCAGAGCACCCGGAGGAAACCCACGCAGACACGGGGAGAATGTGCAAACTCCACCAGACAGTGACCCAAGCCGGAACCGAACCCAGGTCCCTGTGAAGCAGCAGTGCTAACCACTGTGGCACCATGCCGCCCTAACATCATGGGCCTGATTTTACCATTTTCATTCTAAGTGCTGAATCTGGGCGCAATTCAGAATTGCGTATGGGACAAGTCAGCACTCAGCCTGAAAAAAAAATCACGAGTCTGAATCATGCTGTGGGCGGGGCTTAGCACACCCAGAACAATCAGACATCTGAACTGCGCATGCGCAGTTAGAAAACAATTTGAAAACACGCCCGTGTCAGATCGCTCTCGGGCCGCAGAAAGCGGCGAAAGCAGCCCAGGAGCGAAAAGCAGGAGCAATGGCCCCCACACACATCACTGTCCCCTTTATCCACTGCCATCCCTGCTACCCAGACTGACCACAATCCCTGCCCCCTTCCCCCCCCCCCCCACTGATCGCCCGCAGAGTGGCAGTGGACCTCCCCACCAGAGATCCATCCGCCCCCCTCACCAGTGAGCGATTGGGCCTCCCCCCGGATACATCTTACCCGCATCCCTCCTCCACCACCGCCCCCCGAAAAGAGAATGATCTGACCTCACCTCCCCCCCCCGCCCACCCCACAGAGAACGATCTGGCCTCATTCCCACCACCCCCCACCCCAGAGAGTGGTCTGGCCTCACTCCCCATGCCCCCCAGAGAACGATCTGTTCTCACTGCCCCCCCCACTTCAGAGAACGATCTGTCCTCACTCGCCCACCCCGTCCCCAGAGAACGATCTGTCCTCACTGCGTGACCCCCCCCCCCCCGCCCCCCCCACCCACCAGAGAACAATCTGGCCTCACTCCCCACCGCCCCCTCCAGAGAACAATCTGGCTTCACTCCTCCCTCCCCCCCCCCCCCCCCCCAGAGAACGATCTGTTCTCACTGCCCCCCCCACTTCAGAGAACGATCTGTCCTCACTCGCCCACCCCGTCCCCAGAGAACGATCTGTCCTCACTGCGTGACCCCCCCCCCCCCGCCCCCCCCACCCACCAGAGAACAATCTGGCCTCACTCCCCACCGCCCCCTCCAGAGAACAATCTGGCTTCACTCCTCCCCCCCCCCCCCCCCCCCCAGAGAACGATCTGGCCTCACTCCCACCCCCAGTGGAACATCTGAACCGCCTCCTCCTCCCTCCTCACAAGACAACGATCAACCCTCCCCGTCCCCCCAACCAGACAATGATCGGGCCTCACTCCCCTCCCCCCCCGCCCCCCCACCAACCAGAGAATGATTTGACCCGCCTCCCCCCTTCTTCCCATCACCGATCTGAGTCAGAGAGCCATCGGAAGCTCTGAACTCGTTCTTCAGCAGCTAGCGTGCCTGATTCAGACTTTTATTCAGCAGATTCATTTCGGCGCGATTCCGAATCAGGGAACATGGTGGTAAAGGGGGAAATGCTGATAAACTTGGGCGGGAAATTCATTCATTCAATTAAAATACATGCAAATACATTTAAATCGCCATTGCGCCCATTTCGGGCACGAAGCAGATTGTAGCCATCCCTGGGTTTCGGTACAGTGGCCATCTGCGCGGACACGGGCCTGGATCGCGTTAATGGCCTCACACTCGACTTTACCACGTTTTCACGCCCGAAAACGGGCACGACGCGATGGTAAAATAGGGCCCCATGTCTCTCTTTTCAGCCATATTCAAATATCACTGAACATTATTTTGATTCAAAACCTTGGACAAAATCTAATGGAGTTCGCAGGAGTGGGAAACAAGGTGGGCAGGGGCAATTATATGTGTGGGAGGCCAAAGATCAGCTTCCCAATGGCAAGGTAAACATTGGGAAGTAAGTTCGCAGCAGATCTTGGTTCTGACGTCAAGTGGAGGGAATATGTAAGCATGTCATGCGTACTCAATGAAAGACATGGTTGCCAGATTAAATTGTACCTTTGCGATTAAGTTGACAAGGAACACGTGCCTCCAAATTGATGACGCATTAAAGATGGCATGCAGCATGCTGGTTAGTCTTGTAGGTGGGTTTGGAGTGAGTAAGAGCCGCTTTTCGGGTATGGGAAGCTTCATGCACTAGGAAGGAGCTATTTCTTTGAGCTTGGATGGCAGGGGAGGTCAGGGTATGGTTGTCAAGGGAAGGAGGTCAAGTCATGACAGCCCACAGAAGGGAGGGATCTGGACAACCAAGGGAGGGTCAATTTCTTTTGAAAGCAGCTCAAACGTGATTAAGGGGAGGTCAAGGCAGTGGTGAGGTTCGGAGGGTTGAAGGTAACTGAGGGGTTAAAGAGGGAGGTCAAAGCTGATGTGGCGGAGGACAGAACCAAGCTTCTGGGAGGGGAACTCAATGGCGATGAGGTTGTGGGGCAACTTAGGGTGAAAGACAGTTGATCAAGGGTGATGCTGGGTAGCTTGAGGGTCACAGAAGGCAAGTCTAGGGCGATGGAGGGATGATCAAATTGGCTGAGGGACAGTTTATGGTCTTGGCTTGGAGCTTCAACAGTGGCAGATGGGGAGGAGTTGTTAACAGCTAAAGTTCAAATACTCCTCTCAGATCAGGAAATACTGTGACTCATTTGCAGTGAATGGAAACCTGTCTGGATGCCATTGAAGTGCGGCGTTTGGGCCTTTGACTACTGTGAAATAATAGTGGGGTCAATGACTTCCTACCTGTCCCCACACGTTTGGCCATGCCCCTCAACGGCTAATTGGCTGACTGCTATGTGATTATCTCTAGCCAACTGTCTTGCCTCTGAGAAGAGGTGCTGCTCACTCCCAATCCCTCCATCATCACACTTGCTTTTGCAACAAGATTCCACCCTTATCATTTCTAAGGTTTTATAAATGGGGGCATGGAATAAAACAACAAGGAAGTTATGAAACATTAATTTGACCTCAACTGGAGTACGATGTCTAATTCTGAGCGCCACACTTTAGGAATGATGTGGCAACAGAGAAAGGGTGCAGAAAATGTTCATGGGAATGGTTCCAGGGATGAGGAGCTTCATTTACAAGGATAGGTTGGAAAAGCTAGGCCTGCTCTCCTTGGAGCAGTGAAAATTAAAATTTGATGGAGGAGTTTAAAATCATGAAGTCTAGCCAAAGTAGATGGGGAGAAACTGTTCTTATTGGTGGAAAGATCCAGAAGTATAGTACACCTGTTTAAGGTGATTGGCAGAAGAAGCAAAGATGAGATGAGGATAAACTTTTACATGGAGTGAGCAATTAGGACAAGGAATGCAATAGAACATAGAACATAACAGCACAGTACAGGCCCTTCGGCCCTTGATGTTGCGCCGACCTGTGAAACCAATCTAAAGCCCATCTAACCTACACTATTCCAATATCATCCACATGTTTACCCAATGACCATTTAAATGCCCTTAATGTTGGCGAGTCCACTACTGTTGCAGGCAGGGCATTCCACGCCCTTACCACTCTCTGAGTAAAGAACCTACCTCTGACATCTGTCCTATATCTATCACCCTTCAATTTAAAGCTATGTCCCCTCGTGCTAGCCATCACCATCTGAGGAAAAAGGCTCTCCCTGTCTAATCCTCTGATCATCTTGTATGCCTCTATTAAGTCACCTCTTAACCTTCTTCCCTCTAACAAAAACAGCCTCAAGTCCCTCAGCCTTTCCTCATAAGACCTTCCCACCATACCAGGCAACATCCTGGTAAATCTCCTCTGCACCCTTTCCAATGCTTCCTCATCCTTCCTATAATGCGGCAACCAGAACTGTACGCAATACTCCAAGTGCGGCCACACCAGAGTTTTGTAAAGCTGCAACATGACCTCATGGCTCTGAAACTCAATCCCTCTACCAATAAAAGCTAACACACCGTACGCCTTCTTAACAACCCTCTCAACCTGGGTGCAAACTTTCAGGGATCTATGCACATGGACACCGAGATCTCTCTGCTCATCCACACTACCAAGTATCTTACCATTAGCCCAGTACTCTGTATTCCTGTTACTCCTTCCAAAGTGAATCACCTCACACTTTTCCGCATTAAACTCCATTTGCCATCTCTCAGCCCAGCTCTGCAGCTTATCTATGTCCCTCTGTAACCTGCAACATCCTTCCGCACTGTCCACAACTCCACTGACTTTAGTGTCATCCGCAAATTTACTAACCCATCCTTCTACGCCCTCATCCAGGTCATTTATAAAAATGACAAACAGCAGTGGCCCCAAAACAGATCCTTGCGGTACACCACTAGTAACTGAACTCCAGGATGAACATTTCCCATCAACCACCACCCTCTGTCTTCTTACAGCTAACCAATTTCTGATCCAAACCGCTAAATCACCCTCAATCCCATGCGTCCATATTTTCTGCAACAGCTTACCGTGTGGAACCTTATCAAACGCTTTACTGAAATCCATATACACAACATCAACTGCTTTACCCTCATCCACCTCTTTGGCCACCTTCTCGAAGAACTCAATAAGATTTGCGAGGCACGACCTACCCTTCACAAAACCGTGTTGACTATCCCTAACCAATGGGAGAATAGTGGAGGCAGATTTGAATGACAGCTTCAAAAGGAAATTGGACAATTATCTGAAGAGAAAACAGTTGAGGAATGGAACAAGCTGAGTTCCTCTTACAAAGAGCTAGCACCGACGTGACCAACTACCTGACCTCCTTCTATGCTGTAAGCATTCTGTGACATTATGAGAATACATTTTCAATCTCGGAAAATGAAAGATTAATGTTTTTAAGATGTACTCAATCCATCAATTTCTAGATGAGCTATTCCAGGGAATTGACATGCAGTGCTTAATTCTATACCCAAACCATCAAAACTTAACAATGATGCCTTGTTTTTGAGTGAACTGCTCTGGATCACGGCTACAGATAAACTATACAGTGATGAGCCTTAATGTGCAGTTGCTGAAAATTGACAGTCATGAAACTGAAGTGTTGCACATGAAGTGTGATTCGCTTTTTTAATTCTTTCATGGGATATCAGCATCACTATCTAGGCCAGCATATGTTGGCCATCCCTGTTGGCCTTCAGAGGTGGCGGTGAGCTTTCTTCTTGATAAGCCACCATCTATGTGGTATGCAGCCATAGTGCTGTGAGGGAGGAGTTTTCAGCATTTTGACAGTGAAGGAACAGCGGTACAATTCCAAGTCAGGATGATGTTTTGAGCGGTACTTGCAGTTTGGTGGTGTTTTGATGTGTCTGCTGCTCTTGTTCTTCTAGGGGTTAGAGATTGTGGGTTTGGAAGGTGCCGTCAAAGAAGGCTTGGTGAGTTGCTTAAGTGTATCTTGTATGTGGTACACAATACTGCCACTGTGTGTTGGTGACAGAGGGCCTGAACTTTTAAAATGGTGGATGAGACCTTAATCAAGTGGGCTGCTTTGTCTTCAATGCTGATTAGTTTCTTGAATGTTGTTGGAGCTGCACTCATCCAGGCAACTGAAGAGTATTCCATCATACTCCTGACTTGTGCCTTGCAGATTGTGGAAAGCTTTAAGAACTCGGAAATTAAGTTACTCATTGCAGAATTCTCAACTTCTGACCAGTTCTTGTAGTCACAGTATTTATCTGGCTGCTTGTGTTAAATTTGATTTGGATGTTGATGGTGAGGAATTCAGTAATGTTGATGCCATTGAATGTCATGAAAGATGATTGGATTCTCTCTTGTTAGAAATGGTTATTGCCTGGCATTCCTGTGGCATACAAGTTACTCGGCCCTTATCAGACCAAGCTTGAATGTTGTCCAGGTCTTGTTGCATGTGAACATGGAATTCTTCAGTATCCAAGGAGTCACAAATGGCACTGAACACTGCAATTATCTGCAAGTATCCCCATTTCTGACCTTATGATACAAGGCAAGTCATTAATGAAGTAGCTGAAGATGGGTAGGCCTAGTACACTGCTCTGAAGAACTCCTGCAGTGATGACCTGAAGTGAGATGATTCGCTTTCAACAACTATAACATTAGACAATCTAAGAATGTAATCTTCCATTTAGGTAAAAATACAATAGTCGTTGCCATTACAGTAATTAGAGTACCCACATTCTTATTAAACTGAGTAAAATAATCAACTTTATGATTTGAAATGATTCACATGCAATTAAATATTTTGTGGAGTATTTATAAATTTGGCTTTTAAACTCAAGGCTCATTTAAAGTAATTAACATAATTAATAGTTCTAAATGCATAATTTTGGTTAATTTCATATTTGATAAATAATAAGATACAAAATGTGAACTTGTTTAGACACATAAGATAGGAAATGTGTATTTCAGTGCAGTCCGTGCTATGAATAGTCCCCATGTCTCAGTAATTCATGTTGTGTGAGTGTTATACCCATAATATTTTATTGCAAAATTACAATGTGTACTTTTAAAAACTATTGAATCTCTCTGATACCATTTTAAAATTTCAGAAGTTACTCTGGTTGCCCCGTTAGCACAGTTAGCAGGTAGACTCATGCAGGGAAGATTTTCTCTCTCTGCCTTGTGTTGTGTTTATAACTTGACTACATCACACACAAAGTAAACCTTCCTGAATATTTTAATACTACAACCATGGCAAGCAAAGAGACTGGGGGGCATCATCATTTGAGGGTTGTGTGTGTATTTTTGTGAACTATTTAAACAACAATGTCAAACTCGTAATTGCCTGTAACTTCGGAGGATGCTGAATCAGAGCTCAAACTAAGGATTTCAATTTTTATTGCTTTCTAAAATTTCAATTTAAGCTGTATCTATGCTAAATAGATAACTTTGTCATTTACAGTGGGAAGTTTAGAGTGTTATTACAGAACAGATGAAAGAAGATTAACTCTAAGAACAGGTATATTTGAATGTTAATGTTTCTATGGGCTAATTCTAACATTACTCAAAGAGTCATTCAAACCTTGGCTAGGGCTCAGCAAGTTCAAGTTGATTTGCATTTTAAACTTAGGTGAGCAGGTGGAATTTAACCTAGGACATTGTTTCTATTAAATGCTTTTATTATGATGCAAAATGGGGAAACAAAGCCAAAATGAGCAAGAGATACTTCTAAATTTAGGCGTGGAGAAATTGTGTCATCATCAATAGAATATAATTTGGAATATTATTAGAATAATTTGCTTTACAATTCTAACCTAATTTGCGTATCAGAAAATTGTAATGTAGCATATAATTTTTGTACGGGCTAATCAGTGTTGGCAGGGTACATTGCAGCTGTGGAAGAGTGCCTCTTTATTTATTGATGAAAATCTCAAGGGAGAAATGGGTCCAGAATAAGCAAATCTTTTGACTGGATCCAATATTTTAAAAGATTAAGTTACATATGATGTATAAGAATCTGAAGCTATAAAGATAATTAGGAGTGTTGTTTGCAAGCCTCCAATGAGAAAGAGGCCTCATTTGTCAAAAAAGTACATCTCAAATCCAATACAGGAACTTTATAGTGTAATTAGGCCACAAATCTAATTGCTGAACGGACAAGGCAAAACTATCATTATACTGCCAAACCTAAAGGCTGTGATGCATTCTTCTTATAATAGATTCCTCATTGTCATACATGTGCAACAGTCCTGTCATTCAAATCTGATACCAAAAACCTTGAGCTCTAAGTATCTCTCCCAAAGGCAGTACATTTATATTTTGTCATAATCTTGCTATGTACATTTTCAATTAAAAAGAATAATAATTAATTAAGCTAGAATTGTTATTACAATTAACATCAGTAATATATCAATATGAACATACAAAATTGTTGGTCAGGAATAAACTAGGTGGTTCACCAAGTCAACCTCACTCTATAATACAAAAGCAAAATACTGCAGATAATGGAAATCTAAAATAAAAACAGAAAATGACCCAGCAGATCAAGCAGCATCTGTGAGGAGAAAAATAGAGTTCCAGGTCAGTGTGCTTCTGGTGAAAAGTCACAGACCTGATTTTTCTTCACCAATGCTGCCACACTTGCTGAGTGTTTTCTGTTTTGATCCCAAACCATGATGACAGGACTTAATTCAGGTAATTGTACTGCCACGCATTTTGATTGGATCAACAGAGAATAGAGAAATCATTTCCAGGCAACAATTCTGAAAGAAGTGAGAGAGCAAAAGATGTTGGTGTTTTGTGTGCCAGTCATTAAAAGTTTGTGACCAATGTTGAGAAACTTTAACTAAACCTAACGGGGTATTGGGCTGTATTGATAGAACCATTCAGCACAAGATGTTGAGAAGTGGGAAAAGTGAAATAAGTCAGTAGAGGCTGGTATCCCTTCACTAGATTCCCTTTTATTTACAAGCTCTATCAAAGTTCAGAGAGTGTTACAAGCTCTGAGTCAGCATTCGGAGTGCCAGGAGTCCTGACACTCCCAGTTATGCATACAACAAAGGCTCCCTGATTGGACAAGCAATAAAGAGCTCAATCAGGGAACTCTTTTTATTACAAAACAGTACAAAATACAGGTGCAAAAGTGCATTACAAGTTATAAAGATTACATTTAACAATCAACAAATAACCACGTTAATTACATTTAACTACAATGGTACAAACAAAGCACCACAACGGAAAGCTGGCATGTGTTGCGAGTTGTCCACAGCCCATCTTCAAAGATGCAGACAACTCACAACAGCATAGAAGCCAACTTCTGTACAAATATTACCGATGGCTACCGCCATCCAGTAACCAATAACATACAAGTACTACCCTTCATTAAGAAAGGGTTCGTTACATGGTATCTTTTCCAGGACATTGCCCTCTAAATACACCCCTTAAATTATAACCATGAAATAATATTATCACAGTATAACAACCAACTATTGCACTAAAAAAAGAAATAAACATTAAAGCTTATTTGTTACCTCCAGGGCATTGCCTCCCGGGTTCTTTCCCTGCTGGGGGATGGGGGGGCCAAACCTCCAGAGGTACTTATATCCAGGGGTTGCACCTTATGGATGTTTGGCCGGGGGAAGCCACCCCGAACTTACTCTGTGCGGACCTTCCCTTCCGGATTTTTAGACTGCGGTGGTGAGGGGGGTGCTCTCCGGGGTACTCAGTCCGGGCAAGAGCTCAATCAGGGAGCTCATATCATAAGAGGCCAACTTCAATGGCCTCATTGAAGTCATTTCAAGAAGAAGCAAGCCATTTGTTCTGTTGAATCTGCTTCACCATTCAATGAGATCATGGCTGATCTGACTGTAGCCTTAACTCCACTTTCCTGCCTGCCCCCAATCCTTAACTTTCTTAGTCACCCATGGCACATCCTTTTCATGGAGCCTTTCTTTCTCAACGGAATATATCTTTGTGAGTTATGAAGTATCACCTTAAATGTCTGCCACCAATTCTCCACTATCTTATCTTTTAACCTTTATTCCCAGTCCAATTTCACCAATTCTGTCTTTATACCTTGCCTTTATTTATGTTTAAGTCCCTAGTTTCACATCCACATAATTCACCCTCAAATTGACCGTGAAATTCTAACATGTTATGATCATTCTTACCAAAAGGATCCTTTAAAACAAGGTAATTAATTAATCCTGAGTCATTACACATTACCATGTCTAAAACAGCTTGTTCCCTGGTTGGTTCCAGAACGTATTGTTCCAAGAAACTGTCCCAAGTACACTATATGAAGATCACCATTTTGACACTATAAAAGTTAGAGTTCAGACCACACCTGGAATACTGTGCCCAGTTTGATACTTCCACATGGGTGAGATACAGTGGCATTAAAAAATGTCTAATGGAGAGCTACAAGAATGATTCCTGGCTTAAGGAATGTAAGTTACTCAGATGGGTCCAAAGACCTTGATTTATTTACATTAGATTTACACAGACTGAAGGGTGACTTGATAGAGGTGTATAAAATAATTCAAGGAGTGGAGTGCATTCCTATTTATAGATTATTTGCATTTAACAGAGGAGAGCTACAATAACAATTCTGAGCTTAAAGAATATGAACTACTCAGATAGGGTTAAAGACTTTGGTTTATTTAGTTTAGGATAATGCAGACCAAGGTGACCTGATAGTGGTACAGTTAAAGCACTGGACAGCATTCCTATTTATAGATTATTCCAGTTTAACAGATGGGAAAAGAGTATGGAACATGATTTTTAATAATGTACGAATAGGAAAAATTGGATGTTGGGCAACATTTCTTTTCCCAGAGAGTTTGAATCTCTAGAATATATTGTCGGCTGGCCTGGCAGGTATTAACCATCTGTATCCCTTCAAGAGGTAGCAAGGAGTTCCTGACAGGAGCAGAGATTGAATCAAAAAGAAGATAATTGTCTTAAAGTCCTGATGAATGCTTGAACTAATTTTGATTGCCTGAGGGAATTAAGACAGGAATTTTCCAAAGTATATATTCCATTCTTGGTTCTGAGGTTTTTTGCCATCGTGCAACCCACTCTACTTACACATCTAAGTATTTTTACTTTACACATGTCCATGTTATTAATAAAGATTGTGAAGTATAGCAGCTCAAGAATGGTCCTTGAGGAACACTACCAGTCACGTTTCTCCAAGTTGAATCATATCTTTTAGTTATAACATTTTGGCTGCAGGATTAGAGCCAATTCCAGTCCTGTGTTTCAGATTTCTCCTGATAGCACAAGTAAACTAGTGTGAGGTACCTTATCAAAGGGTTTCTGAAAGTCCAGGTAAACAATGTCGATGGATTTTCTTCATCCACTACTGGCCTCATATCCTCAAAAAACTCGATAAAGATTTGGTAAGCACAACCTGCTTTCTTTTCAGAAGCTGTGTTGTCACTGTCCAATGGCCCCTTCCTATACCCACTGATCACAAAGTTGTCTCTTACAATCCCTTCTAACAACTCCCCAGTAATGAATCCCCAGTAAAAAAAATAGAAATTACATGTGCTGGATGGGGAGACAGTGAAGTGGTGATAATGTCACTGGACTGGTAAACCAGGGACTATGGCTACTGCTCTGGGGAAACAGATTCAAATCCTACCATGGCAGCAGATAGAATTCAAATTCAATAAATAAAAATCTGGAATTTAAAGCTAGTATCAGGAATGGTGACCATTAAATTATCACCAATTGTTGTTAAAAACCCATCAAGTTTTCTACTGACTTCTAGGAGAGAAAATCTGTCATCCTTACCCAGACTGATCTACCTGTGACTCCAGACACACAGCAATGTGGTTGAATCCTAACTGCCCTCTGAAGTGGCCTAGCAATTAGGGAGAGGTAACAAAATAAATGCTGGCCTTGGTAGTGGCACCCACATCTCATGAAAGATTAAATAAATAAAAATAATCTGGCTGACAGGATCTGTCCCTGATACTACTACTAAGCCATTGATGGTTTGGGCAAAGGGCTCACAGAGCATCTGTCCAATTTTCTTAATCATCCTTGGATGGATAATATCTTGACCTGGAGCCCTATCAATTCTTAGCTTTTCCAAGGTTATTACATTGCTCTCTATTTTAATCTTAGTAATGCTATTCAATACCGATGTAAAATTGTAACTTAGCAGCTCTGTTGTCATCCGCGAATCAGTTTGAATCTGCCCGACTATATGATTATGAATGGTCTTCTGACTTCGAGAAAAGCTGCCATGAAAACAGTCTGAGCAGAATTCTCCCAAACAATTTCTAAAAGGGAGGATTCATCAGCTCCATTTGTCACTAGCGGGAATCCCAATGGCCCTCTGAATAGGACATGGAGGCTAAAATGGGATTTCTGCGAACGTGAAAACATTTCTGATTCACCTGGCCCGCTCCAGAGCAAATGGGGATCTGATGATTATGCCAAAATGTTAATTTAAATGTCATTACCGGGTTTGAAGCCCAATTCAGTGCCCCTCCCCGCCCCCCCCCGCCACTAGCCCACTTCCCCGGCAGGAACGGCATTGGGCGGGCTTTGGTGCTGGTAATGACTAGTGTGGACTTGGCGTGTTAGACTCTGAGGGGGTGTCAAGGAGGTAGGGGAAGTGCCCATTTGCCCCTCTGCCTCTGCTAGGCTACAGAAGGAGGGTCCCCCAATTGTCCTGGGGTTGGGTGGCTTCGGGCTGGAGGCAAGGGTTTTACCTCTGCAGTCTTCCCCAGGATGGGGAGATAGTGGCTAGACTGCCCCTTCTCGCCCTGGAAAACTTGAAGATTACTTGTGGAGTGGTATTTTCAGGCATCTCGCTGATGAAAATGTGCATTCCTGTCTGTCAACTGTGAGAGCTTTGAGGTGGCCTGGTCATTTAAATCTCTAGGCTCCCTGGACACATGGCAGGCTTCCAAATCCCAGCAGCACTCCATTCAGCAGAAAGGATTCCCCTTTCTCTCTTTCAGAAGCTGCAGGTGTATGGAGACCCCTTTCAATTCCCCTGCCTGATAGAAGTCAGTCACTTTCATGAGGGCGGATTCCCTTCTCCACATCTGCTCACTCAGCCCCATTCTTTTAACACAGCATTTATTTCAAGTCTCTGAGCTTCGATAGAAAGCTCAAAGCCTTTGAAATCACTTCAAACTGTTTGAAAAGCCTTGTTTCCATTCAATTTCAGTCCAGTCCATTTAAATCTCCTCTGATTGACAGCTTAATGGTTTTTAGACAGCATGCAGTCAGCTTTGTTTGTTGATCCTTTCCTTCATGGTTGAATGCATCTCAAGTATCTGTTTCCCCCCCCCCCATTATTCCTAACTGCAGTGTTTATTCAAAAGAGGACCTGATAACACTTAACTGCTTTGAAGTTACCTGCAGCTGCTTGTGGCCCCTGCCAAATTGGCACTGCCAGAGGGCAATGCCAGGGCGCAACCCAGCCATTTCCACCACCACTTCCCTGACCGCTTCAATGGCATCCGAGCCTCCCCAGCATGGACATCACAACTGGTCTCAATCTGCGGAGATCAGTAGTCAAGTGCCCTGGGTTCCTGCTGTGCCCAAGAGTCGGAGAATTGCAGGAGCCCGGAGAACCTGGCTCCAAATCGACCCTGCATGTTTAATTTAAATCTTGTTCATTGCCTCACTGGACGTAAATTAAATTACATCAGGGTGCAGGGTCTGGGAGAATCCCAAAAGGGGTTCTTGCTGGTGGACCCTCCCCCACAATTCTCCAGCCCTCGTGCAATTTGCGCATGAGCACATGGGGTCGGAGAATCGCTCCCGCCATCCTTTCCTCAGATTGCATGACTATTTTATGGCTGCTTTTGTCGTTTTTAATTGCATATGTTACTTTACCATGCCCCTGTTATGAGTTAATAGGTATGTAGAATATACATATTCTATTGAATTTCTCGCTTTGTCCCTCTTCAATTACAAGGCTTTTGTTTGATCACATGACCTATCAACCCATAGAGGAGGCGATGGCCTTGTGGTCTTAGCATTAGACTATTAATCCAGAAACTCAGCTAATGTTCTGAGCACCCGGGTTCGAATCCCCCATGGCAGACGATGGAATTTGAATTCAATATAAAAATATCTGGAATCTACTGATGACCATGAAACCATTGTCAATTGTTGGAAAAAATCCATCTGGTTCACTAATGTCCTTTCGGGAAAGAAATCTGCCATCCTTACCTGGTCTGGCCTACATGTAACTCCAGAGTCACAGCAACCATCCCTTGGGCAACTGGGGATGGGCAATAAATGCTGGCCAGCCAGCGATGCTCATATCCCATGAATGAACAAAAAAAACCATTGGAACATTCACTGCTTCAGATGTTTACAATTGGTTTTAAATAGACCCCATTTATCCTGGAAACTCCATTGCCTGTTGAGTAGAGTTGCCCAGTAACCTTTGCCAGATTTTCAGCTATTTGTGTGAAGTTTATCCCTCTTGAAATCTGAGACTAGAATTAGATTAGCTGCAGTTTTGGACTTGCCAATAAGATTAAACCAGATAATGTTATATATTCCCCAACATGGAGGTTTTATTCAGTCCTAAGGTTACTGCTGAATAAAAGATGTAGAATTATCCTTTATTATCTCACCAATACTGTGGTGCACATGGGGAAACAATCATTCACAAGGGATTTTCTTCAGATGGAGTAGGAGAGACACAAAGATATTTTTTGAAGAAAAAAACAACTATCAACAGTTACATTTTTTTAACTACTCAGAAGATAAACATCTTTTGATTTGTAAAATTTGTTTGGGTACAATAATTTAAATCTATTGGATCTTTAAAAAGTATTTAACTGTGAGTAAGAATCTTTTCTGAAACAACACAAGTGTTTCCAGTTTTAGGTTGACTCTTGTGTCTATTGTAAAGGGCCAAATGAGATGGGTCGCGCCAACTCACCAAAACTAGGCAGCTGTCATCAATTAAGTGCACAGAACATTTGATGGTCTGGATAAAGCTCCATTGAAAAAGAATCAAAATGAGCAGAATAATTGATTTCGCTAAATATGAATCAATAACCATTGTTAACAATGTTGCAGAGCTCATTTATATTCTTTTAGACTCCAATGTGAAGTCATTCAAAGCAAAGCAAGATTGCTTTCCTACTTGATCTGAAGAAGTTATTAGATTTCTGTAGCTTAATTAGATTTAAAAAAACAATAAAATGATCCATTTAATTTTACTGGAAGAAGGGTTGACATTAATTCATGACATAAAATTCCCTTGTTGCTGAATTAATCATCAGGTAACTTTGCGTGTTTCTGATGGTCATTCACATGTTATTATATAAGTTTGATTTTGGGGGCATGCGAAAAATTGATGAGCCAAAAGATGCAGCCAAGGTAAGTGTCAGTTGTGTTTCCAAATATTTTTAGTGCTGTAAAGGTTCTGGTTGAGTTATACTAACGTAGGGCTTCCGTTACTATATTCAGATGCACATTCTTTGTTTATGAAGTACTGCAAAATTAGCAAATATCCCAAAAGTAATTATGCAGCCTTATTATACAAAGGTGCTCACAGACGGAGGGGTGATTTTCTGGCTCTGTTCGTCATGGACACAAATCCCGTTAAGGCCAGAAACTTTCACAAAATGGCCGTAACAGGATTTGCACCTGGGAGATCTCAGAATGAGATCTTTCCTACACACTGCCAGCGGTATCAATTGTCAGGGAAGAAACATACTGGGTTTCAGTCAGAATCTAACAGTTTGGCCAGAACTTTCCAGGTACTCATGCCTACAGGATCTTCTGGCCCCACCGATGGTTACCCATGGTGGGTTTCCCGGCAGCATGTGTTGGAGTCAATGGGAAATCTCATTGACAGCAATGGGACTAGAAAATCCCGCCGCTGGGCAATGGTGCACCGCCTTCCGCTGCACGGAAAGATGCCACGGGGAGGTCAGACAATTCCACCCTTTGCCATTTTCTGGGAAAATTCCACTCTGAATTCAGGCTGTTTTTGGTCGGGTGGGGAAGAAACTCTTCAAAGTTTGTTTCCTGACCCAAACATTCTGACAAACCGCTCATTTTTGACATTAACAGAAGCCTAGAGGTGGGTGGATGACCAACAAGATCCATGAAGGCACATTGCAACTTTAAATATTATAATAAAATTGTGAACCTCATGCAGGCATAAAACCTTAACTTCTATTGGCCAAATTTCCTGAGAATTGAGGAATTGAGAAAAGCTCTTGGATCCAGGTATCTCCCTTAGCAACCTCCATGATCAGGGACACCCTCAATGACTTCCCCCTTCAAGGCCATTGGCCTAATTCCCCATTTCCTGCACTTGCCGGGCCATGATCTCCCTACCATCACTGGCCCCAACCCCCAGGCTCCCTTTTCTCCTCCTCAAAAACCTTCTGACCTTTCCCCTGCTCAGGCCCCTAACCTCCTCTCATGGGATCAGCAACCACTCCCCTTCTGCACCCACATTGCCGCCCTCCCAAATCATCCCATTATTCCATGAGCCTCTGCTTTGGTTTGCATTAAATCTCCACAGTGAGTGGGGAAATCCCAAATTGTGAGATTCCCCTAGCTTTCTGGCCAGCTTGCTCCCTTTGGGTCAGGTCAGGAAAAATTCTGCCCTGAATAGTAGTCTATTCTTGAAATGAGAACAATGGGTGGAATCTATTTCCCCCACCCCACACGCAGGCTGTGAGTTGGAGGGGAGCTTCAGAATCAGGAGGGAAAGCGGGAGATGGAGTGCTCATCATCTTCTTGATTCTCCCCATTAAGTTAGGGGCAGGAACAGCCTTCCGACCCAGAGGCCAATTGAGGCCCTTAAGGGGGACACATGGCACCAAGTGGGGAGGTTGCCCAGTAAAAACTGGTGGTCTTCCTGAAATGACTCCTAATCAGGTACCCTGTGGCCCAGAGAGGGCCCTTTCAGCAGCAAGGGCTACCTCACATTGCTGTGGCTTTGGAGACACATGTCAGTCAGACCTAGTCAGAGTGGCAGATTTCCTTCCCGAAAGGACATTAGTGAATCCGATGGGTTTTTCCGACAATCGACAATGGTTCCATGGTCATCAGTTAATTCTTAATTCCAGATTTGCTTTTATTGAATTCAAATTCCACCATCTGCTGTGGCGGGATTCGAACCTGGGTCCCCAGAACATTAGCTGAGTTTCTGGATGATGTAATGCCACTGAACAGAATACACATTTAGTGCAAAGGCAGAACCGGGGTGCTGAGAACAAGAATGAAATCTTACTTTAAACGTACATAATAGAAATTATCAAAATAACACTGCACATATTTGATTCTGCCTCAAAGAAGCCTGCTTCTTGTCTCAGATTCTGTTTTACGGTTTATTTTTTTCTGTTGATTACTTTTTATTCCCTTCTGTGAGGCATGTGATATGAGTCAGTGCAATTTCGAGAACAATCAAAAACCCAGGCAAGCATTCATTGTCACAGAGCTGACACTCTTATGACTGTCAAATTGAAATGTCTAGCATTTTGATGAGGCCACTACTTGTAGTGGTATAACGGTGGAAGAAAATAGAAGAAAAAAGCCAATTATCTTTCAAGCTTGATCTTAAACTAACAGAACATGCCACAGCCATAACTTGCAACATATAACAAATGCTAAAGCTGTCTGGAAAGCAGTGGGCATGTTTCCCACCGATCTCTGAAATGTTCAGTCCTATTAGCCTACTGGCTCCACTTTAACATATAATTTGGGTTTAATACTCAAGCCACCGGGGAAAGCGATAACAAAGCAAAAATAAACTTGTGCCTCTTCCCATTTTCTGAAAAAATATTTGTATCTATTCATCTTTTCATCAATTTAGTTGTGTAAATTAAACTGGGTCTGTGATTGAAATAGAAATGATTCTTAATATTATTAGAAATGGGATCATGGAATGCAGTCCTCCTATGATAGCTTACTTTATATTTAAGCCATCATATCTAATCCTATTAGACTATCGATATTTGCCATCCAGCAAATCTCCTTTGATGAAAATGAAACTATTTTCTTTTTATGTCTGCTGCTCTCCATTAAACTGATCTTCTTTAATGAATCCTTTGTGTTTCTGATAAAAATACATTTATTCATTCTCTGAGGAATTATTTTGTTTGGTTCATGATACAATGAAAGTGACCTGTGGGATATGATGATTCTATGTCAATTGGAGTCTGTGCCAACATTTCATGTTTCATTGTACCGCAACACTACATTAAGGAATTCAATCATTTCAGGAGCAACTAATAGCACTAAATTAAAAAATAAACATAATTAGTGTACAGACACTATTCAGAAAATTAAAAAAAAACAAGTTAATGCAGATAAGTTGAAAATGAATTGCAAGTGCCGTTTCTCTAAAATGTAGGCCGGAATTCTCTGACCTCACCTGTGGCTTGGATTATCTGGTCCCGCTGCTGCGAACAGAGATTTGGCTGAGCGTCAAATTCTCCATTCTCCCTGGCAGCAGTAGCGAGGCTCATGAGACTGGAGAATTCCGACCGAGATCATAAAATGGCAGAAGTACATTTATCTAACAGCCACTTGAAAGGGTGAGAGTAGGTTAACACTTAACATTCTCTACCTGAAACATTTAGGTTTTTCTTCTGTCAGATGCAGATAGACATACAGAGCAGCATTTACTGGAGCCTATATGAGCACAAAACTTAGAGATTGGAGTGCTTGCGTCCTCTACCAGTAGCACCTCAAGGCACTGGCATGTTTGGGAGGTCGTGTCCGAAGCAAGCCAGGCTCCGGCCTGGAGGGCAGAATCCATCTTTGCAGTGGTCTCACCCTGTGTGCTCAAGGGAGGCAGCTGCATGATACATGGCAGGGCAGCAGTCAGAGAAGTGACCTTGAGTCTGAAGCAGGGCAGGTCCAATTGAAGGGGAGAGAATACAAGTGGTGTCTGAGGCTGGGTTGAGGGAAAGTGAAAGCAGGTGAAGGATGATGGAAAGATGCTCAATGCTGCTAGCAGGAAGGCTGAGGGTCAGAGATGGAAAGTTGAGGTTTATGTCTCTGGGTCACGGGCAATGGTTTAATATTCCAGAATGATTGGTGGAGAGAACAGGATAATGTTGGAAAGGTCAAATAAGATGGACGGAAGCTTGAGGGTGACAGTATGTAGTGGTGGATTGCACGCGGGATGCTGCACGCACTTAAAATTTGCTTTATGATCACCAACGTGATGGTTCCCAACATAAAAGCAGAAGTGGTGTCCACTTCCTGTCTTGCCGTCGGGATTTGCATTCTTATTAAATTCTTACCATTGTGTTATTCCAATATTATTTGAATGTTTAACTTGTTTTATTTGTCGACATTTCATTGACTCGTATAGTCTGCAGCCATGCAGCAAGAGCTGTGAGATAAAGTGCGACATGAAAGTTATAAGAGGATCAATAGGAAACATTGTTAACCACACTCTATCAACAACTAACTATACCACATCTATTGCACATACATGCGACGTCACTAGAGAAGACCAAGCCCCTGATGTTTGTTATGCTTAAGGGCATCTTTGTAACAGACCTCAATTATAAAATAAAGGCAAATTCAACATAGGGACATTAACTAATTAAGTGAACTCAGTTGCCTCTCGGGCGACACAAGAGATCCTTCTAAATTCAAGGTAGCTTGATTAATTGATCTCTTGTATAATACTGCCCGTGCATACATTTTATCAAGGAGGAATTGGGAAATGTTGCAATTGCAATTTATCTGGATCTGAAAGCTCTAGAAAAACAACTCTGTTTCATTGAAACTAACAGTGATGTCCATGATTATGAATATACTTCCTACAATAATGTGAATACCTCGTTCTTATCATGACCCAATTCTGAATTTGTTTGCATGAGCCTTCCTTCTCTTGACATTAGCCCCAAACCTCTAAATAACAGTTTCAACAAATATCGGAACAGCTGTGGAGTGAGGTACTGGCTTCATTGTAGTAAATTATTGGAGGAGGAAATTGAGAGCCATTACACTCAGTTGGAATGCAAGTACTTCATGTATCCATGTATCATTGCAGTCTTAAATTATTATCCCAGCATACTAACAATTGAACCTGCTATCTCTGTCATGTACTCCTTGTAGGAACCCTTATACAATACCTTGGTCCCAAACCCTGTTGTTTTAGGAGGGAGTATTGGTGCCAAAAGAATGGTTTTCAGGCCTTGAAACTAGCCAATGAGAGCTGCCATAAAAAGACATTCAATGCTTAAAAGTGTGCATTACCCTGTAGATTGAAAATACTTTCTGAGTTCACACAATGGAGCCCTTAACAAGAGCACCTGAGGAATCATCCAGATAAAAAGAAAAACTGGGAATGTATAGAATAATGCTCAATAGATCGAAGATAAGTTCAAGTATAACATAGAAACATAGAAGATAGGAGCAGGAGGAGGCCATTTGGCCCTTCAAGCCTGCTGCGCCATTCATTACAATCATGGCTAATTATCCAATTCAATAGACTAATCCTGCTTTTTCCCCATAACCTTTGATCCCATCCGCCCCAAGTGCTATATCCAGCCACCTCTTGAATAAATTCAATGTTTTGGCATTGTCTACTTCCTTGGTAATGAATTCCACAGGCTCACCACTCTTTGGGTGAAGAAATGTCTCCTCACCTCCATCCTATGGTCTACCTTGAATCTTCACACTGTGACCTCTGGTTCTGGACTCTCCCACCATTGGGAATATCCTCCCTGCATCTACCCTGTCTAGTCCTGTTAGAATTTTATAAGTCTCTATGAGATTCCCCTTCATTCGTCTAAACTCCAGTGAAAACAATTCTAACACCACCACCTGCAAGTTCCCCTCCAAGCCACTCTCCTCACTTGGAAATATGTGGCCGCTCCTTCGCAGTCGCTGGGTCAAAATCCTGGAACTCCCTCCCGAACAGCATTGTGGGTCAACCCACAGAATGAGGATTGCAGCGATTCAAGAAAGCAGCTCACCAGCACCTTCTCAAGGGCAACTAGGGATGGGCAATAAAATGCTGCCATGACGCCAATATCCCACGAGTGAATTAAAAAAAAATAACCTAGTCAGTCCCGCCATCCCCAGAATCAGCCTTGCAAACCATCGCTGCGCTCCCTCGAGAGCAAGATCATCCTACCTCAGAACAGGAGACCAAAACTGCACACAGTACTCGAGATGTGGCCTCACCAAGGCCCTGTATAATTGCAACAACACATCCCTGCTCCTGTACTCGAAACCTCTCACAATGAAGGCCAATGTGCCATTTGCCTTCTTTACCGCCTGCTGTACCTGCATGCTTACCTTCAGTGACTGGTGCATAAGGACACCCAGGTCCCATGGCACATTCCCCTCCCCCAATTTACAACCATTCAGGTAGTAATCTGCCTTCTTGTTTTTGCTTCCAAAGTGAATAACCTCACACTTATCCAAATTATACTGCATCTGCCATTGATTAGCCCACTCACCCAACCTGTCCAGGACATTCTGAAGGATCTCTGCATCCTCGTCATGGTTCACCCTCCCACCCAACTTGGTATCATCTGTAAACTTTGAGATGTTACGTTTTGTTCCCTCATCCAAATCATTAATATATATTGTGAATAGCTAGGGTCCCAGCACCGAGCCCTGTGGTACTCCACTAGTTACTGCCTGCCAATTTGAAAAGCACCCATTAATCCCTACTGTTTGTTTCCTCTCTGCCAACCAATTTTCTATCCATCTCAATACACTTCCTCCAATCCCATACGCTTTAATCTTGCACAGTAATCTCTTGTGCGGGACTTTGTCAAATGCTTTCTGAAAGTCCAAATATACCACATCAACTGGTTCCCCCTTGTCAACTCTATTAGTTACATCTTTAAAGAATTCCAACAGATTTGTCAAGCATGATTTCCCATGCTGATTCTGTCTGATCCTGCCACTGCTTTCCAAATGCTCTGCTATAAAGTCCTTGATAATGGATTCGAGAATTTTCCCCGCTACTATTAGATGTGACTCTTCATTATAATTGCCCAAAGTTTATAATGATAGTTTCATTGGCTTGTGTAATCTTTCAATAGTTTACTGTTGAGGTGAAGCCAATTGAATCGTAGGTAACAACTTGAAAACCTTTCTGTAATTAAAAATAAAACATGAATTAATAAAATAAAAATAATGTACTAGCATGCAATAAAAGTGAATATCACAAGAGCCTTCTGGAAAATGGAAAGAAAAAATTCTTTGTTTGCAATAGTGTCAAACTGACTGCGGAATTCTCCCATCTGGGAGAATGCCATGGTGGGGATGGGAATGTGGAGTGTTTTCCGCTGCGCAAGTTGATGGGAAACCATGCCAAGTCTCCTGGCTCTGACCTTATTAATGATGCAACTGGATGTTTTGTGCCGTTTTCCGTGATGGCAGACCTGATTGTGCATAGTCTGCAGTCCTAACTGGATGCCATATTGAAAAGGCACCCAACATCACTGACCTACTATTAAAGAAAGAAGGTGGTCCCCCTGAAAATTGTGGATCTCTGCGATCAGTCTTGAGGTTGTAAGGTGGACTTCCCGAGAAAGATGATGGATGTTCAGGAACATTCTGAGGCTGGAAGACGGAACCCTTCCTAGTCATCGAATCTGGAAGATCCACCTTTAGATGCTCCCCCATCCACAGCTGTGGGGGTCCAGGGTTGACGATGGCCTCCATCCTGAACTCTGGAAGCAGCCCCAGGCATTGTTCAGGTGAATTTCGACATCTACATGCCATGTTGTTCCAAATATGTTTTGCACTGGTGTGTCTTCCTGCTGGCGCTGTGGAGAATCTGGCATGGGTGGTCAGACCTTCACTTGCATCCCATTAATGGGATGCAAATGAGTTTCACACCAGCCTCTCGCGGGTTTCTTGATCCACAATTGCAGGCATCAATGGAAGATCCCATTGTAAACTCACACCAGCGTAATACTGATTTTTGAACATACTTCTCAAGTTGTCCCCCTGCCAATCATTTAACCACTCAAAGGGTGCAGGGGAGAATTCAACCCCGAGTGTCTGTTTTAGCACTTAGAGCAGTTCCATTTGGTAGACTCTAGGGTACTTGTGCATCTTCTGGGCTATAATTACCTTGTTAAGTAATGGTCAGGCAAAGAGGAAAATCAGCCCATTCCTAAACATTTACCAAACGTACAGCAGCAACTAGATATGGACTTCTTGCAGAATGACGTCTGATTACCAAAACATATTTTTGGTATGGAACTTGCCTACCCATTATTTTTAATACCTCTTTAGAATATATGCAATCTCGAGCTTTCATACATTTTTTGAAGATCAGCACATTATTTTAAACACAACTGATTAAAAGATGGGATGGGAACAGAGTACGTCTTTCACAGGGTGGCCTATGCACATTGGGGGCACTCTACCAAGATGACACCTCACTTTGTACTTCCCCACTTTGCCCCCCGAAACCCATCTTTCCAGCCCCCTTGTCCCATCCATTGTCTGTCCCATCCTTCCCTCCCAAAAGCCTAGGACTTAGCTGAGCCTGGGATCCATTGCTCTTCTTCCTGGGATTTACTTGCAATACTGGCAGAACCCACTACTGAGTTCTGGCCAGCATCTCTCGAGGGCAGGACTTCCTCACGTTGAGAATTGTAAGTTCCACTCTGCTTGTTTAGGCCTCCCTTCAGCATGTCATTGCTGCAGTGTGGCCCTTTTTTACGTGTATTGCTTGAAATGCAGGGACAAGCAACACATTCTCATAAAATTCAGCCCCATGTGTTTTTATTTAACGTACAACATATTTCTGTTGATAAGGCAAATGCTTGCAACATCATGTAGATTTTCCCCAAATTTTAGACAACTTCTTGAAACTTCTGTCTAAATTTTCCACTGAATCCTATGGTGCCCAACTCAGGCATCTGCGCACTCTTTCTCCAATATGATTAGCAAAATGGGTTTTTATAGGTGTTCATGACTGTTACATTCAAGAAATACTATTTTTTTGTCCACTTTCAATTTGTGGCTATTTCCTTGACACTTTAATAATCTCACAAGGCTGCTTCCAAGGAAGTTCTTTCAATGGCTTTCATTTAATGCCAAACATCAATGTCACCATTATTTGAAGAGGAATAAAGGGTAGAGGAATGGCACTTGGGAGACCAAGTCTATCCTGTTCAGCCCCGACTAATGAACTGTCAGCAGGCATTGACAAGTCTGATCCTTAATATAATAAGGTTCATACAAATACAAGGATCACAATTGAACATAACGTTGATACCTTAAAACACCATTTCATATATCTGGGCAGATAAGATAACATATTATAGCATAACATGCACAGTGGCTCTAGTCATTGGTGACTGCTGTTTAAATTTGTTCTGCAAAGAGCTAGGACCATGAATGGAAAAAACACAATACAGAGAACAGGTCAACATCAAAGGGAAACAGCATAAATGAGGAAGTATCTCCTGAAATATTAGTGCAGCTGGAGTACTGATAGCTAAGCATGAATACAATATATTCTTGACTAACTACCTGAGTTGTACCTTACGGAACACAGCAGCATACATTTATTAAATACATAAAGGCATTGACCATCTTCATTAGGTTTGCTCTCTGCACTTTCTTCATATCGCCAGTGCCCATATTTTGCTATGATGTTTGTGATGGACACATCAAGTCTGTAAAGCTAATTGGAAAGTGGACACCTGACTTTTCAAAATAAAAAGAAACCAATAACATGGAACATCGACATTGTACTTTACAAAATGGACTCGAGCAAGTCATGTGACCCTTTTTGTTATTTCTGGACAGACCAAGACAAACAGTTAATGTACCTCTGGGAAGTTACTTAAGATACAAATAAATTTCCAAGCTATTCATTGAACATCCCTTTCAATTTCAGTGGAAGATTTTTAGAATGACAAAAGCTGCTAGATTTGCCAGCTAACATGATGAAAGGATTTCAAATAAAGCTATTAGATGATCAAAACAGGAATGTTGATGGGATATCAAATATTGTGTATCAATAACATAGGCTTCAACTCATTGTGTGGACAATGGAGTACATTGATACTTCCATTAATTGAGTAAAACTGGCTGACAAGAGAGTAATGTTTTCAACCACCATCTTAAGGACTGTAAACAATGACCTGTTTCTTGTAACTGTTAGTAATGTTACAACTCTAAATGCCATAGTTTCTTTCGCGTGTGTGTGTGTGTGTTTGAGATGTGTGTGTTTATTGTATTAATATCTTGGGTGTTGTGAAAAATAAAAGTTTATCCTTCTGATTTAAACTTACAAGAAAGCTTGTTTAAGTCTGTTCCTTAAGGTTACAGCACTCAAAAAAATGAATACACTCCTTCCCAAAAATACATTGCTGTGGTGAGCCGAGAGGTGAGGAAAATGGGAACATTATCCTATGCCTCTCTCCATTTATAACATTGTTGTTGCTCTCCACAATCACAAAAGCATTCTCAGTGCAATCAATTGAATTTATTGAGTGATGTCTGAATAATGTCTGTTTATCCAAATGCTCCTCTTTGTGCTGTGGAATTGTGTACGATGTCTATTACCTAACATACCACTTCTTAGTATTTTGTTTGGTTGGAAGAATAACTATTCTGGTCAGCTGCAAGGTTTTACTTCCAGACTGCTGGGAGCCTGGTATACCATAGCTTCATTGGTCTGTGTTACTGCGAGGGTTCTGCATGTGGAGGATTGTGATAGCTGACAAGGATTGTTTGCTTCCTGCTACCTCATTCCATTAGAAATTAAGAAGCTGGGGTAGAAGAACAAAGGAATCTAGGGTCACAGGTGAAGATGTTACCCAAAGCAATATCATATGTCAGAAAAACACCTAGATTTACAACTAATGGTATGAAGTTCAAAAAGAGTGAAGTCGTGTTAAACTTGGAAAGGACAGTAGTTAGGCAAACTTAGTGCATTGTGTACAGTTCAGGTCTCCATACTTTAAATGGACATAGAAGCTCTGGAGAAGATTGGTGTGGAGTATAAACATCAGTATAGATCAATAATTCTGACAATTAGCAGAGCTGTTTAAATGCCTCTATATTGCAGCTCACAGCTTATTAAATGGATTAATATTTTGAACTATTTAAGAGTTGGCACACTACATGGGTGATAGCACCCAAATTTTAACATACAGGTTGAAACCATTTAGGCTGGTGGTCCACTCTGAACCAAGTCTGCTCTGGAACAGCATAGCAGTGCTCCAAATTCTGGAGCCCTGTTGGGCAGACACCACAATGCACATTTGCAAGCTCCTCATAACCTGGTCCCCTACAATTCATCTAGCCTCAAAACGTTGGCTCTATTCTCTCCCCACAGATGCTGAGATTTTCCAGCATTTTCTGTTTTTGTTTCAGATTCCAGCATCCACTGTATTTTGCTTTTACTCCTACAATTTGGGGTGGATTTGGTATCCCTCAGAGCTGACAGACTTAAGCATTGCTGTACATTGAATTTTTGCTTCAAGTACAAATGTGTGAACAAGCAGATTTTCTCATTCATCCCATTTTTTAGGAACCCCAGTTGAAACCTGAATATTTCATGTAACAATGCCATTCAGGCCTCTATTGATTATATAACATTTAACACAAAAATAATCTTCTTGGATATAGTAAGTTAAATCCAGCTATTGCAACAAAATGAACAAAAATATCCTGGACAAAATGGTTTGGTCCCTGTGTTAATATTTTTAAGTGCATTGTCTATATGCAAGTTTAAATTTTGCTGCAAAAGCAATGCCAATTTTTTTTTGGTCCCCATAAAAGAACTCCCATCCAGAAAAGCCCCAGCATTCGTAAGTTGTGACAACAATTTGTTCGAAATTTGGACTGCCACTGCAAAGTGAAAAGTCTTGGCCGCTGAGAAAGTAAAAGCACTGTGACATTTCCAACATAATGGTATTTTAAACTGTAATGTCACATTTTTGATGCAAAATACATCACCATGTTATTTGGTTGACGAAAAGGAAATGCAGGTTGACCAACTGTTTTTGTGTGACAAGAATATACTTGAGCCATATCATTGCCCAAATGGGAATTCGGCACAGGAACGACAATGCAGATGCACAATGGCCACGAGTGCCAGCAGCTAAGACTGTTTGATAATGTAAATATTTTCAGTGTGTTTTAACTTTAGTTTGTCCATTAAATAATTCATTTTAAAAGTTAAAAAATCAATATTAACAGCAACATTATAACATTGTGTGTCAATTTTTAAACAAAAACCTTAAATTTCTGGTCCGTGAAGTACAGCTTTGTAGGAGTCATGTTGGCAATGTCATGGCAACCATATCTGAAATGGACTGCATGATACGACCTGGCTGTAAGGACTATTCACTCTAGTGGATCACCCAATGGTTCAATAGTATGATAAGTTAGTTCACGTAGCAGGCTTCACTGTGAGAATGGACAACTGACAACAGACAAGTACCAATATGAAGCTGAAAGGTCATCAACTTGAAAAGTTAACTGTGTTTCTCGCCACAGATGCTGCCTGACCCACTTGCTATTTGCAGCATTTTTTATTTTTGTTTCAAATTTCCAGCAGTATTTTCCTCTTGTATAGTGGGATTCCCAGGGTGCAGTCAACTGAACACAAACCATTCTTTGGGTCGAACGTTTTAGTGGGGAGTTGTTTTACAACCTTAAGGATTACCATTCTATTTTGGTAAGGAGCTATGCCCAGGGCACCCTGTCAATGCCCTTTATCTTGGTAGCAGCCAAGGCACATTCATCCTGTGCCAGGCAGCTGTACCTGTCACCTTTGAATCATTACAAAGAACCCAAGACTGGTTGCTGAATAGCCCAGAAGGCCACCTCTATCCCTGGCTCATGACTTCTCTCTACCACCCGAAGTGTGGCCCGAAATTTACCGCCTCACCCGCCCCAGAATCTGAGTGGGTGAGGCTCACAGAATGGAATTCTCCATTGGCCTCGAGCGGGATTTTATGAGCCTTGCCCGAGCAAGGTCATAAAATACCGGCCTGTGTGTCTACAATGAAAGTCATGCAGCCAACAAGAATGTTGTGAAGCATATGACTGATGTCCTGGAACAATGGTTTTCTGCCTTTACTGCTCAGGGAGAACCCTCCAGTACTCAGTGGACAGTTTGTGGCGGTCTGTTGTCTCTCCTGAAGGATTGTGAGTGCACGACCCTTTCAATCAGGCCTTCAGAAGACAGCTTGGGAGGAGGAGAGAAGAAAAATGAAGCATCTTTGGATGTATTTGTTCTGAGCAGGCCTCTGTGAGCAAATATTCAGACTCTTGTTTCTCTGAAATGCCACTCCCAAATCACGGTTGCTCAAACGTTCCCCACTGTCCAATCCATTCATCATGTACTATCACAGTTCTCTTGGTCAAAATCCTGAAATGAAAGCACCCACAAAAACCATTCTATAGTAGCTTTATCCAACACTACTTCAAATAATGTATACAAAACTGAGCTATTTACTCTAGTGCACTTCCTCAGTGTCTGTCTTGCCTGTCTTGGTGCTCCTGTGCAGTGCTGCACAGTCCCTGCTGGATGACCTTCACTGGGACAGAATCTTGCAGGACAGCATCGAGGAGCTCAGTGCTTTATGGGCTCAGTTTCAGACCACTCCATCTCAGCCTTTGTGGAGGCAGTCTGGGTTGCCTGATCGAAAGGCAAGGATAATTGCTGTGGGAGGATAAATGCTGCCATCCCAAGGGAGGAAGCACTTTTGTGCACTGCAGAGGCACAGGCACTTCCCAGGGGAGCCTTAGAAATCCTAGTGATCTGTTGGAGGGAAGATTGCTGGAATGCTGTGGGAGCTTGCATGTCCCTTTGAGAACTGGCACTACCAGCCATGATGACAGCATTCTGAGTTTACATGGCACCAAGCCGGGCTTGCATGGCATTAAGCATGGATCTCATGGCCTCAGTCTGTGCTTCTAATGAAGCATGCAGATGTTGGGTGACTTCTGCACCTTTGCTGCAATGAAAGCTGAGAAACTGTATTACAGGTGGGTCTGCACATGCTTTCATGGAGTTGACCACCACTTCCATGATGGAAACAATGAGCTCCAAGCTCTATGTGAAGTTCAGTGCCAAGTTTATACCAGACCCCTCCATGCTCCTTGCCAATGACAAATAATTTTTTGGCAAGCCTGCCAATCCACCCAATATGTCAGTACACATATCAATCAGCATTCTCCTATACACTGTCCCATCGGAGGCCTCTGCAACAGGACTTGTCCATAACCTTGTTCTCGGGTGAGCTGGCACACAAACTCCCTTTTAACCCAGCCTGCCTGCAGCCCACTCATGTCCACTGACCTGCCCACATGTTATTATTCTCAAAGATGTACACACTGCCAGTTCCTGAGCTGTTGATCGTGAATATCTGATCAAGTGGCAGTGCTTCTCCATTAGTGGTATGGTGTAGCTCTCATCCTTCATACTGAGGCTGCAGTGGCAGCTCTTGGGTATCTCTAAAAAGACAATTAAAAGGAGGGCGTTAGGCAGGGTGGGGTGGAAAGCAAGAGGTCAATGGTCACACCATCTGCAGCTTGCACTGCATGTTAGTTAACAAGATAACTCTGAAGTGGGAGTTAAGAAGAGGCACCAAACAGGCACATACTGTCATCCTGAGTGTTCGCTGTGCTGCTGGGTGCAATGGCCTCAATTTCCTTGCCTCCTGAGAGCTCAGTCGATGCAGGCAAGCTGTCCCTTGTCAATTCTCTGTTGCTCTGGGAATTGACCTCTCTGGTCACCTGGTCGCATTCCCTTTTCCGAATGTGCCTTGGGGGCCTTCTGGCCACCTGTGGAAACACAGCTTCTCCCTTCCACTTGCATCACTTAAGGCCTTTAGTGCCGCATCCAAAATCCTGTGAGATCCTTCTCAGGCCTCTTGCTCCATTTTCTGTCTTTACCTTCTATTCAAGCTTTTCTAACACTTGCAGCAGCTGCTGTAGCCCTTTAAAAGTGCTCGGTTGCCTTTGAGAGTTGTGTAGTACTTACCATGCAGGCCACTGAGCCCCCTGTTGAGCATGCAGCCAGTTAGCAGCACATTCTGCGGTAGACTGCATACTACAATCAAGCTGCATGGCAGGCAGCACAACTTTGCATGCTGCTTGCCTCAATGAGACCAACCATGAGATAATAGTGCATTATGATTCCTGTGCCCGAAAACGGGCTTGATCATATTCCACACCACGCCTCCCCACCGCCCACCCCTGGCCATACTTACGACATCTGTGACATTAGCTTGTTAAAACTGTCAGCCACATAGTTGTCTTTACAAACAACAGTTAAATTTTAAACATTGTTATATTAGCAACAGCAAAACTGCGGTAGAGAGGATGAAATACTGTTTAAGTAACAACTCGCTGAAGAATATCCCATCAATTGTTCATTCTTGGGCAAAACTAAAGACTATCAATTCAGTGAAAATAATTAAATGGCAGTTTAGCTCCCAAACAAAGCTAGATCAATTAAGATTAATTTAAGATAACGTCCTAGTGGAAAACTGAATCTGACTGATCAAGAACAGAATGTACTCGCAGCCGCGCAACAACTCAACTATCCCTGACCATCCTTCTAATGTCCTTGTAGAAATTAATTTTGTTGTCGACTTTGGCACCTTTGAATGTAACTTGCAGAGTGTTTAACCTTGTCGCCTGCATTTTGTTTCTATTATTCATTGTTGTTTTATACTTTTCTGAAGTGGAAATGTCTGCTTTTTTGTGGATTTTCCAATTGGTTTCACTTGCTAATGGAAGTAATTACGTTAGGATATCTCGCATGCAAGAAGTGAAATGAAAATGAAAATTTGAATAAGGTGAGTTTATTTTTTTTGGGTTGCACCACCTTGTTCAACCTTTCCTTTTTCAGAACCTGCTCTGTGCAAGATAGCTGTTTCCAAACAGCAAGATAGTTTAAAGTGGCTTGGGGGAAATCGGAGGTATTTTTCAGGAGCCGAGGAAGGGAGTGGAGATACTAAGGAGGTCTCCAAATCATTGCAATTGCCTTTAATTTCTTGCTATCGTGAGCTGGACATTACAACAGCCATATCAACTGCATTGAATAGCAATGCCTTTAATTCAAGAAAACAATAAATGGGTGGTTTTGCCCTTGAAATTGGGTTAATAAATTTAATGCCAGCTCTTGAATGGTAATTCTAGGTCTGTTCTAAATGAACTGAGCAGTACATAGCAATAGTACCGACAGATTCATTCCATGCAAATTAAATGGATATATTTTAGAAAATGACATTTTGGCATACAGTGTATCCTTAATTTGGATTGTGCCATGTAGTGCATGTGGCTTGCTTGATAGATACAGGTGACTTTGGACCTATTGTTCCCTCGGCTCGACACGACTGGATTTGTCCCATGTCTTGAATGAGCTTATTGTTGGTTAATTGATAGAGATTGATTGCTGTGATTAGGCAAAAACCTCATTTTCTTTGTATCATGAGACTACCAGGATGGTCGAAGGCAAACTTGATGGACCTCAGTCTTTTTTCATCTCGCATTTCCTATGTTCCTAGACGGTAGAAATGCTCAGTAGAGTCAATTTGTCAAAATCTGCATGAAGCTTGCACAGGCTGCTACAACAGTACGTGATGGATTGATAATTATGCAGCAACATCATTTGCAATGGCATTGAATAAAAATAGCACACAAGTGACGGACAGTACAAGCAATATGAAATTGTCTGTTAATTATTTTGATGTTACACAAGTGTAAAAGGTACCAAAATAAATTATTTTCTTGAAGTACCTAAGTGAACGATTTGCCAAATTTATTTGGCAAATAGACTGGGGCTAGTATTTTTTTTAAATATAACCATTGCGAATATGTAATTACATTGCTACCCCCAACAGCATTACTACCTAATTACCTATACCTACCAGGTCATGTGGGATAGAACACAGGCTTTTGAAATTGTACAGTGCTTTTATTACAGGGTGTTCCCACAGCAATTGGGAAATGCGCAAACTAGTTATTTGGTCCTTTAGAAAAGAGTTTGCACTCAAAATAGGTAATGTTCCCATTTCTAAAGGAAAATAGGACGAAGCTAATTAGGTTTCTTCTAAAACAGCAGTAAGTGAACAATAGCACGTGTTTAAAATCATAACAAATATCCAGGAGATAATGTGTAGAAAAGTATAATAAACAAGTGAGTGTAGTTATCCATTGAAGAAGATTGGGCATTGTTAAATATGCTGTCACCAAATTCTGTGGACAGGAGAAGTGGGTAGAATGTGGATTCAGCAGAAGGTACAGGGATACAAGACCAAGAAATTAATGTGAACAAGGTGGAATGACCCCCACAAATCTTGCACAGGGATCCAGCTGAGGATGAAGAGGATGGGAAACATTGGGATTCTTCTCTTCACTGTTTTATGCTCTCTACTTCTTGATAATCATCTCTTCTGCTATAAATGTTTGCTTTCCAAGCAACACACTATACTTAGGTTGAGAGGGCAGATGAGTGATCTGCTTTCACGCCTTTTTGATGCTGCTTTCTACCCAGCCATGAGGAAAGGTATGACTAGCTGATGTGCCTGAAACTATTCCTCCTTCCCTTCAGTGACAGGTCATGTGCAGCATTGCCTGACAGGGAAATAGCTGAGATTTGGATCTCTGCTTGTAGAACCAAACTCATGGGGTAGCTTTTTGTTTTCATTACTGAGCAGTAATTTGATGGAACAGATTGCCTGCTCTCTCTAGAACCTGTCTGATTATAATTCCAATGAAATGAAAATCAGATAGTTTATGTAAAGGCTGGGGCGGGGCGATCTGCTTCACTAGATTATCACTGGCAGTGAAGATGAAAAACCAGCCCACAATCTCTGACTCGGGACACTACGCTATGTAGTGGTTCAGTCCTCACTGCAGTACTTCACCCTCTACTCTAATGTACTCTGCTGTAGACAATGAACATCTGGAAAGCCCAAATTGATTTTCAGTGCTGCTTACTGTACTATGCATAAACAATTTTCTATAATTAGAGGAACAGGAACTCTTTACACCAGGGGGCTGACAAAAGTAGATGATTCATCATTCATTGAACCTGTCTGCATTTCATTTCATTGATTCTTAGATTTGAATGATAGACACATTTCTCCATTCACCACCTTAGACAATTTTGAGCTTTGTGCAAGCAAGCTTTGCATGCATACATTAGTAAGCATGGGCATCTGTAAGAAATTCATGCACTATTTCCACCTTAACTTTGTACTTTCCAGGGGATATGTGCTCATGAAAGTGTTCTTCCTTCTGTTATAAAGTCATTTGAATTATTTGTGGGTTTATTGCAAAAGCTACACCAACATTTTGAGATCAGTTAAAAAAATAACAGCTCGAACATATACATGATTAAAATATCCGTTATGATTCAGGTGCAAAATTTTGAAGGTCAATCAGAACGGCTTCTTAAATCAATGGCAATACAGTCAAAACATCAAAAATTAATTTTAAATAATCATCTTAAGGATTTAATCGTAAAAGATTATGGCTGGAATTTTCTGGCTATTCATGCCCCACCCCTGCTGCAAGTGAGGATGGGTAATTTGGCACTCAGCCAAATCTCTGTTCACTGTAGCGGGACCAGAGAATCCTGTCACTGTGAATGGCCTGAAAATTCCGGTCTATATTAATGAATTTATAGGGATCTATATTTTGTTGCAAGAACATTTACTCATTTGTAGGTAACTAGTTACCTCTTGGTTTCTGTTACTTAGGGCTTTGAGTGCTCATATATAGAGCGAAATTCTCCCAAACATTTATTAGTAATATAATGGCAAGAAAACAGGAGTGATCCACGCTAGTCTTTCAGACGCACTCCACACTGCAATCCTCCCACACTCAGTCACTTTTTTGGAGAGTAGGGAGTTTCATGCTGGTACTTGGCGAGGGGAGGGGGGAGGAGGTGGCGGGGAAGTGCAGGACCTAAACATGCTGGTGAGCCTGGCTTCAGAGCGATTGGGCACCATTTTGCAAGGGCACCCAAATCTTACAGCGCAATGGGAGACCCCCTTCTTCCACCCACAGACCACGAGATACCCCTCCACCCCTCCCCAAGCGATGGCATATTCCCCCATCCCCCTCGCCAACACAGGTCACCGGCATTGGGGCCCTCTCGATTGGTCCCACTGTCCAACCCGTAGAATCCCTACAGTGCAGAAGGAGGCCATTCAGCCCATCGAGTCTGCACCACCAACAATCCTACCCAGACCCTATCCCCGCTTAGTTACCCTGCTAATTCTTCTAACCTATCACAACCCCAGACATGTCATCCCATCAAGATCGCCTTTATGATCCACACCTGCACGACCCCCTCTGCCAGACTACCCGCCCTGCATAGCACCCCCCTGCCAGACCATCCCTCGCATAGCCTCTCCATCAGTGCACCCACTGAGGTCCCATCGCCTCGTACTGCCCCCGGCACACTGGCGGTGCCCAATTGGTACTGCTGACCCATGACCCCGGGGGCTTCAATGGCCCCCAAGCTCTCTGGCATGAACATTGTGCCAGGTGTCTGCTTGTGGAGACCAGTTGTGACTCTCTTTGTTCTTGCGCCGCACCTGAAGGTTGGAGAATTCTGTGCGCTGGGATTCGAATGGGTTACCTCTATTTATATGCTACTTAAATATATTAATCACCCTCACACTTTTCCTGGGCGTGGTCTGGTTCATGCCATTAGAAGGGGCTGGGAGAATTGCAAACTGTTTGGCGCCTGGTGTAAAACTGATTTTTCGGCCCACATGCGATCAGAAAGATCTGTTAACAGTGTGGCAAGGTTGGAGAATCACCCTATAGTTGATACAATCATGTTCATTTTAGGTTGTGAGGCAGTAGAATACGTGATATTACAATGCCCTGTGTATGGAAGAATGAGATATTGGTTATGCTCATACTTCTGAGTTCATATCAGGTGCGCTATTCGAGTGGCCTATAGACAACAGTGCAGACAATTCGTCATAAATATGGAAGCAGTGAGAAAACCCGATTGTGCAACAGTGGAGAGCTATGGGGAGCCTTGGAGAAGGAGTTATTGGTAAAAGATTTTCAAAATTTGATAACACTGGAAGTGGAATGTTGGGGTTGAGGAAGTAGTCGGAGGGGTCACGAGTGTTTTGTAGTAGCAGAAGGGCAATCTTGAGGTGTGGGAGGATTGAAGTAAAAGTTGGCATGGTGTGAAGACACTCAGGAGAGGAATTGTGATGTGGCATATTCCCCATTGTAGTTCTCCTTCAAAAAACAATCTATGGCAGTCAACTAGAAAATAGTAAATGGCCTCAATTGTAGTAAGATATGTGTCTGGTGCTATAGCTGTATTTGTAACTATGACCTAGAAACTGACTTATTCTACTGTCCTATCTCAGTGAAAGTAGTCAACATTAAAAAAAAACATAGGCAAACAGAGTGGAGGAGTAGGAGCAATAAGATGGGGCAAAAAGAATTTTTTGGGTAAAGGTGTGGAGTAAGCACAATAAGAGATGACAGGGGAGGCTGAGGAGGAAGCAATCTATTGGGTCGGTGTAGGTGGAAATGCTAAGAAGTAATAGGAGGGGTTAGGAAGCCATGTTGTAGCCGGGAGTTGGAAAATAACAAGGGTTCAGGAAGATGATGATTCTAGGTGATAATTTATTCCTCTCCAAACCGCGAGGTTTCAGCAGTGGCTTCTACAGCCTGTTGCAACTACAGTGTAATTGAGGCTTTCAGCTATTTGTGCTTTCTGCTGGCAAAACCATTTGGGGAATCCTACCTCAACAAGTGACAAATCTGTCATAATAATACAAAAATAAAAGAGCAGAAGCAGCTTCAACAACCAAAAGCCTGTAACTGGTCATAGCTGGAATGACAGCTTGTGCAATTCAGTTTGAAAGGGAAGGATTGTGCCAAAAGCTGTGAATATAGATGGAACAGCGGAGTAGGAAGGTTGGGATGGGCAAGAGAGTAATCTCAGATAGTGGAGGGGATCAAAAGGGAGCCTGTGGCTGTGGGAAAGGCCTTTGGGTGTCAGAAACAACCTTCGTAGACCTGAAGTGGATGGCAATGTCAAGATTAGAAGTACGGTGCCAGCTTGCTTACAGCAACAGCTAGGAAGACCCATTAAAGGTATGTATGGTAGAGAGCTGTTTGTGTACAGTGGAAATGATATGGTGAAAACATAAGAATTTGGCCAGAGGTACCTGATTTATCTGCAAATCATTTCCATGGAAGTAAAAAGTAAATGGGAAAATAATTTTGGGTTTGGATTTTATTTCCTCATTTCAGCTTTAAATTGAACAGAATGCATCGCTTCTTTTTCATTTATATTTAGCATTTTTAATAAAGATGTATGGATCATATTATTCACCAACCCATATAATTCCTCAATTCAACAAATCTTTCCAATGTGATTTAACATGAATGCATGAAAAAAATCAAGCTGACATTTAAAAACAAATCAGGAGAGAGCAATGTGGAGTACTGCACAATTTAAACAATAAAGTTGAACGAGAACCAGCAAAAAGACCTCAGAATAAACTGTCAGTGATTTGCTCCTGCAGCTTTTATGTGGGCTGGCCAATCCTCAGTCCTCCGTTTGAGGTGATAGCAACACACTTTACGAAATCCAGAAAGTCACCACAACATCTCCAATTCACTCCAGAAAACTTTCAGAGATTTTGAAATTGTAGAAGTTCTTCAAAATCACCTTAGCTGCAAGTTGGACTCCTCAATGCTTAAAGTAGCACGTATGCAGGGTTCATTTTGCAGCTGAACATTTATGAGAATCACACATGTAAATTCATTGAATGGGCCTGTCTGGTCCAAACTTAGCAAATGAGTGTCACATCAGTCAGTTAGATGTTGTTTGGCGTTATGATAGGATGAGTTCAGTTGCTTCCGGCCTGTACAGTGAATGCCCATCTCAGGACAACTGGACATGACAGGCAGCACAGCATGCACTCCAAGGAGGGCATTTGGCTTCAGTAGCTACTCATCTGAATTTCACACAAGGGTGGAATTTTCCCGTCCTGCCTGCCACGGGTATCATAGCGGGCGGGGGTGCTGTGGACCATGCAAATGTCGTTTGACCTCGGGTGGGAGGGGCGAGCGTGGCCAGAAAATCCTGCCCAAGAAGTTTTTCATTGCTAGAATTTAGCACATATTAATGTCCTGGTATTTGAGGCAGATATGAATGCAGGTCATTGCTTTTTCAACACAACCACCTGGATTGGGAAAGAAAACAATAAGCGACTCTGGTTGAATAGGCTTGATTTTAAACTCATTTTAATGCACAAAATTAACTGCAGCTTTGGATGTGATGATGTAAGAATTTCTTCCACCTAGATATACTTTTGACAACTATTTGCTGGTTGGAAGTTTGAGCAGAAGTTGCTATTATAAATGGAAAAATAGTATTGATCGGTGACATGATTATATATTGTTGGTGTTTAGAAGTAGAAGAATGCTTATGATTACATAGTGAAGAGAATAGTCAGTCTGGATTTAGATAGACATGAGCAATGGGAAGAGATAACATCACAGAAATTGAAACCAAAGTCAATATTTGTACAGTGTTGAAATTGTGTATCTACAACTGAGTCGATAGTGACAACTTAATCAGTATCCAAATCAAAGTGTAATGATTGGGATGAGATAACCAGGTACAGAAAAATAGTACTATGCTCAAGGAAGTGATGACACTTATGGTTTAATACTAAAAGAACTCAAAAATTGGAATCTTTTATCAGTGAGTTATGAACTTTTATTTTGCTGCCCATAACTGGTCTCACATAAATATCTGCTGTCACAATTGGAGATAATTCATAACATCCCAAAGAAATTAAGTTGTGTCAACAGTGTTCCACCACAAGAATAAATCTTGCATTTGATTTGCAATTGGTCACATCTGGCAGGATTTTCAAATGCCAGTCGGGAACAAGTTGGGTGCAGGAGTGCTTCGGATAACATGCCAATCTTTCCATCTTCCAGCACCTTTGAAACTTATGTTATTTACTGTGTGTGTGTGGGCGAGGGGAGGGGGGCGGGTGTTGGAGCTGGGTGTGCGGGGAGCATGAATCTTCCAATTAACTGAAAGAAGTTTTCCGATCCCGCCCGAGGCCAACGGGGAATGCCGTTCTGCGAGCCTCACCCGCCCCGATTCTGGGGTGGGTGTGCTGGTAAAATTCCAGCCCCCAGTGAGTCACCATGTGATCTTGCTGCTGAATTAAAGTGTAAAAAATAAAAATCTCACAAACTAAGGTGCTCATGCAATGGCATAAGGTTGTCATCGCTTGAGCAGAGAAGAATTGACTGGTCACTTGTATGCTCTGTGAGGCTCTCTGCTCTCGTGCCTCCTCCAACCTGCAGGGCAAAGCCCACTTGTGGTTGTCATCTGCTTTTGAGCATTGCACTACAGAGCCCCTAGGCAGCATCCATGCTGAGCCCTGCCAAATAGGGGCTTTGCTTCTTAAAATAGTGTCACGTCCCTGACTCAGTGGTGGCACAGAGCTAGGACTCAGAAATGATCTGGGCATCTCTTACCCCAGATTGAAAATCCAACCCAATGTGCTCAATTTCTTCAGCTTCCATATTATTCCAATCATTATTACCCTTTCACCTCTGTCATTCAGAGATACTTTCACTTTTCCTGCAACAGCTTGACAATGTTGACAGACAACTGAAACCTGAACCCAGAGTTCCAGCCAGCTGGAAAGGCTATGGGCAGAACTTTACATTGCACCAGGGACTCTGCCCTTCAGCCTAAATTTTGGGGGTGAACTCACCCCTGCTGCAGTGGGTTGACCCACAGCTATTTATTGCTTAATGGGGTATCAGTTGGCTCAGGATACAATTTCCACCCTGACTCGGCAAGAAGACCCACTTACAACCAAATTTCCAACAGCTGTCTAGTCCCAGCAGTGCCACCAGGAGCAGTGGCCGTTGTTGGGACTGCAACCTTTCATAGTTGGGGGGGGGAAAAGTGAAGAAAGATTTCTAGAATTAATTAAAATTTGGCGTTTATAAAATTGATAGCATATCTCTGAGGTGTGTAACATAATGCTATATTTTAGTATCAACAAAAAGATCAGTGACTTCAGCTGTTCTACCAGAGGAGCACTGAAGTTTCCAACACAGTCAATTGATCTCACAAACCTGATCCCAGTCTTGATCTTATTCTTTACACAAATGAGGAGAAAACGTGTTTGTATGAGTCCATCCATATTTGATTCCAACAAATTGTTTCTTTTCTCAGCAAACCCCCTGAGTCATCCCAAGTTCATTGTTGGAAAACGGTTTTATTTTATCAACTGGCTTTATTATATTGGTCAAAAATATGGATCACAGATCTATTTTGATTCAATTCATGACTTTCTCACATTATGAGACTCTGTATGTAGAATCTCATTTTGTGGGAATAAAGATAGAGAATTGGATGTGAAAGTTAATGTGCCTAATTAGTGTCTCTTCTGGCCAGAAAATCACCAGCCAAGTGCTGCAAATTGAGTATGCTGAACTTTATACACACTGTTCCTACTTGCGCCCTGTTGAGAAAGACATGTAGATATTTAGACACAAATAGTTGGAGGTGGCAGGGCAGGTTGAGAAATTGTTAAAAAGGTATTAGTAAACTTGTGCTTTATAAATTGAAGCATAGTAAAGAAAAGTAAGGAAGCTCCAATGAACCATTATAAAATACAAATTTGGCCTCAACTGGAGCACCATGTTCAATTCAGAAGGACTTTGCGGGTACAGAAAAAAATTTACAAGGATTGTTTCAGGGATAAGGAATTTCAGTTTTAATGATAGAATGGAGAAATTAGAGTTGTTCTCCTTGGAGAAGAGAAGAGCACAAGGAGGTATGACAGAGATATTTAAAATTAGGAGGGGACTGGAGTGAGTGAAAATGTTCCTGTTAGTGGAGAGGTTGAGATCCAGAGGACACATCTAAGGTGATTGACAAAAGAACCAAAGGTGATATGAAACATTTTTTTTAAGCAGCAAGTGGTTAGGATCTGGAATGCACTGTCTAATGGAGTGGTGGAGGCAGATTCAACTATGACTTTTGAAAAGGAACTGGATAAGTACCTGAAGTTCATAAAAACAAAATCTGCAGTGTTATGCGAAAAGGGTTGGGTGTTACATATCAAGAGGGCACCTAAATAAAAACATCAATATATGTGATTTTCTTACCAGAAATGATCAAGGGTCAAGTGCTTAATCATGCAACTCCTTTGTGACTCTTATACCCCAAGGTCAGTTTCAGACTCTATAGGAATATTTTCTCCAGCTATAGCTGCAGTAAACAATAATCCCACATGAAACTACTTGGGTAATAAAGCTTCCAACAAATTATTGTTCAGTTTTTTCCAAAAAAGGCAACATTGTTTGTACCAAATTGAAGATAACAACACTTGAATTCACTTACTGCAAAGTTTGACTCACTTTTGGATAAAGATATTCAAACACACAAACCTTTTGAGCAAATTATAACAGGCAAAAAGGTGACATGAAAACTAGCCAATGTCATTATTTGATTGCGCTCGCTTGACCAAGTAAGTAATTCAAACCAGTAAAAATAATTTCACAATTTTTTCTTCAAATGACATAATAGTTTAAAAGCTTTCTTTCCATAGGAAACAAAAACAGTGAGATGCCATTGTAAAGCATGTAGTTTCTGTACAGTATCTTTAACAATCAATTTATTAGATTGTGAACTGCAATGTGTTAAAACACGGCAGGGAAATTTTTCCAACTTGTTCTCCGAAGATTGTATCAGGAATTCAGTCACTAAGGTCATGGAGCCCAACAGTATTTTCCACCCATTAATTTTCACAGACAAAAGATCCCGTGAGAGCGAGTGACCTCCACATCTGAATTTCCAAATTGGCATCCATGCTGGAAGTACAAATTTATAAAATTACTCAAGTTTCAGTATATGTAAATTTGCTCTGAAAGATAAAGAAGATAAATGTTAATGTTGAAAGGAGGTTGAGGGGGTTGGCAACTGGGACAGAGATCAGTCAGTCACTGATGTTTCTTGGCTTTGTGGTTTAGCTAGTCACAGCTATTATTTTTCTAAATGGACATTGGCTGTTTAACAGTTCCTGAATTTTCTCTGTGAGTGCTGGCTGATCTTTGTGGTACATAATGAGACCAGTCAGCGATCTCTGCAATTTTGGAAACTTTTGTTCTTTTTTCAATATTACTTTTTTGGCCTGTGGCCAGAGTTGTTGGATTGAAATGAATGGGAGATTAAGTGGAGGTTGTTCCAGTCATCTGCCTTAAAAATTGGACTGGGGCTGCAACATGTCAACATTTTACGAGGCAGATATTGACCAATTCTTTTTGCTCTATTGGAATAATATGTATTTTGCATGGGTGGCACTGTAGCACAGTGGTTAGCACTGCTGCTTCATAGCATCAGGTACCCGGGTTCGATTCTCGGTTTGGGTCACTGTCTGGGTGGAGTTTGCATGTTCTCCCATGTCTGCGTGGGTTTCCTCCGGGTTCTCCAGTCTCCTCCCACATTCTGAAAGACCTGCTGGTTAGGTGCATTGACCCGAACAGGCGCCGGGCTATGGCGACTTGGGGAATTTCACAGTAGCTTCATTGGAGTATTAATGTAAGCCTTACTTGTGACTAATAAATAAACTTTAACTTTAAATTTAAACTGTGAAGTGTCAGTGCCTATCTTACTTTCGGTATTTATATCAAACATGCAATTTAACATTGTCTTGATGCAACAAATGGCCAATTTAAGGCTTTGATTTGGCCTTGTGCCATTTTCCTGCCACACATGTTTTTCTCTTAGCCTAAAAAGACATTGGGGGGGATTCTCCAGGCCCGCTAGCCCTGATCGCAAATCGCGATGGCCTGGAGAATTGGGAGTCAGCGGGAAAGTGGGTTTTGCGCCAGTTGCCAAACCTGCTGTGACTCATGCAAGTGTGGTGTGGGAAAAATCATCCATTATTTGTGGTTGGGGGGAAGTGGTGTTGTCCCTCTTTGGTGAGGGGTTGGTGGTGCTCCCTTTGCTCCCCTTGTCAGTGCCGGGCGGTGGGGGGTGGCACCATTTCTTTTTTGTGGGGGAGGGAGCCAGTAAGTAAGCGTGGAGATTGGATCGCCATTTAAAAATGGCAGCCCAGTCTGGGAAAGCTAGCAGTTTGTCCGCTATGAATAATTTGCATCCAATAGACGTTGCTGCCACCAATGGGTAACACTCCAGTTCTCCTGCTGGCGTGGATGATTAGTCCCAGTTCAGGAGAATAGTGGCCATTATTTGAAGGACAACATTTTACTGAATGTTATAAATAAGTGAAGAAAAGCAAGTCAGCATCTTTTCAAAGTGATTGGGGAATTACATTTATACTGTAATAATGCCTACATGACAACAGCAACTGCAAAATCATTCATTGAAAGTGAGGTGTTTTATGAAGTTTCTGAAATATGAGACAGGATGCTATATAAATGTCAGTCTTTCATAGGTTGGCATTGCGACCATTGCTCTTCTGTGTGCATTGATTGTACTAGCTAGGCCTTTGCTCTTTTCAAAATTATAATTGGACTCTGAGCCCTGTCTCTTTATCTTACTCCTGTGTCATACTTATCTTCAGTTAACTAATCAAGCAATTACAGTTTTGAAACTTTTTGTGCAATGATTAGGACTCATGTCCAGAAGCACAGCATAACAGATTGGTAAATTAATGAAAGAGAGATGTCATTATGATGCATATTTATACAATAATACTTACCAGGGAAATTAAATGATGTGTGGACATAAAATTATTTCACAAAGCAGAACTTTGGATATACATTATTTCAATTTCAAGTTTTCATTTCAATTCTGCCCATAGGATTGGATGCATGCAGGCAGTGTAATGCAAGAGAAATTGTAGTGACTCCGTGTACAATGGATGAATACAAGGATTCTTCATATTCACTTTTTTATGCATAATTGTTGATCATTTGCATAATTGCAACCATAGGAATGAAACTTTATTCACTGTGGTCATAGCTTTTGAGTTACCCATGTATGAACTGGGCTAAAGATTAAAATTCTTTGAATTGAAGAAGATTAAACAAACTACAAAATGGTTCACCTTGTGCTGATTGTCACATGGTGATGAATTTTTAAAATTCCAGTACTGTGCAAGAATTAAGGTACTAATATCTCTCAGTCAAGCTAGTTCTTGGGCTTGCTATTTTGGCCTAATAGGCTGTATAACAAGAAAATGCTTCAGGAGACTTTATAACAAGAAGATGGGTCTTATTAAACTCACTGAAAGATAATGGTATCTTATGTTGCTTGCAGATCACAGTGTAGGCACACAGAGCAAGAGTTTGAGATATGGTCATTATAATTTTTCTATATTACATCATTCTATTTATGACAAAATCCCATTTATGACAAAATCCCGTTCTCTCCTTTTTTATCATTGATTAACACAGCAATATAGTCACAGAATTAATACATTAAATGTCAGCAGCTGGAGTCAGTTTGGACCTCAAACTCTTCACTTGCTCACCCTTTATCCGTCTTATGAAAAATACTCAGATGTCCTATTGAATAGCCATAAAACTCCATGCGAAAACCAATAGACTCTTTTAACCAGCCATGTAAACAGAGTCAAGCACCTATAAAACACCTAGGCCAGGGGTCCATTAAACTCCACAAGTAAATCAAAAACAAACTTCAGAATTACTACCTCAACAGATGCCTAAATACATAAAGGCAATGGGGAAACATTGTTATAATTCTAGGCTAGTATTTTAATTGTATGAAGTATACGTTACCTTTTTATCTATTTTTAACTAATCTGCACACTGTTCACATTTGCAATATGTTAGATAATGGAACTAGTTTTAATTCAACTGAATTTGTGGGTATTAGAAATAGGTTTTAGCTTTATGTTTAACTTATATTCCTTTTAGTGGATTAAAAAGACGAAGTTGGATCTAGTTCCATTTTAGAGTGGAGACTTCGGGTGAGATTTTCTGTGCCTCCTGCTGCATGTTTCGCAGTAGCAGAGATGGTCCTCCAATGGCCACACAGGGTTTCCTGTTTAATGCATCACTTCCCATCCTCCCCTCTTCCCCAACCCCACACATCTCGCTATTGGGAAACCCACTGTGGGTGTTCGTCACCAGTGGGACTGAACTGGTGAGAACGGCCGGAAAATTCTGGTCAGCAGTTTCGGAGCTGTTTGTATGCCTGCAATTTTAATAAGGTTTTACAACCCTTGGTGTAGTTTAGGGAGAGTACAACATCGAAATAGAGAAAAAACTGCTTTATTTAGCAACAGGGGTCCAGAGAGAGGGATCCACAGAGAACAGCAGGTTTTAGTTAGTTGAAGATAATGCTCCAAGATGAAGGGGTACATTAATTATCTCTCTATCTGGATATGCTAGCAGATTGCTAAGGAAAATAAGTCTAAGAATCTTGGATGAGCTGCTCTAGAGTTAAAAGTAAAAGTGAATGTCGAGTAAGTTCTGGATCTCAAGGGTGATACCAAGTTGCCAACAGCCTACTGGGAGAGAGAACTGCAAGGAGCAACACCTAAAGGAAAATGGAAAGGTCCCAAGAAAACCTTTAAATTAAGTCACAGGAAAAGAACAGGAATCTGGAAAATGTCCTGTTAAGTGAAGTAAAGAGCAAAGAGCAGAAAAAGGATCCACGTTTAAAATGAGAAAGCTGCAGGAAGCAGATTTAAAGCAAATTAGGCTTATGAGAAGCCAGAGATGCAATGAGATTGCTGAAGGTCTATAACTCCTTATTTAGGGCCTGTGAAGTAGTGGTGTTTTGCTGTTGCAGCTGAATACCTGAGCAAGTGTGTGGAAGGTGAAGCTTGAGTGTATGTAGCAGTAGCGGCCCAGGGGAGAGTAATATTGGAAAGAGAGATAGAACTCGTGGAGGTAGGCTCTTCTGGATGGTGTCTGAGAGAACACGTTGTATGGGAGAAGATTCTAATGCGAGGACTTTGAAAATTGAGGTTGGAAACCCCTCTGAGAAAGATAAAGTACCAATGAGGCTAGGTGGATCATGGTATGACAAGCACCTGGGGGGTGATGATGAGAGATCCATGACATCAGTTTGAGTGGAATTTGTTACCTAATTTCACAATGTGGTGTGTCTGCCCACAGGTTTACTGGACTGGGTACTTACTGTGAATATTAGATTATAACATAGATTTAGTAACTTGTGCTATGTTCATAAATCTATATACATCTGTAGAGATATAGTTGTGGGCGGAGGAGTGGTATGTATATGGTTCATTTTTCTTGTTTAATAAATGTTTTATTCTTTTGTTAGAAGTTAATTAACAGATTTTCCTCAGTAGCTGCCCTTTACAATTCTAAACAAAATAATAAAAGTTAGGATCTATCAGATTTAGTTCCATCCTAGGATCTGACTTGTTCAGTAGTAACACCAGGTGGGATCATAACAAATGTTGATCTTTCCCTTAACAGTTTGCCTGTCAGAAGTAAAAATCTGGCAAACACATTGCCCTCCTCCAGGTGAATTTGGAGGCAAGGGTATTTAATCAGATGGGAGATCGCCAAGCATGGACCTGGCTGCTTTCCCATCTTTGCCCCAGTTAATTCCAGAGCGGGAAGGCTCAGGGGACGTGGGAAGTTCTGGGGTCCACATCCTCCCCTGTCCCCTTTATACCCTTACCCGATGGCTGCTTCTGGTGTTGCCCATTCCCCATCCCTCCTTGGAGGAGCCGATTAGGTGTCAGCAGCTCACTGGCTGGATGACAACGAGGGCAGAGATCCAATATTAGGTGTGCCTCAGGCCAATTCATTCATTTGCAGGGATTTTGACCAACATTTTGAAAATCCACCGCAATGGAATGCTGGGTTAGCATTGAATGATTACCATCTGCCTTCTCTCACCCGCTCTGCATTGTCAGCATTTTCTGTTTTTCTGTGTAGCATTCTCCATTTTCATCTAACCAAAATTGTTTTACAAATACTTTTGCAACCTTATATCCAAGAACATGTATCAAGGTACGCAGAAGACCAGGCTCATTCTTGAAAACCATATGGTCAATGTGGCACCTATTTAAAGGTCAATATTAATTTGTCCTAGCCATTGAATACATGTTATAAATTTTTACTCGTTTTCTACTATAGAACAGACTATTATTAATAGTTCAGTTGTGAAATTTATCATAAATATCATACCAGGAAACCAACACACAGGTGAGAAGGCATTTTGTGTACCTAGTTAACTCTAGTCAAAAGATTTGGCTTTGGTTAGTTATCTTATATCCTCATACTGTCTCCTTACATAACGTGACATATAATGGACAAAAAAGGTTGATATTTCACCATTGTTGAACAAAGGCAGCTTTTTGTGTTCAACTTCAAGAAGCTTTAATTCCAAATGGGGCAAAAAAAAGAACAATTAATGCTTTGCTGTCTGTGACATTATGAATGGTTCTGTCTACTGATGTTACAAAAGGTCTTGATTATTCTCACAAGGTGTATTCCGAATTTAATATCTCCCTGTTTTCATGTGCATTCGCAGCAGGTCTGTTTGGTCACTAGTTAGCTCAGCAATTCTCATTTAATGGCAACCCATTTCATCGCCCTGTGAGAGAACAAGTGCAGTGGACTCTGCAGGCAGATTTACTGAGAGCTATGCGTATATATTTTCTCACTGCAGAAAGACTCTTGCTTGAATGCAACACATTAAAATGTTAAGATAAAAGCAAATGCCTGAGAATGCTGGAATCTGAAATTGAAACAGAAAATGCTGGAAAATCTCAGCAGGTCTGACAGCATCTGCGGAGAGAGAACAGAGCCAACGTTTCGAGTTTGGTTGACTTGTCCGCAGAGCTGAAGACAACTGGAAATAGGATGAGATTTATACTGTTGTGGGGGGTGGTTTTGTGGGGGCTGGATAGAGGACCAGCGATAGGTGGAGGTGAGGAAGGGATTGACAAAGATGTCATGGACAAAAGGACAAAGAGAATGTAAATGGTGGTGATGAAAATGATATCTTGGTCTGGGCTGTTGGCTGTTTAATGTTGTCAAATGGAATCATTCTTTGGAGAACATTGAATATATAAAACATACTAGGCAGGATTTTCTGGCCGCACTTGCCCCAAGAACGGAAGATCATGCTCAAGATCAACGGATCTTTGCATGGCCCTCTCTGATCAGGAAACACAAGTCGGGCCTCATTCCAGCTTTCCAAGCCCTGGCAGCCTCTGAACCCGTTTCCTGCCTTATCTTGTCCCTGAGAGACATGGGCAAGGACAGATCAGGTTTTGTGAGCTGTGATGCAATGTGAGAGGAGTATGGGAAGAGTGCGTGCATAGGTGAGCTGGTTCGAAGGCCAGCTTCAGTTCTCAGGGACCAAGCTCCCAACATCATTGCTGCACCCGCTAAATATTACCCCTTACTCTCTTCAACCCCAAACACATCTGGGCTCCTCCATGCCTCTTTATCCTCTCAAGTCTCCTTTATGCTGCCTCATCTCTCCCATGCCCCCTCCATGCCCCTTCATTTCCAAATGCCCTTTCATTTCTCAATGTTACAATTCTTCATATCTCCTATGCCCCTTCATGCCACCTCGTATCTCTTTACCCCTTCCATGACCCCGTCATATGCCCCATAACTCCCATGTATGATGCCTAGTTATTCATTCAATATCCATTATGGGCAAACCTCAGGAACCATGTCTTTGAAATTGATATATTTTTAAAAAAGAAGCTTCTAACAATCTCATAGAGCTGTCACTCAAGCATATTTCAAGCCAAAATCATTCTCGTTCCGAAAAGTCATTCATATAATTTAAATCCCTCAAGTGGTCAATTAGTTGTAAAAAACATTAGTTCACTTATCACATCAAAATATTCTTTGATAGCTTCTTAAAACTATCCATCAAACTGTAAATACACTCTTTCAAGCTAAGGTGCTCTTTTGCTTCTCAGCCAAGCATTCATTGTAGCCCACAACTTGGAAGTGTAAATAGTGGAATCTGTTGAAACTGAAAACATAGATCGTCCTTTTTTTCTAAGCTATAGATGGTGTAATTTCCATTTCAAAATAGATTGCCTGTCAATCAATAAAGTAGAGCAGGTGGTTAGATTGTTTTTAACTTTCAACAGCAGGGCAATATTTTTCAAGTTAAAAATCTCTGGACAATTAAACCTCAGTCCCAAACGTGTCCAAAGGGTTTCCCAGCACATTTTTCTGCTGTTATGAATGCATCGTGATACATTTTCCAAAACTACTCAAGGTTTGTTTATTATTTATTAGTCACAAGTAAGGCTTACATTAACACTGCAATGAAGTTACTGTGAAATTCCCCTCGTCGCCACAGTCCGGCGCCTGTTCAGATCAATGCACCTAACTCTAATATATCTCAACACTTAAACAGTGCTGGTAAACGTAATCGTTAACTTGCCTTTTCAGAACAGAGCCCTATAATGAATGTCTACAGTTAAAATGCATCTATATTACAAGAAAGCATCAAATGGTGACTTTTGAAGTTATCAAAGTATTTACCACCTGTCACAATGATCCCAACTCCTCAGCATACTTCCTTCAGTTGTACTAAACTCTTCAATGAGGTGGATTTTTTGTTAGAGTTTCCAAAACTCACCAGCACATAAAAATAGTGATGAGGGAGAATGTTCAAATTTTGAATAGGGTTCACAATGGTGACCCACCACCTCAGAAGGTGGCCTTTCCAATCACCAAAAAGTCACACAAAAATGGCACAGGAAAGCATTGCAAATTTGAAATTATTGCAAAATAAATCAAAGATTTTGTCATTCCTGAACCCATTTCCACCCCACAACCAGGCGAAAACCCAGCCTTGACTTCCACAGCCGATCCTGCCGGCTTGCAAGGTCAGTGTTGCATGCCTTTGGCAAAAACGGGTTTACAGGTTTGCCTGGGCCAAGTGAAGTTATGAATTTACTCGCCAGGTGGACAAGGCCACTTCAAAAAAAAATACACAGATTTGTAAGATTTCGGGCCTCAATCCCCATCCGAACTCTCATGTGGGCCCCGCAACCTACAGTAACTATAATCTGTTGGTATGTCCCCGCTGGTTAAACCCCTGTTGATCATAAAAATGTCCAGTCAGAGTCCCTGGTCCAGCTCCACCCTTTTATATTGATGGTCTTGTTACAGATAAATGGAGTCTCTGAACCCACAAGGTAGTTCAGAATCGTCAGCTCAAGATTAGGTTTTAGATTAACTTTTGGTCATTCTGGCATTACTGTGCCAAAGAGATGGCAGAAGTCTGCTGAAATGGCACATGTTTTAGAACATTATTCCTGTTGTTAATATTAATGAATTGTAAAGACGATTCTGTGAAGCAACTCGAGCACGGTAGCACAGTGGTTAGCACTGCTGCTTCACAGCTCCAGGGATCTGGGTTCAATTCCCGGCTTGGGTCACTGTCTGTGTGGAGTTTGCACATTCTCCTCGTGTCTGCGTGGGTTTCCTCTGGGTGCTCCGGTTTCCTCCCACAGTCCAAAGATGTGTGGGTTAGGTTGATTGGCCATGTTAAAATTGCCCCTTAGTGTCCTGAGATGCGTAGGTTCGAGGGCTTAGTGGGTAAAATATGTAGGGATATGGGGGTAGGGCCTGGGTGGGATTGTGGTCGGTGCAGACTCGATGGGCCGAATGGCCTCTTTCTGTACTGTAGGGTTTCTATGATCCTGTCTATATATTTTAGCTAACTTGTGCAAAACTAAATTCTTTGCTTTTGGTACTGAGTTCTGCTCTTAAATATAGAAACATCCAGCTTGTGGCAGGGCTGATAGGTATCACCTGTTGCCTCGCCTACCCATTGACTCAATCTCTACCCTTATCGGTTTTGCTCTATTTTGTTCATATTATTGTTCCTCTGAATTTTTTGTCCCTGTCCCTTCAAATATTCAAATACAACATTCTACACACTCTTCCTTTTCCCTACAATCACACCGTACTGAAATCAATTCTTCACACAATCCTTTGTTCCTGCTTCTTCTTTTCCAGGATTTTAACATTCTGGAAATCTTTACCTCCTCCAGTCTTTGTTTCCTCCTCCAATCTACAAATTATGTAGTCGTGACTTCCTTTCCCATCTTTTTTACAAGTTAAAGTTTATTTATTAGTCACAAATAGGCTCACATTAACACTGAATGAAGTTACTGTGAAAATCCCCTAGTTGCCACACTGTGGCATCTGTTTGGGTACACTGAGGGAGAATTTAGCATGGCCAATGCATCTAACCAGCACATCTTTCAGACTGTGGGAGGAAACTGGAGCACGCAGAGGAAACCTATGCAGACATGAGGAGAACGTGCAGACTCTGCACAGCAGTGCTAACCACTGTGCCACCATGCCGCACCTTCCACTCACCCTTTACATTTACTTCTTGGGTAAATAAAGAACATTTTTATTATCACCAAAGGAAAGTCTTTGGAGGTAATTTTATCCAATGGGCAGTTGTTCTGCTGAACTCCAGCTGACTAATCCCAGTAATCTGCCCACCCTGTATATCAATATCCTGCAGCAGGTTATCAGTGCAATATTGGCAGGAAGGTAATTCCACAGAGGGTATCTTATGAGCTTTCTCCTTGTTATAAGCTTATAAGCTTCAGTTTTTTTGTTGTTAATATATCTTTCATCTTCACAAAATTACTTCGATCTTCAAAATTACTTGATTATTTCAATCCTTCCTTAAACTTTGGCATCACAGCTACCATCTTCTGTTATCATTTGTCTTAAATCAACAAATGCATCTATTTGTTCCAATGTGAATGCATCAACTTCAATCTTCACTTTAGTTTCTTCTGATGTATTCCCTCCAACGACCATTGTTTTGTCTTAATACTCCATATTAAAAACATCTAGATTTTGCTTGATCGATAATATTTTGTAGGTTCTCTTCTGATTCTGCAACTGGCACTATGCTGTCAGCACACAGCAAGTTTGTAATACTCTTGCCCCAATTTTTACCCTGGAAGTATACCTAACTCTCTGAGTATTTTGTCTGTATGCAAATCGAATAATATTGGCAATAGTTTTCAGGCTCAACATATTCCTGTCTTCACTTGAAACATATCTAATTATCCATCTTCTAGCTTGATGCTCACTATTTGGTCCCAATATAGGCTCTGGGTAAATCTCTCATCATTGCTGTCAATGTAACACTTCATCAATACATATATTAGCTTTGATGATGAACTTAGAATGCTTCTTCATAGTACCTGGAAACTATGTAAACATTCTTGTTCACTTCTAGATATTTATCAAAGGTCATTCTTAAGTTAAATGTCTCTTCTCTTGTTCTTACTCCAGGTCTAAATCCAGACCACTGGGCAAATCTCTGCGAAATCCCTGGCAGTGCCAACTGGGGAGCCCCATTTGGAGGTTCCTCTTAAATTTAGTGGGGGAGGAGAGGAGACAGCCCCAATGCATGTGAGTGGGGTGGGAAGAGGGGAGTGTCCCAATGCATATGAGGGAGTGAGGAGGGGGGAGAGCCCCAATGTGTGTGTGTGTGTATGCGTGAGGCAGGAATGGGTGAGGGGGGCGTGCGGGGCAAGAGAACTCTGATGCCTGCGGTGGGGGGAGAGAGGTGGCAGCAGAGAGAGAGAAAGAGAGGCGAGAGCATGGTGCATGTGAGGGGGAGGGCTCAGTGTTGGCATTGTGGTGGGGGTTTACCGATGTATTGTGGTGGTGGAGGGTGCCCTGTTGGTTGGTTGCGGGGGGGGGGTGCTTTTATTTAAGTTGGGGATCAGACCACCCTTTCAGAACGGTGCCCAGACCTTGCGATTCCTGGCCTTGCCGATGTTTTTAGGCCCCACATCTCCAATTGATGGTGTGAATCTCGCTTCACCATTTAAAATACCCAGAGTGTTGTTCAATATGGTGAGAAAAGTCAGCTGCGAAGCCTGCAAGCTTCACACCGGTTTTCTCGCCTACGCCAACACACTGCAATGTTTCACCAGTCTCTGTTTCAACAGTATAGATGGCATAACATTCCTCTTGAAGAATGAAATGGCCCCACACACTTGCTGTATCTACAATGATGGCTGTTAGCTCAAGCATCTGTTAGGAAGATAATTTCAGGCTGTTGTCATAATATTGATTTTCTTTTGCACCACATCATTTCAAGTGTGCAATAGTCGGTGTGAAAAATATTCAAGTAAGGAGGATCATAATTCTTCCTCTAACAGCTCAGATTAATTCTCAAGAGTGGTTCCTCTTTGTTTCGTTTTTGCAGAGCTGACAGCATAAACTGAACTCTGTAGCCTTTTGAGATACAGGTGAGCTGCATCCTGACCTAGATGTAGTGGACTCAATATTCAACTTCGGTGGGGGTACAATATAGGGGGGAGCATAGCAAGCAGATGGAAAAAGAGAGGAAAATTGGGCACTGTGCATCCGAGGCAGACAACCTGTTTTTCACTCCTGTTGAATTTAAGCTGTGAATTTTTTTTTTACTTTCTCGTTTCTCATTCATTTTGGCCTCCGCCACATTGCAGCACTCCCAACAGAAGAACTTCCACTTATGAGAACTCTTATTCCTATTGACAGCAACACTATGATTGTGAATTTGCTTTATTAGAATCCCCTGTATTTGGGGGAAGCTATGAGCCCATATGCTACTCAGCGTTCAGTGTCAAAGTGACATTGTTCTGAGCCACAACATCATTTCAAGTACGTGCCTGTCCACTTTCAAATGTGGGCACAAGAACCAAACCATTTCATCTCTGTTCCTTCAAGCGTGTTTAGATTTATATGATTTTAGAAAAGATTAAATGCAGTGAATTTAGTTGTGATTGATTTTTTTTGTCATGAGGAGCAAAATAAAAATCACAGTTATGCATCTTCATGAGAAACACTTGACTAATATTGTGCAAAAACGAAGTACCAGTTTTTACATATTGATTTTGACTATTTCTATCTAGGTTAATGTAACTGTGCATTCTGACATTACTTAATAAAGGCATAGCAGAAGAGAGCATATTATAACCATGAGGAGAAGACAGCTTTCTTCTTATGAAGGGCTATGGCAGCTGTTCATTTTCTGCCTGAATGACTTTAAGGAAAGGCAGTTACCTTGCAAATGATGGATGTTATATGATGCTGCCGTGTCTCCTGAATCTCATAAGGTTTCTTCGCGCCCTGACAGTAAAAGCTTCACTGTCTGACCAAATATGCTCATTATGTATCAGCGAATTGATTATTAATCATGTTTTTATAGCAGCTCATGTCACAAGAGCAGTCAACCTTGAGTGTTGAGCTGCACGGGTAGAACTGTGTGAAACCTCTAATGGCACATCACAGAAAATCTGTCTGTTGACCAAATCTAACTACAAGATAAAAATAACAATGTCAGCAGTAGTTTCTACAGTTTAAGCCCCCTTAGACAAATTTTGTGAAGGTTAAGTAAACAGGAGGTGCCACCGTTATTTTCTATATTGTACCTTTTAGGAGAAAATTACAGAATTATTATGGGAAATCATTCATGCCATGTATTCAACTAATGATGAAATAATTGCTATCGATATCACTAATGCATTATTTCTTAACTAGTCGCTATTACCTGATATTTTATAGAATCATAATTATGCCATCTTAAATGAAATTTCAGTGTGTGCATAATTTAACTATTATTTGAAGCAATTTGGTGATTAGATATATACTCTGGTTAATGGAACAGAAGAACAAATGACCATTATCACAAATTGAGATGCCGAGAAATAACGTTGTGTACTGATATTACCACAGTTTGTAATTGGGATGATGTTCCTCTTTTCAATGAGAAGTGAGAGGATGCCCAGATTTTTTTCTGTAATTAATGACCTGGTAAATACATTTAATTCTCTGGAATGATATTTTCTATTAGCAGTACATTCCATTGTTACATCTTTTAATTACAGAGAAAAACAGGTACACTCTTGTTTTTCATTCAAAGGTATTCCACCTCTGCTACTGGTCAGTGGTAACCCCCACTTATGGGTGGTGGGCTGATTATTGACCAAAATCTGAAGTCAACACTTGAGGACATTTAAACATTGAGCAGATTATGTATGTAAATACATTTGCATTAAAAAGATGTGCAAATATGTGTGTGTAGTAGAAAATGCACATATGCATTGTCTAATAAATAATAGTCACTACACTATAAAAAATAACTTAATTGTGTAAGGACAATGTAAGTTTTGGCAATGTAATAAGCTACCATGTATAAACATGTGTGCCTGCCTTTCTACATTTATAAATATGTATGTATATTATATATATATGATATGTGTGCTTGTGTGTATGTATGTACATAAAATACACAATCTGTAGTAAGAGCCGTTGACATTGCTGTCTTATTTGTAAAGAGGGTTTGCAAAACCATTCTTCGATATATATATATCGCTTGTTTTCCAGAAAACAAACAGCAGATGTTTTGCACAAAGCTGAAGTGATTATTTTCCTTTCAACTAGAAATGTCATATGAATGTTTTAGCATGCACCGAGTTAGAGAGTGTCTGTGATACAGAGGTTTTGTAGTGTGTTTCACTGGAGGGCATGGCACTGGGCCCATTGGCAAGAGCGTGATAAATAGCTGCAGTGTGCTGCAGTTCAGAGGATATTTAGTGGGCAGAAAGGATGACATGAAAGGGATTCAACAGAACAGAGTTTTTAAAAAAAACAACAGGACAGACCCGATCTGTGTCATTCTTGCATCAGTAACGCTGTGGCCTGATTACAGTCTGAAGCTCTGCCATTGGGATACAGCAGGCTGCTTATCAGAAATGTGGAGGTGCACCTGCTCCAATTTTCCATCCACTGATTTCAATGGATGGAAAACTGGGGGCAGTACACTGATGAAATGGCCTGTTGCATTCATGCCTCCTCCTCTGAATGCCCTTGGTGACAGCACATCTCATAAATTTTGCCTTCAAAATATACTTGAGAATAAAGTAGTCAGTCATAGAATTGGAAACTTCATCATTTTTAGTCTCTTTCCCCATTATTTATTGATGGTCAGGTTTCTGGGGATTCCTCCAAAAGAGTAATGTTGAGAAACTTGGCTAGATTCCTCCTGGCTCATATCATCACCAAGTCATAAATTCCTACCAGCAATCCAAGGGAGTGAGGACTCATAAACAGTGATTAAATTCATGTTTTGTAATGATAAAATCATTGAAAAAATGGCACGGTGGCACAGCGCAAGGGACCCGGGTTCAGTTCCAGCCTTCGGTGACTGTGTGGAGTTTACATGTTCTCCCCATGTTTGCGTGGGTTTCCTCTGGCTACTCTGGTTTCCTTGCACAGTCCCAAGATGTGCAAGTTAGGTTGATTGGCCATGCTAAATTGCCATTAACATTCCAAGATTTGTAGGTTAGGGGTAGTAGTGAGGTAAATAATAAGGTCACAGGGGTAGAGGAGCCTGAATGGGATGCTCTGTTGGAGAGTCGGTGAAGGCTCAATGGGCCGAATGGCCTCCTTCTGCACTGTAGGAATTCTATGATTCTATGAACTTCATGGTAAATCAAAGTCTGAAGATTAATTTCATAGAGACTCATTCATAAAGAAGATGTTATTATTACAAGGTATTTTTAAGATAATTTATAATGTGCATCAGTGGAAAAAGGATGAGTACAGCACTAATCTGGAATTTTTCATTTTCTCATAAGATGTAAGGCAAAAACCTCTGAGATCGATGCCGCTGACTGTTGTTCACAGCTGGCAGTTTAAGTAAATTGAAGGTGTATGGTGGACCGGCATTTTGGACTGTGTGTTGCCTTAAAGGGACAATGTTGCCTTTAAAAGGACAATCACCACAGGCTCTAACTGTCAAGCTCCATGTCAGTGGATCTTGGGGGTACCACAAAAACGTGCTGGGAGCAATTAGCTGAGAAACCTACTTTCTACCTGGCTTGAAAGTGGCTGGACCTTTAAACCTATGACAGCTAGTGCTGTAACTATGGGGGTGTGGCCTCCTTGCATCCGACTCTAAAGCCCTTGCACTGTTCTCACCCAGCCTGAGTCAAAAGGTTGGGTGAGAAAAGAGCAAGAAGATATTCGGGTTAAAAATAAATTGTAGCAGAGGGGGTAATCCGACTCTGATTGGCACTCTGCACAAATTCAGGATGATGATCTCTGACAAGCTACCTGCTGCATGCAAAACCCTAGTGGACCCTCAGAAATGTTTGCATATGAGGGCCAGTAAGCCTGAGCCTTGATCTCTATTTTGTGGTCGATTGGTTGATCCCAATTGATAAACATGGTATAGATGATACACTGAACCTCAGTAACTCTCTTGTGGAGGGAGGAATAACCGGGGAGGGTTTCATTCCTGAAAAGCATTTTGCACTGTCTCTGCAAATGGCTGCTGTAAGAACATAAGCAATATGGGCAGTAGACCATATGACACCTCTAGCCTGCTCTGCTGTTCAAAATGCTGGCAGATCTGCAGCCTCAACTTTACTTTCCAGTCCGCTTTCCAAATGTCTTGATGCCGTAAAAGACCAAAGATCTGTCCATCTCAGTCTTAAATGTATTCAACGATGGAGCATCCACAACCCCCTGGGATAGCGAACTCCGATGATTCACAGCCCTCCATTCCGAGTTCACTCTTTTCTCCTCATCTCAATTCTAAATGATTGGGCCCTTATCATGAGACTGTGCCCTTTTGTTTCAGATTCCTCAGCCAGGATAAACAGCCCCTCAGTGTCTTCCCTGTCAAGTCCCTTCGGAATCTTGTCTGTGGAACTATCCTCCAATGAATAGAGGGTCCCTTCAGAAGAGAAGGAAGCAAATTAGAGGCAGTGGTTGAGGGAAAGATAAAAATCACAGGGAGAAAGAAGCATTTCAGAATTCATGCTGTGACATATCCAGAACAAATTTTCCTGTCAGGCAACATGATAACATTTTCAAACCAGCCATTCCCGGAACTGCTGCCAAAGAACAAAATGAAGAACAAAGAAAAGTACAGCACAGGAACAGGCCCTTCGGCCCTCCAAGCCTGTGTCAATCATGATGCCTCAAAAAATGCCTCTGCCCTTACTCAGTCCATATCCCTCTATTCCCTCCCTATTCATGTACCCATCAAAATGCCTCTTAAATGTTGCTAATGTGCCTGCTTCCGCCACCTCCTCTGGCAGCACGTTCCAGGCATTCACCACTCTCTGCGTGAAAACTTTCCCCGCACATCCCCCTTAAACCTTTCCCCTCTCATCTTGAACCTGTGTCCCCTTGTAATTGACACTTCCACCCTTGGAAAAGGCCTCTGTGATTCTGTGATGAGGTGGCATTGAAGAGGAATGGAGAACATGAGGTTGGGGCAGGGTGATGTGAGGGCTAGGAGGCCTAACCTTTTTCATTATAACTGCACCCATGATCACTCTCGTCAAATGGCACCATCCTTTTCTAAATAAATAATTTTAGAATATAGGCCTGTAGAGTAAAGCCTGTTTGGCATGCACATTTTTGTGATCTAATAATACTTGCAGCCTTTCCTGTTAAAAGTTTAAAACATGGGGCTGAGATTTTCATCCTTGAGGTAGGGAGCAGGCGTCCGAAAAATTCCCAGCTCGACATCCACGACCTCAGGAGGAAGGACCAGGAAAGACCAGATTTTCATTGTGTTGGAGCAGGAGGTGGGGAGTAGGGAAGCGGGGAGGGTGGCAGATAGTGCTGAAGTTGGGCCAGCTGACCCAGGAAAGAGTTCAGAGGGAGCCACATGATGGGGGTTAAGGCAGGTTGTTTAAAAGATCCACCTCGGTGTAGTTAATTTTTTAAAAGTTAGGCCTCCTAGCCCCCACACCACTCTGCCCCAACCACACATTTCCCATTTCTCTTCAATGCCACCTCATCACAGAGTTTTTGCAGCGCAGAAGACTATTTGTCTGCAATCGTTCTCCAAGTGAACTTTGTGGCTTCGTTCCATTCCCCTGCCTTGTCCCCATACCCTGCCAATTGTTCCTTTTCAAGTAATCCTCTAATGCCCACTTGAATGCCTCGATTGAACCTGCCTCCGCCACGCTTCCAGGCAATGCAATCCAGACCCGAACAACTCATTGTGCAAAAAAAAATTCTCATATCACATTTACTTCATTTGCAGATCACCTTAGATCTATGCCCTCTCATTCTTGATCCTTTTATGAGGTGAAACAATTTCTCCCTATCTATTCTGTCCAGCCCCCTCATGATTTTGAATATGTCTATCAAATTTCTTACCACTCATGTCTCCCTCACCACTCATGCCCTCCCCCACCAACTTTTCGGCAGGATTCTGACCTAGAGGCATTCAGTCATAATTCCACAGATGGTAGCTTCACACCATTGGCTCCTCAGCCATGCCAAGTTACATACTCTCAGACTCAGGTGTTTCTGTGCTTTAATGGATGGCTGGGCTCTCAACTAAACCTCATTGTGTATTGTTGGCTGAGAGCCTCGAAATCCATTCAAGTACTGGCACAACTGTATCCCAGGGAAAGCACTGCTTGATTAACAACTCTGCCTCTCTTTTCGCTTCTGTCAATTACATGTTGTTTATTGATACAAGGTAAAGAGTTTTCAAGTGCCTGCAGTTTCAATTACTGATCCTTTAAAGCGTGGGTCACGATCCGGGTGGGTCATGGGATGTTGGAATGGGTCGTCAAAAATGATCCCCAAAGATTACCTGACCTTTCTTTTATGTCTTCTCGCTGCAGTACAGTGTATGACCACATGAGGCAAGGAGAAACAGGTCAGTGCACCCTGCGTGTGTACTGGGGGCCAAGAGTCCTGTATGCACATGCACTTGGCACCAATTTTCTTTCCCTTTCTAGTCAGCTGATTGTAGGCATGCTCATTTTGCTGCACGAAAGAGAGGGCCAGAGACACCAATAACCAATAAACCTAATGGTCAGGATCTTGCATCTAAATCAGTTGGAAAGAGCGCTAGCTCCTCTGCCAAGTCCACGACAGGACAGAGTAGTACTTATGTTAGCTATGAACAAAGCACCAAGGCCTCCAGTGAACAGCCTACAAAGAAAAAGCTAAAATTAGGAACAAAGCAGTATAAAAATAATTTTTTAAAGTATGGTTTTGTCAATTGTGCCAACGCAAATCAGGATACAAAGTCCACATGGGTTACAGGGGGGAAATACTAGCAAAGGAGAGTTTAAAACCCATGAAACTGCAAAAACATCTGAGGACTAAGCACAGCAATCTCGAGAACAAACCTTTCAATTTCTTTGAAAGGATGCAGCAAGAACTGAAATCATCAGCTGAAGTTCTTAGCAAAAATTTAACATTGGATGACAAAGCACAATTAGCCTTTTAGATGGTAGCTTACCCCATAGCTAAAGAGAAAATGCCCCACACTGTTGCAGCGATATTAATTTTCCCTGCAGCGTTAGACATGGTTTACACCATCTTCGATGAGAAGTCAGCTGATATACTGAAATGCATGTCGCTTAGTGATGCCTATTCCCAGGTTGGGAGTACAGGCTACGGGCTTGCATCATGATCCAGTTGCACCCTTAAAAGGCACCCCTGAAAATCACAAACCCTGGGAATGGGGCCAAGAATGCCGGAATCGGGTCCCAGCCACCATTTTCACCCCTCTACAGAATTTGCCTGACTCCATAATCTAGCCCATGAATCTTGTATTTGACTAGTTTTGTATAACAAGATTCAATTTCTATTTTATGTTTTTACATATAGTCAGCTTGCAACCAGGAAAAGTATTAACTGTCAACTTCTTGTCGAGTGATTGCTTTATTTAAAAATTATGCTCTTCAAGATGAAGGAGGTCTGCACTGGGTAATTAATAAAAACTATTCTCCTCACTTCTGGTTCATTTTACCATCAGGGAAATATAGTATCGGCCGGAGTCAGTGTAAAGTTCCATTTATTTTGCCAAAACAATCCAATTAAGTATCAATGTGGCACATTTGATTCCCACACAAGCTGTCTTTATGGTTGCCCTGTGTTGGATTGTCAGTTTAGCTCCCATTAGTGCCATGTTATGGCCAATTTAATTCCATGGCTGCATGCTCATTTAAAAACAGGGTTGAGACAGCTCGAATTCACCATAGACCCTATAAAGAGAGAAACATTTTATTCCAGGAAAGTGTTAGTTTGTAAGGCAAATTGCAATGATGAAAGTTGCACCCAGTCCCCAATAATCTTTACTTTTCAACCTTTTATTATTGAGTCTTCTGTCACCTCCTGCCATAGCAAGTGAAATGCATTTACCTATTTTAATGTACTAAAAGTCTTGTATCAACCTTCTAGGACTGAGGTGAGGAGAGATTTCTTCACCCAGAGAATGGTGAATCTGTGAAATTCATTACCACAGAAAGTAGTTGAGGCCAAAACATTGTGTGATTTCAAGAAGAAATTAGATATAGCTCTTGGGGCTAAAGGGATCAAGGGATAGGGGGGGAAGATGGAATCAGAATTTTGAACTTAATGATCAGCCATGATCAAAATGAATAGCAGAGCTGGCTTGAAGGGCCAAATGGCCTACTCCTGCTTGTAGTTTTCATGTTTCTATGTAACTGCACAATTCCTATAGGGCAGCACTTATTTCTATGACTGCTACCATCTCGCAGGTCAAGGGAGGCAGATGCATGGGAACACCACCACCTGGAAGTTTGTCTCCAAGCCACGCCATCCTGACTTTGAAATATATCACTGTTCCTTCCATGTCGCTGAGTCAAAATCCTGAAACTTTCTCCTTAACAGCACTCTGTGTGTACCTACTGCAATAGTTCAAGAAGGCAGCTCACCACCACCTTTTCAAGGGCAATTAGGAATGGGCAATAAATGCTGGCCTAGCCACTGATGCCCATGAATGAATAAATAAAAAGCTGTTCAATTTCATCAATTACTGTAAATGAGTGCTCCTGAATATAGCATGCTGTATAGTCTACTATGGCATAATCCCTGACTCACTGAGCTACAACTCAGGAAATCTGCTGATAATTTTTTTCAAAAATCACTGACCAGCGATCAATACTCCATTACAAGTGAAGCAAGAACAGGACACACATGAGGAAACAGACCTAAGAGGTGTCCAACTCCCAAGACACATAGAAGATTCAAAGAACAACCTTGGTCAAGTCAACCAGCCTGGGAGCACAACAGTGCCAGGACATGCTCTTAAAATAAGGCTCTTGGCAGAGTTTCTGACATGGGCACAGGAGAAATTGACTATCTCCTGACCTAAAGCATAGAAAGTCACCCTCGTAACAATGGGTTTGGCATAACTATACCCCGATTGCAGTTAAAGTTAAGAGACTCAAGCTCTATCAGAGAAGCCCTAGACTATGTTCATTACCATGAAAGGGTAAAAACACGTGCATTCAATTAATTTTTAAACAAATTAAAATTAAGCAGCTGAGATGCACTATAAGGAAAAAATAAAGGCCCATTAACCTGTAAAACTGGCATTAACCTCTGGCAAGGGCAGTTAAACATGAAAATTCAGAAATTTCTATCACCCTGCAGGGTACTGCTCCACTGCAGGGTGTGCTGCTGAATTCCCTGCAGATAACAATTTTTACAAGCCACTGAACTGATGAGAACTTCTCTCTTACATTGTTAAAAAAAACCCTGAAAAAAGTGTGCTTTTTAAATGAGGTATAAAGTTGTAACCACTGCTGAACAACCTTTCTGTCCCTGATAAACTAATTTCATATTGGTGTAATGTCTGATATTTCCATTAAAATAAAAAATGTGACTTTTTAACACAATTTTTTAAAAGTCTATTTGTGATATTTCAGTTTTAATGTATATGTCCCAATCTTTATCTTGCTGTGTGTAAAATTTATTAAAAAACAGATAATCAATGAACTTTACTTCCTGGTTTACCTCCGATGAGAATTCATCAATGTGGTTGGCTCTTTACCCTGCCTGATGACATCACTGTTGCTGGGCAGCTGGAGATCCCATTGAGCTGATATTAAATTCAAATTAGCATTAGGAAAAGTGAAATCCATAGAAATCACTAGATCCTTGTGGGTAACTTTCTTCACGGTCAGCAGCGAGCAGTGTCACTTTGCTGCTGATCGCAAAATCTAGGCCAATGGGACTTGGTTTGTAAACTGCAATTCCAAACTTCATATTATAAAGCTGTGATCTGGGGCATGAAGTTAGAGCTGAGGGTGTAAACACTGGGAGTGTCACAAGTGCAGAGCAGCAATGAATTATGAGAAAGGAAGAGAAACAAAGTGCTACCAGTTTGAAGTCCCACCAAACAGCCAGGCATCGAAGCTTGGGGCCAACCCTAACTCTGGGTCCATGAAACTGTATTTTGTATACTAGTATTGAGTACACAGGGAAGCACAGTGGTTAGCACTGCTGCATCACTGCTTCAGGGACCTGGGTCTGATTCTGGCCTTGGGTATCTGCCTGTGTAGACTTTGCACGTTCTCCCCATGTCTGCGTGGGTTTTCGCCAGGTGCTCTGGTTTCCTCCCACAGTCCAAAGACGAGCAGTTTAGGTGAATTGGCCATGGTAAATTGCCCCTCAGTTTGTCTGTGTGTCTGAGTATGTGCCCTGAGATGGTCTGGCATCCCGTCCGAGATGTATCCTGCCTCGTGCCCAGTATCTGTCGGGATAGGCTCCAACGCAACCCTGAATTGGAGTCAGTTGTTAAGTGAAAGTGAAGTATTTGGCACACAGATTGTTGAAATCTGAAACTCTGCCTTTCTATAAATGGAGCAAAAAATATAGGATAATGATGTTTGTACATGTGTTTTTATAAACACTATCCGCTAAACAAGTGTCATCAAATTCCTGGATGATTCAACATTAATCACAAGATGCAATAACATCCCCATTGAAAACACCATCCAACTACAGCTCAAATATGTCACATGTTGTCATTTAACAGTGAAGGTATTAGGACTGCAAAAGAGCAATCCCTGTATGTAACTCGCAACAAACTTGCTGACATTTTAATTTATTATTTAGCACTTTTTGTATCCTATATCAGAAATACAAATATTGCAAAATTACCATTATTCTGCTTCTCTAATGTTATCAAGCTAATGCATTCATACAAGCTTCAAGACCACTTACAGGTTCCATTTGTTTAATTGCAGTGGCTTGCTAAAGCACATCAGTATAGAACTTCTCATTCCTTAATTGTGAGGTTTTCATTCTGGTTCCCTTCAGGTTGAAATTAATTAATTAAACATCATGGCATATCTGTAGAATTGACTTTCCTGGAGAGGGCAATAGCTGGAACGCCCCAAAATTATCTTGCTGGTGACTAGAAGTTATCATGGCTTTTTCAATTCTCATTGGGCCACACCGAAGACCAACATAAACCTTTTTATTGGCAGGAATTCTGGCATTAATCAGCCCAAAGGCTTTGGAACTTGTTTCAGGGAGAGTACAAGCTGGGTGATCATATACTGACAGCTCAGTTAACAAATTAGTTCGGCAAAGGACAAGTAAATAGAGCAGAGTACATAATGGACCCTCAGTGCGACAAACCAAGACCAATAGTTTTAGGTGTCCTGGAAATCATGCACTCAACCAAAGCTATGGACCAAGGTGTGGAAAATGGGATTAGATTAGATCGGTGCTTGATGGCCAGCGTAGACACAATGCTATAAAACTCTATGACAATGCAATGGGAGAATGGTAAACACACTTGATTAACACCAGTTTCTCAGGCCACACCTACATTAGGCATAAGGCCCAGCTTCAAGGGAATTCTGGAAATCCTGGGGCTTTTTATGATTTTGGGATATCTATGGACAGAAGTGTAGAAACATAGGGTAGGATTTTATGGTCGCGCCTGCCCTGAGACCGGAAATTCCTGTCCGAGGTCAACAGACCTTTCAATGATCCGCAAGTTTACCGTCCCTCCCGTGACGATTCCCACAGGGAGCAAGACCGGAGGATTTACCCCATAGTCATTGTTTCAGTGCAGGGTGAGCCAGTGGTTAATTTTTAGTTCGAAAGATTCCAGAAATAACAATGAGATACATCATTTGACAGTGTCACTTACTGACATTGGCTGAGAGTCAAGCATTGACCAGGACACCAGCAGATGCTCTGCTTCAATAGTACTATGGGATTTTCTTCCACACACCTGGAAGGGCAGATGGCACCTCAGTTTAAAGTTTCTTCTCCAAGATAGTACTTCCAATCAAGTAACTTTGCCTTAATATTGCACTACATTATGTGCTTAAGTTTATACACGGAGGCTTGAATGTCCAAACTTCTAAGTTGGTGGTGAGAATGTTACCTCAGCAGTATATCTGATAGAGGCAGCCAATACTCAGGCTGCAGGCAGAAAATGAGGGTGTCTCCACATGTTGAGGCACATTTGAAGACTGGCTGGGAATTTTTGTTTTTCATGTGCCAGGCAGCGAAATGCTGGAAGTGTAAATTGTCTAGTGGCGAAGTTGAAGGCACAGGGACATCCATTGACAAGGCGGTTGGCTGAGGCAAAGGGGGCAGGGTGGCCCTGAAGGAAGGCTCTCCCTTACTGGGAAACCTACAGGGCAACAGCTAGGGTTTACCTGGTGGCCACCCCACACTACAGGAACCCATTATGAGGCTGGTTAAATACTGGCCAGGTGGGAAGAGGCTGTTAATTGGCCACTTAATTGGTTTGATTGGCTGTCCATCTCTAGTGGGTAACTACACCACTATCATTCCCACCCCTGAGAATACCCCTTGGTGGCATGAAGATATTGGGTCCTTTCCGGATGCCTGCTGTCACCATTTTACAAGGCCTCACACCTCCCGACCTGTCTCCAGAGGTCTGGTAACATTCAGAACTTTGTGTCAAGGCCTTATCCAAATGTAATCCTGAGTAAGTAATATTCTCAACAAATTAACATTTTTAATGGGATTTGTTCTTACAGAAGCATTATTGTCCAGTCATGATTCGTCAGTTTGCAATCAGAGGTCTCAACTCCAGGGTAGATGGTGACATAGTGGTGATGTCACTAAATTAGTTATCCAGAGGCCCAGGCTAATGTTTTTAGTTCAAATCCCACTATGGAAGCTGGTGGAATTTAATTTCAATGAATAAAATTTGGAATTGAAACCATCATCCATTGTTATAAAACTCCAACTGGTTCACGGATGTCCTTTAGGAACGGAAACTTGCAGTTGTTAAGTGGTCTGGTCTATATGTGATTCTGGACCCACAGCAATGTGGTTGATTCTTAGCTGCCCTCTGAAATTGCCCAGCAAGCCACTTAGTTCAAGGGCAATTAGGGATGGGCAACAAACGCTGGCCTTTCCAGCAATGCCCACATCCCCTGAAAGAATTTTTAAAAACTGTTATCTGGTTGGTAATGAATAGTCATTGTATCAACATTTTCACAGTTAAGGCTAAATTTAGAATATTCTGCCTAGCTGCTGCCGCAAATGTAGTCAACAGTACAGTAAACTGGTTGCTTGTGTACGGTCATTTCATTCAAATAATTATTCATAGCTGTCTGCACACATTTGGTTTCATGTTGAAAGTCAGCCTAACAGGAATCTGCAATATCTGGCCAATAGCTCAGATTTAATGTGTTGTGTGGACTTAAATTTGCATATAGAGGTTGTATATAGAGGCAAATGTTGTTTAGCTTAACACTTCAGAAGTAATGTTTTCTACATGCCTGTTTTGCCAAGGCAAGGGTAGAAGTGGTGTCAGGCAAAAATTAATTTGAGGAATTTGTGGGCAAATAATAGTGGTACGGCAACCAGTGGTTGGCAAACTGGATGTGAGCAGTGTTGTCTGGGTTGGTAATGAGCACCTTCCCTGAAGCACAGCAGTGCTCCATTGCTAGCAGCAGGTGGTGATGAGACTCAGGTTGTGCACACTAGCTCTAGTACTTAAAAATCCAATGCCGAAAATGAGGGCATTGTTTAAGGAATCAAACAAAATAAGGCTATCCAAGATCACATGCTATAAAGTGCCACCTTTTAATATGTTTGAAAGTTACTGCCCGTTTGTGTAAATCTCTCATACAATCTTATAGAGAAAAATAGAACTATAGAATGGTTACAGCACAGAAGGAGGACATTTCCCTGTCATGCCTATGCTGATCTTCCTAAGGAGCAATTCAACTGGTGCCACCCCCTCACCTTCTCTTCATAGCCATGCACATTCTTGCTTTTCAGATAATTGTCCAATTCCCTCTTGAATGCCTTGAAGCTTTCTTCACATCTCATGCCTAACCACACTTCTAATGATGTATGCGGCATGGTGGCACAGTAGATGGCACTGCTGCCTCACAGCACCAGGGACCCGGGTTTGATTCCCGGCTTGGGTCACTGTCTGTGTGGAGTCTGCATGTTCTCCCTGTGTCTGCATGGGTCCCCTCTGGGTGCTCCGGTTTCCTCCCACAGTCCAAAAGATGTGCTGGTTAGGTGCATTAGCCATGCTAAATTCTTCCTCAGTGTACCTGAACAGGTGCCACAGTGTGGCAACGAGGGGATTTTCACAGTAACTTCATTGCAGTGTTAATGTAAGCCGACTTGTGACACTAATAAGTAAATTTTAAACTTTAAGTTCAAAGTGCAACATGCAGGTTAAAGATTCACCACATTCCTACCTTCCAGGGGGATTCCAGTTCAACTCATTGCAACACAACCTATGTTGTGTCATTTATTGGCTCCCAGGTTAACCTGCAGATAAATTATACTATGAGCCGGATTTCACCAGCCCTCTATGGTTAGGCTGGAAAGGCAGGGTGCCTGTAATATGGTGAGGGAAGGTGGACTTCCCATGGTCTTCCTGCAGCCACTTAGTGATGGAGGATGGTCCTTTTGCTCAGACTCAATTGTGCCATTTAAGTAGCTAAGCAAGGGCCTCTTCCTACGGCTGCTGGTATGTTACGAGTGGCGGTTGGGCTCTTCGCTGCATGGGAAGTCAGCCTGGTGAACCCTGGAGGCCACCCTTCAGGCTAGAAGCAGAACCCTCCTAATTGGGCACTCTGTGGCTCTTGGAAGGATGCTCCAGTGGAAATGGCCAATGCCATGGCAACAACGCCTGCCCCACATCCCCCTCACTAATGTTTCTCTCTGCCAGGGCCTGTTTGGCTGACTGTCAATGGCAAAGGCAGATATCCTCTGATATCTCCAAGTACCAGTTCGATTTCTGTAAATCTCAAAGTTAACAGCCAGCATAAATTTAAGTCTCTTCCATGTTGTCAGCATGCAGCGATTCAGAACAATGGTCCACAACCATCTTCTCAAAGACAGCTAGCAATTGGAAATAAATGCTGGTCTTGCCCATACCCCAGGAATTAATTTTTAAAAACCTCACAGAACCCACAGCTCTGAAAATCAATACTGCACAGAGTAGGTGCACTCTTGGTATTTTCTGCCCACCCCTCCTCAACCTGCTAGATGTACAAACGCACAAGTGATTATTCCATTATGAAATGACCCCTTGTATTTGGTGCAATTTAAGTTGCAGGTTTAACATTAAAATAAACAATTCAAAGGGAATATGCATTTTAACATGTGTTCACATTGTTTATATTTGTGCACTTATTCTGCCTGTTAAGAAGTCTATTAAGCAGATTAGCCTGCACTGGGGGAAGGAATGAAAGATTTTACTGATCAACTCAAGATGGATTCTCAGTCCACTTAATTTCTTTGCGATCAGTAAAATTGATTGAAAATATTTGCTGGGCTTTCTTTTCCTGAAAATGATATTTCATATCAGCCAAATACAGTAATGATTCCTATCACTATCAACTACAGCACTCTTCAGATCTTGTAATTCAATAATAGAATCCTTTCAATACAATAAATCTTTGTAAAGTATCAAGTAGAACATCTGCTGCGGTGCAGGGTTCCCCTGGCAGCCAACTTGGTGACATTATTGTCTGATTTGCAGAGTTTCCTTTGCCAGTAACTGAGGCAAGATGAAAAAATGCCTGCTGAGTGAACAGGGCTCTTTAGGAAAAATATTACCTTTAATAGCATTGCGTTAATTTATGAGCTAACCTTAGCACAGCAGCCAGATTCCCATTAGATTGTCGTTGAAAACTAAATTTGCTTTACATTTGTTGCTGTGAGAACAATGCCTGGATGATGAATGTAATTAGGCAACAAGCACCAACCCGTAATCCCTGTGTCAGTCCTTGTGCGATACTTATATTTGTTCCATCAACCGCCTTTGACTTTGACAGAAAGACAAGCAAACAGAAGAACAACCCCAGGGTCATTACAAAGGTGTACAATAAAGAAGGCAAACCTCAGAGAGTGATGAGAGAAAAAACTGATGCTGTGAATACAGAATGTATCAGCCAAAATCCCAAGAACAAAGATATTTTGGACAAAACTCTTCTTGTTCAGAAAATCAATTTTCCTTTTCCTTTTACCTGTTGATTGCCAAGTTGTCTGGCAATCGGCTTTATTTTTATTTTGGGTTTCGGGTATTCACTGTCAAATCCTGATAAACACTGAGCATAGGAAATGAAGGAAATAGGAGCAGGTGTAGGCCATTTGGCCCCCTGATCATTTTCCACCTTTCAACTAGATCATCACTGATTTTCTACCTCAACACCTGCATGATCCCTACTTCCTTTGATGTCTTTAATATCTAGAAATCAATTGATCCCTGTCTTGGACATACTCAATGACTGAGCCTCCACAGCCCTCTGGGATAAAGAATTCTAAAAATTCACCACTGTCAGAATAAAGGAATAGGCCATTTAGGACTGACATGAAGCAGAATTTCTTCATTCTGAGAGTGGGTTCTCTGGTTCCAGACTGCCTCCACCCACCAGCCAGGGAAAACATCCTTCCTGCAGCTACTCTATTGAGCCCTGTAAGAATTTTGTAACTTTCTATGTGATCACCTCTCCTTCTAAACTCTGGAGAAGGAATCATAGAATTTTACAGCACAGAAGGAGGCTATTCGGCCCATCATGTCTGCACCGGCTCCCGAAACAGCTACCCAGCAAGCCCATTCCCCAACCCATCTCTGTAGCCCCCTAAAATCATCACTTTCAAATATGTATCAGCTCTCTTTTGATCCCTCCTATGGAATCCACCTCCATCACTCTCCCAGGCTGTGCTTTCCAAATCTCAACAACTTTCTGAGCAATGAAATTTCTTCTCATCTCACTCCTAGCTCTCCTTTGAAATTGTGACCTTGAGTCACTGACATATTAACTCGTGGAAAGAGAATATCCTTCTTTACCTTGTCAAAATTGTTCATAAATTTGATTACTTCAGTAAGGTCACCTCTTAATTTTCTCTGCTCCAAGGAGAACAAGCCCAGTTTCCCTAATCTTTCCTTGTATCTAAAATTCCTCATTCCTGATATCATTCTGGCAAATCTCCTTTGCACCCTCTCTGGGGCTTTAACATCCTTCCTTAAATAATGTGCCTAGAACTGAACACAATATTCCAAATATAGTCTGACCAATGATTTGTAGAGGTGTAGCCTCACTCCCTTGCTTTTAGACTCTGTGCCTCTATTTATAAACCCAAGGATCCTATAAGCTTTCTTAACAACTGTTTCAACTTGCCTGGCCACCTTCAGAGAATTATGCACTTGAACACCAAGGTCCCTCAGCTCCTGTACTCCCCTCAAAGAAGTGCCATTGAGCCTCTTTGCATCCTCCCCGCATCTCACATTCCCACCTAGTTTTGTGTCATCAGCAAACTTGGAAATATTACATTTGGTTCCTTTATTGATATAGATTGTGGATAGCTGGGGCCCAAGCACTCAACCTTGCAGTCCCCCTCAGCCTGCCAGCCTGAGAATGACCAGTTTATTCCTACTCACTGTTTTCTGTCCATTAACCAATTCTCAATCAATGCCAGTATATCAATCTCATGTGCCTTAATTTTGTTCACTGACCTCTTGTGTGGGATCTTATCGATAGCCTTCTGAAAATCCAAATGCAGTACATTCACTAATTCCCCTTTTTCATTTTGCTAGTTGCATCCTCAAAAGTCTCCAAGTTTGTTAAAAATAATTTCCCTTTTCTAAATCTATGTTGACTCTGCCCAATCCTATTGTTATTTTCTAAGCATTTTGTTATCACATTCTTTAAAATAGATTCAAGCAATTTCCCTACTACTGATGTCAGGCTAACAAGTCAATAGTTCCCTATTTTCTCTCTCTTTGGGTAGAACTTTCCGGCCGTGCTCACCCCAAAACCGGAAAATCCTGCCCGAGGTCAACGGACCTTTGCATGGTACGATTCCCGTGGCGGGTGGAATGGGAAAAATCCCCCCCTCCGTCTTTTCTTAAATATTGGGGTTACTTTTCCTAACTTCCAATCTTTTTGAACCGTTCCAGATTATAGAATTTTGGAAGACGACCACCAATCCATACATCATCTCTCTTCCTCAAGAAATGTTAGTTTTAAGATGACAGTTGTCAGATGTGGATTTCTGTATACCTCAAATGCAACAGAAAATGTTGCTACCTATTAATATAGAAATTCAAACTGAATAAAACTGACAAATTGTTTTAAAAGAAACATATTCTTTTGAGTTCATGAATGTTAAAACGGGTAATTGAGAGACATGTGATTTTAAGTTTGTATTTAATTGCTCAATTTGAATTAGGAATCCTATGCAATGGAAATGATTGAAATATGATTTGGTTCACCAGAATTAGTGAGTTATAATTTGGGAGGGTTTGCCTGGATTAGATAATTATTTACCTGGAGTTGATTTCATAGAAGTACTCATTCTTCCTGACTGACCAGAACAGCTGCATTCATACAGTTGCAGGCACACTCATTTTTGTTTGATGGAGTCAGGAAAGCTTGTTCCATGAATTTCATCTCCATGGAGGCATCCATTGAAAATTTGCACTTCAGCAATAACACTGCTGCAGTAGAACTTACTTTGCTGCTTTTAAAATATCAGTCATTCTAGTCACTGCATTGCACATCAGGAATCAAGATCTCAGGAAAAACTCAGTTTATTTGGAAAATGGTGGAAATGTAAAGCAGCCTCCTGTCTTTGTTTTTATATTGCCATTATAAATTCCTCTGTGTGCATTTCTATTGTGAATTCACTATCTGATACTGTATTAACGCTTTTGGGCAGTGATGGTGTTACAACCGCTCTGACTACATGAAGAGGGGTGAAATGAATCCCCTATTCTCCCACTCCAGGTCTGACAGTTATGAGGTTTCTTGGTGAATTTAGAGAGAATGTGCTTTGCCAATTCGGTAAAAGTCCCACTATTTTCAGACTGTAAAGAATTAGTCAGACAGGTTTTCTTAGGTTAAATAAAGAACAAGACAAGTTTATTGGAGCTATTTCCCAAATTTACAAAAAGAACTAGCTAAATCACAATCACCATTCATACGTCGCACACATTCACCCGGGCCCACACACGCACACCAATATAGATGGCAGCATTACAGGATAGGCTTGAGGGTGTCTTACAGTTTGTGGAAGGAAATAAAACAAAAGGGGTAAACGGTTCGCTCTTCCTTGGCTGGTCTTGTGTGGCGATTCCACGTTGCGATAATTTTGTTCAGTTGTCTTCCTGACGATAGTTGTATGGTGTGGAGATGCCGGTGTTGGACTGGGGTAAACACAGTTAGAAGTCTCACAAACAGGGCATATAAAGACACAAACTCAATTTACAAAATAATGGTTGGAATGCGAATCTTTACAGGTAATCAAGTCTAAAAGGTACAGACAATGTGAGTGGAGAGAGGGTTAAGCACAAGTTAAAGAGATGTGTATTGTCTCCAGCCAGGACAGTTAGCTGTGAACAGAACTCCCACTTACCTGATGAAGGGGCAGCGCTCCGAAAGCTTGTGGCTTGTGCTACCAAATAAACCTGTTGGACTTTAACCTGGTGTTGTGAGACTTCTTACTATAGTTGTATGGAGCAGATTACCACATTTTATTCCCAAAAGGTCTTGGTTTGCAGTAGATTTCTATTCAAGGGATGGTCACTTTGCAAATCCAGGCACAATATTTCTAAAGGAGAGACAGAGAGGGCACAGACCTTCAGCAGCCTGTACAGCATTGTTTTTTAAAATCTCTCTCCTGCTTGGGAAGCAGTCCCTCAAAGTACTCTTCCGGCTATACATTCCAGAGAAATTCTATTCATCTATTTCTGCTGCAGTTATTGTTTCAGAACAGGTAGTTGCATTTTAAAGTCAAATCTCAGAAATGTTTGAAATGTTGCAGGATATTGTGAAAGCAACAGGAGATGGGGTATTTCACTATCCCCAAGGGGCTTAGTGCATTTTCGTTTTATCCCACTTGGTGGAATCTGACTGTGTATTGCAGCAGTCTGAGCAATTGTCTTTAGAGGGTTCCAGTTTTTCTTAAAACCTAGCCAAGGAAAGGAAATATAGAAATTGTAACTTTTCAAAAAAAGCACATCCTCGTAACGCAGTGCTGCTGCAAAGAATATTTAATTTCAGTATGACAAGATTACAAACGCAATTCTATTCTAAATGTAGACAGTGGTTGCACCTGTGGCCAGATGTGCCGGATCACCAAGCACAGGAAAATTATTGGGTGGGCCTGAAGGTTCACATTATTATTGGAGAGAAAATTTATTAATGGCAGAAAATTGAGTTGCAAACTTTATTTATTGATATTTATTGTGCTAGGTGCATCTTGGGACAAACCCAGGAAGATCCCACCTAAAATATTATAATGGAAAAAGGAGATAGGAAATCCAAACAGATATAAGATTTGTGATATATAGGGAGTTAGGTAATAGTCTCAGATTAAACAAATCTAAACTACCAATGTTAATAAATTAATAATTTATTTATCATTTTGATATATAATTTTGCTGCCAATTGCATACTTGTACACAATGACAACATCTCCTTGCTTGCTCCAAAATACAAATTCAAATTGAATCTAATTCTTGCTCCCCACAACAGAGACAAGCAAGATCCAAGCTGACAAGAAAAGGCATTGTACCTGATCTTGGGCTTGATCTGAAGCTTGATCTTAGCCAAAAGGCCACAGAGTTTACTTCTTCACTCTAACACAATTCTCTGCCACTGCTGGCTGACCCGTCTTTATATACACATCTGACTATAATTAACTAATCAGTACACAACATCTGTTCACTTTATTACCTAAATTCCTCTGTATTTAACATGCATCAACAGAACCTATTAGATACTAACATCAGGAAACTGATTCCTCGATGATTTCCGCGTCTTGTCCCCACGTCCCAACTGCATCGCACATGCAGAAATATTTTTAAATGTAAATGCCCTAATTGAGTAAAAGGTGAACTCTGTGCCCAATGAGTGGTGCTGAGTGCCGTAAGAAGGCAGGAACTGCCTGCTTAGCACCAGTGGCAAAGACAGTTTGCAGCCATGTTGGGGCCTGCTGCTGCCTTGTCAAAGAGAGCAGGCAGCTCGTCAGAGGGTCCAGTGGATAAAGGAATGAAATGGAGAACAACTGGACAAAATTGAGGTACTGTGCATGCAGAATACCAGATGATTTTATGCATCAAAAACCTTTTCCGTTGCCCTGCAGTGAACTGGACAGCGGTACCGTAATATGCACCAAACTGTTCAGCTTGCCAAAAATGCCCTTGAACATACATTTTAAAACTTCCAAAGGAGCTTAGTGGGTGATTAGTTGGAGGCCCGTTCACTCTCTACCCTTACCAGCACTTTTAGAAATGAAGACTGTCCCAGAGGTGACCTCGAGACTGTGAATTTTAAATTGAGCCCAGACCCTGGTCCTGACCCCAGATGGCACCCAGTCATATCCATCAAAAGATACTAGAGAGGAGGATTTCCTCTGGTTATTGGAATTTGTAAAGTTATGATGCTCTGCATTCTTATGAATGGTGCTGCATGTGAAACGTTCTGTCCTCGTTCAGTTGATTCCTCCTTTTCAGGGGAAGAGATGCACATATCGCTCCTTATAAAGCAAGCCTTTGTTACTTGCCACATGGAACTACGGACGGACAACTGAAAAATTTGGTATACATTGTTTTGAATGGCTTGGAAGGATCTTAGTGAAGTCTTTATGATGTTCTGACTTTTCCATTAATGGAAGGAACCATGTATTTCATACAATTATGTAGGTGAGCCTTCAGGAGATAACAGAGCTGTAGCATCCTTTGTGAAGCAAAGGTACAAAAGATAGGCCTGCTCTGTGGGAAGAGAGATGTTTTTAAAGCTTATTTATTAATGTCACAAGTAGGCTCACATTAACATTGCAATGAAGTTATTTTGAAAATACTCTAGCGACCACACTCTGGCGCCTGTTCAGGTACACTGATGGAGAATTTTAACATGGCCAATGCACCTAACCTGCACGTCTTTTGGACTGTGGGAGGAACCCAGAGCACCTGGAGGAAACCCACGCAGATACGGGAAGAACATGCAGACTTCGTACAACAGTCAACCAAACCGGGAATTGAACCCAGGTTCCCGGCACTGTGAGGCGCCAGTGCTTGCCGCTGTGCCACCCTGCATTGCCAGTAAATGCTGATACTTGGTTAAGGACAGGATCAGAAATAATGCATAAGGTGTTGTCGCACCTGACTTTTTACTTCCCTCAAAAGCAGCTGTTCTTTCTACAAGCCTGAGTATCATTGGAATCAGCAAAGGAATTCCCATCCTGGTGACATTGGTTGCTGCAAGCATTGTAGCAGCTTGTAGCAAGATAGCTGGAAGAAAATGAGGGCAATAGAAGTTTCACAGTGCATAAAATTAGGCCTAAACAACGAGAAAATGAATGCACTAATAAAAATGCAAATATAGCAAAATACTAAAAGCAAAATGATTCGCTATCCAACTTACAATTAAAAGTGATAGCTTAAAGAAGCTTGCTGCTCATGGACAGATAATTGACCCACCGCTATGCCTATTTTAAACGAGTGAATAATGCTGTCAGCAACAAAATGACAAGATAAAATTAAATATGTTAGGAAAGTTTAATGAGCCTTGCACTGATTATTAGCACAGCCCCCAATAAAGTCAGTATTTTTCTGTGCTGTGAATAATGACACATTGCAAATTGGATGCATGAGTCCGCACACCTGATTTAGTGACCAGTATTGACTCTGAGCAAAGCTTGATAGCATTTCTGGACCCTTCCAAAAAAGGGTGGAAATAGTCATCTGCCAATGTTGACAACAGTAATTCATATACTTGCGTGGACCATGCTGGACACATTATAAATGTGGAGGGAATATTCCCTACGGTAACCTTTTCTGCAAAATAGCTTATAAAACAAATCTTTTTTGCTCTGTTTTACGCTGTTAATAAGACATCACAACTAATGTACGTCCCCCTCTCCCTCATCACTTGAACATTTCTGTAAGTGTTAAGAACCTTATTTCTTCAGATACCTCATTTACTTTGCTGCTGTGATCAAATATATCAGTTATTTTGTTCATTAATGTTTTTAAATTGATGTGCATGAATATTTTCACACAACCTGGATCCACAAGGATTAGATTGTTGAATATGTGCTGTGCCTCTTCCGTTTGCTAGATTTTCATACTGTTTGCACTTCGTTTGTTGACAAAAACTGTGCCGTCTTCAACTTTTCTCTGCTGAACATACAAGAAGTTTACATGTTAGACTGACAAACATAGTGTTCCAGGAATTTGATGACACAGTGGCGACTTTGCTGGCAAGCTGATCTCAGTTAAATGAGGCCCAAACCTAATACAGGATGAATTTTGGGTCTACATTTTCAGATGTTGGCATCATTCCCCATGCCCAATTCATGCTGGCAGTACAAACAATTTTCAATGCCAGTTATTATTGCTGAGGATTAAGAATTTAGCTTAGCTCCACACCACATTAAATTCCTTTTTTACTTGAGCTATTTGCAACGAAATCTGAAATTAACTAATATGTTTCATTTAATAATGAAATGCTATTTCTCCTCTAAATGTGAGTTTCTTCAGGTCCTATTCATTATTTGTTTCATTAATGGAAATAAATGTTACGCAAGTTGATATTGAAGTACATTTGAAGTATCAGTTCTAAATTTGCTCCATATTACTAATCCATTCAATTCCCTTTCTGCAGTAAGATTTTTTCATCAACCTTCATCCCTGTGGGTCATGCCATATTTGTACTGGCAGGAGCATATTTTCCTGCTAAACATGATTTTTCACCTTGAAAGGTGTTACTAATGTTGGCCTCACTGCATTGAATTTGTACAAGAAATGGTATTAGAAAGGTTATAAATTGAGAAATGCTTAACAAGCTAGATAATCAACTTTACAATGTTGCCCATGAGGCTCATATTATTTAATGCGGTGACCAGTGCAGTCATGTAAAAGGCCTGGTACCTCTGAATTTTTAGGCAAACAACATTGCTAAATTCCCCTTCAGAATTAACTTTTTTAAAAAAAGGCTTTTTCTTATGTCTTGATTGAAAAAAAACTTAAGCATTTAATTTCTTTCAATAATTGATACCTTCATGAAAGAAGGATCGTTGATGTTCCAGCTGAGTTGAATATCATTTTGCTAATTTGAAGTAGAGATCTATGTGCAGTTGGAGGCTTATGAAAGTTCATTTTCTCACTTTTGGAATTAACACTTTTGGAATTAATTCCTCTTGGAAATCATAGCAAAATCTGATATTCTTGTGCAGGTTGCAGTGCTGTGCCTTTTACAGTCAGGTATTTTTGAATGTGCTGCGATCTGATCATAGCAAAATTGTTGATGGATTTTGTTGGTGAAACCTATAAATTACATGAACCAAATATGATCAGGTAGATCAAAGCAATCAGAATATTTTTCAAAGTAGAAATTCTGCAAGATTGACCATACAATGTTTTTAAATGTGAATTCCCAACCAGAGTAAAAGTTAATTAATGGATGCTTGGTTTTAATGCTCCAATACATCAGGATCTAATCATACTGAATTATTTAGTCTGTAGCTGGCCAGCATTATTCTTTTAATATTTTATTTTTCTAACAGTTTCTCTGGATGTCTTAATTGCATCTTGTGTGCTCTGCTTAAGCTTGTGTTGCTATGCAACTTATAGACGACCATTTCATTTTACCAACAGAGGCACACCCTGATGTAAGTACAAACAATCACAAGAACCACAGGAGCGGGGTTCTCTTATCTCGTTCGCCCCTGCCACCGCTGCCAGTGAGAATGGAGAATTTGGCGCTCAGCTAAAACTCCATTCACTACAGGACCAGAGAATTCCAGCCATGGGCGAGGTCAGAGAATCTTGGCCCAGATCTAAGTTTCAGCAGACTAAACCAAAGCATGCCTAAATTCCAAACCACTGCCCGAGATTGAATGGACTGTCTTTTTTCAAATGCCAATTTCTGCAAATGTGACAATTTGTGAAATTTAGAAATTTTTAGGGGCAATTAGGATTCTTTTTTGGAATGTGGCCTATGTTCTCACTCCTGGGCTATATGGTTGTAAGGGATTAGTGGAATATTTCTGTTAACATGAGGTGACATTATGGTGAATGGAGTCCTGCACCAACCAGTTTAACACTATTGGTGCAAGCAGACAGATCAAATTTTACCCCTTAGTTGTTTTGTTCCTTGATCGGGAAAAAACCCCACAATTCATTGTAGACATGCTTAACTGAAATGTAAACTTCAGATCATCAGCCTCACGTTTCAGATAATATTGCCAATGTTAGAAGAGAACCTTTTGAATAGTTAATCTGTTTTATGGCTATGCGAAACTTGAGAATCTTTTCAAACTTTCTTCCCTTTGGAAGCATTTTTTTAACAAGTTGGTTTGTTTATGCTCTTGGAAAGTGCCTTGGGAGAGTTTTAGATTGAAAGGTGTTAAAATGGAAGTTGTTGTTTTATGTGTGCTGGCGGGCGGCACATTGGCACAGTGGTTAGCCTCACAGCGCCAGGGACCTGGGTTCAATTCCAGTTTCGGGTCATTGTCTGTGTGGAGCTTGCACATTCTCCCCGTGTCTGTGTGGGTTTCCTCTGGGTACTCCGGTTTCCTCCCACAGTCCAAAGATGTGCGAGTTAGGTTGATTGGCCATTCTAAATTTTGCCTTAGTGTCAAGGGGACTAGCAAGATAAATACTTGGGGTCACGGAGATGGGGCCTAGATGGGATTGTTGTCAGTGCAGGCTCAATTGGCCAAATCGCTGCCATCTGTATTAGTCTAACTTCCCTGCTCTATCCTGCTCTTTCCACTTAATAAGTAAAAAAAACACTCTTTGAAAAACTCACGGGGAACTTTAATCCCGCCAAAAATAGGTGGGTCATGAGGAAATGGGGGTGAAAATTTGTGACATTTAGAGCAAAGGACAATTATACAGCTCCAATACATCCACTTCTGGGTTTAACTGAGGTACGTTTGGATGCTGGTGGCAACCTGCATGACAAAGGTAAAGATTTAATAATTGGATATTGGCGAATACTTCTTGGCACAATTAGGATAAGTAAAAACTATTGTTAAATTGGGCTTAGCTTAGCTCCAAATTTTACTTGAGCTGGATGTGTTTCCTGGAGCTGGAGACGCTGACCAGGGAAATGGAGATAAGTTTGAGCAATCTTTCTGGGTATTTATGGTGCTAATTGTCCCATTTGAAGAGAAGTTCACTTATTGCAGCCAATGTCTCAGTTCCCTTTGGCAAATGTTTGGTCAAGTGTTCTTGTCTGGATACAACTTGCCTTCAACCTTTCAAGATTTCAAATTGTTAAGATTAGGATGGGAGGCAGCTTGGATTTGTTTGGCAGCACTTCGGAAGAGAAAGACCACCACAATCTATGGCCTGCTGTGGTGAGACCAACAGTTGTAAAGGAGAGAGGTGCACCTGACTGGAGTGCACAGGTGAAGGCCTGAGGTCACAGGTGGCACTATCCAGGTCACAGGATTTACAGAGAGAGGTTCGTTCAGCTTCCTTGGTCTTATTGAAGAGCAGTGAATCTGCAGGCTGATGTTGTCATGTGGGGTAGGGACTGGCAGCCTCCTACAGAAATCCCTGCTGTCCGATGGATTTGGTGACCATACATTCCCTCTGGCAGAAAAAATTATCACCAGTCTCATATTCAGCACTGGAGCCTTTCAGCGCAGACAACATGTCCAGAATTTTCCAGTCGGCTACACATATATATATAGGGAAGTAAGTGATTGATTGTTTGGCAAAATCAACAATTATGACAATAGCTGAACAAACATTTGAATATGTGACTCTGGCTGGATTTCACACAGGTATAAGGTGCCATTGACTGCATACATATGTCACTCTGAGCATTGTCACAGCAATTAGGAGATTTTATAAACTGCAGGGATATTTGTCCATCAGTGTGCAGCTTGTATGCAACCATGAGTAGAGGTTCATGCAAGTCTATTCCAGATTCCCTGGCAGCTCTCATGACGATACATTTTACATTATATGAACTCTGTGACACCCTGAAATATTGGGAAAGGAAATTTAAGATAAAGGTATTTAAATGCTGTACTTTACACCTTTCTCAAGCTTTTCCTTATGTAAGTGCTTCAAATTCTTCAAAGAGTAACTTTGAAGAACTATGGAGAAAGAGCAGGAAGGTGAGACTAATTATATTGCCTTACCAAAGAGCCAGCATTGATTTGCTGAGCTGAATGGCCATCTTCTGTGTTGTAACCTTCGATGATTTTATATAAAACTTCAAGTCTGGCTCGTGACAACTGTGAGAAACCCGAATAATGCCACGCAGTTTGACAACAAGAGCCAAATGGGCTCTGGTTGAGTCATTCAGTAAGCCATCGGAACACTGCAGATGTGCTTCATGTACCTCAATACATTTGGAGATGCCATCAGTACTCACCAGTTCGGATGTCTAAAATGTTATTAGTGTACTGTTATTAGTTGAGGAAGGGGTGCAGCAAGAGTAGGGGGAAGATGAGGAACCTGTTAACAGACTAAATGCTTACACTGCTGTCGAGATACCCTTAGTGAAGATTCACCTTCCCACCATCAGGACTGTCCATCGTCTTTGGACCCAACCTTTGTGCAAAACAGTCTTTCAGCAACTCAACAACCCATTGCTAATCAACCCATTGCACCGAGCATGCATTAACATGATGAAATAAATGAACAAATGTGTTGGCACTCAGGGCACAATAATGGGTAAGACATGGAATTTGGGCTAATCAATAAATGTGTGTGGCACAAAAACAGAAAATGCTGGAAAATCTCAGCAGGTCTGACAGCATCTGTGGAGAGAGAATAGAGCCAAAGCTTCGAGTCTGGATGACCCTTCATCAGAGTTTTTGTGGCATTTCACCTCTTCTGAATAATTGGGGAGACCTTCTATCACTTGTTGTACCTGTACAACCAAATGGGGAAAAAAACAATTTTTCCAGCAGCACTCCAGCTGGACAGTTGGAATGGGCAATGAGAAGGAGATTATCACAATGCTTATGAAGTCACAGGAGCATCCTTCCTTTTCATGGCTTCACAGGAAGCACGTTTTTAAAAATAATTCTCATTAGCAGAAAGAAGGCTGTTGAAAGATTCAATCATGCAGTTTTAGAATTTCCTTAGTACAATAAAAACAAAAGAAATAAGATGATTTTCCTACCATCTACCTTACTGTGGTAAAAGTCTGACTGAAATGTATTACATGTCAAACATTTCATTCCAAGAGGCTAAAAACAGCAAGAATCACCAATCTTGTGTTTCTTGGCAGCTGTGTTGGTTCCATCTTGCTCAGTGTCGGTTAAAGGAAGACGATTTGCTGTGGATATTCATTCATGCACTTGAAGCATTAGACAGTCTCAGAACAGTTGTTGTTTACACAGAGAGATTAGGTAAAAGCTGCTGTTTTTTTTAGACATCTCTATTTTGTGCCTTTTGCGTTGCAGCTCTCTGTCTCCATGCCCTGTTATTTTGTTCTCTTGCTGTCATTGCATTCACCTTAAGTATGCATTGTAATATTAAGTGACTATTATCATATTGGGAAAAGTAATTTATTTAAGAGAAACAACATCATAAAAGCGCCTTGGATAAATTGAAATCGCTTATTCGTATTTCATTAATTACAGAATTAAATTTAACATTTGTAAATAATATTTCTTTTGAAATATTGAAATAGATCTATTATGAATGTGAAGTTTGACATTTTTCTCCAACTCTTGTCAGTTTTGTTTAAGTGCTATATTCAGGACTTTCAAGTGATCAGATTTGGTCTGAAGGAATTATTCATGCACTATTGAGTTGGTCTGTGGGAGTTCCACAATGATTAGGATTATCTATTTAACAATTGCTGTGAATGAGTCCCATCTCTCTCACTCTCACAGATCAAATTCCAGATTCACTTCTTAGCTAATCTTGGACCATTTTCCCTGCCTGCCCTAAACAGTGCCAGCATGAAGCCTCAATGTGCAGTTGCCTCCCCCACATTTTCCATTGATTCTGAAATGCCTCTGGCTTTCTGGCCTTGGTTCTGGGCAATCCAACTTTCCCACGCACAACAAAGGATCACCCACTCTCCTCTATTACACTCTGGCAAAGGGATGGGGCATTGTTCAATCAGGATCACCTCAAATAACTGGGATGCTTATCAATGCAAAGTCATTTTGGATTCGCTGGCTGCAGGCTCCCAGTCCAAATTTCAGCATATTAAAACCCTCTGATCGTTGTCCAAAACCAGACCTGCCTCCAGCTCCATCCTTACACTTGCTGCCTCACTGTCTAGGCCAAACCCGAGCCTCCTGACTTCCCTCCTCCCAGCTGATTTTTTGTGGAAGGAAAAACCATTTTCAGCTCTATTAGTCAAGCTGCACCATAAGGAAAATACACAGTAAGCTTTTGGGTCTCGGTCAATCTGACATCAAAAGGTCTCGTTCTAAAATATTTTTAAAATTATTTTTTAAATCAGTTGTTTAAAAAAAAGCATTTTGAAGTGCTGTTCATGGGTACTCAATCATGACAGATTTTGTGCTTGGTGATATACAAATAGGTTTGAGTGGAAATTCAAGAAAACTAAACATTTTTCAAAATGGGCACACTTCTTAGAATCATAGAATCCCTACAGTGCAGAAGGAGGCCATTCAGCCCATTGAGCCTGCACCGACAACAATTCCACCCAGGCCCTGTCCCCATAACCCCATATATTTACCCTGCTCATCTCCCTGGCACTAAGGGACAATTTAGCATGGCCAATCAACCTAACCCGCACATCTTTGGACTGTGGGAGGAAACCGGAGAACCTGGAGGAAACCCACGCAGACATGGGGAGAATGTGCAAACTCCACACAGACAGTGACCCGAGATCGGAATTGAACCCTGGTCCCTGGCGCTGTGAGGCAGCAGTGTGAACCATTGTGCCACCGTGCTGCCCCACTCTTATGGCACTCTATCAGAATTGTTGATTTGCACCCAAAGCAAAGCCCTTGGCTATGATGTTTGACAAGACGTTATTGTGCTACTTATAAATGACCACTGTGATGTCACGTTGGCTGCAGTTGCAAAGTTCATTATTGTTTTCCAATCTGGCCATAACTCCTGGAAAAAATCAGCGGCATCTGAATAATACGGTAACAATTATCTTTATCAATACACATGCTGGTGCATGTTTCAAGGACATAATGCACCTTGCGGAGGGGGGGGGGAGGGGAGGGGCATAGATGACGATGATAAATATCCAAACCCTGTTCACACAGTTTATGCTGTCATCTTTGGTGTGTTATCATTTTGTGAAGCACTCTGTACTATATACAGTACCTGAACATACATTTGTAACAAGATTCATCCACCTAGTAAGTGTATGACCTTGCAAAACAGCAAAGGTTGGCAGCTGTGGAAATGTTAATGAAACCATTGACAGTTGAAGAACTCCATTTTGGGAATTGTGATTTAACTGTAGAGCATTTGTATTGAATTTTCTCTGATGAGTCCACAGATTTCTGAAATTAATCTAATCGGAACATTAACAGCCGAAAACTGAAAATAAAATATTCAGCAATTTCTGGCCCTCACGGAAGATTCATGTCTAAAACATGTTTGTACTTGTGCAAAAAACTCTGTGGAACCAAGTCTCCAGATGTTTGAAGACCTTCATATTGGGTCTTTATAAATATTGTGCCAATTATTTCTTTAAAATGATTTGCCTTCAGTAACTTTACATATTAGAGTTTATATTTTGCCAGATTGCACCAGGAGAGTTATTGGGAGATGGTCTGTCTTGAGATACAAGGCTTCCACATCACAGGGATGTAGCAATTAATGTGCCCTTAAAATCCAAGTTACGTCATTGGATTTTAGGCCATGTGACATAATAGACTGAGCAGGTGCATAGAAAATCTGATCCAACTAGCAAACTGTCAAAAAGCGTTTAGAGATCTTTGGAGGACAAGGTCAGAAATAATGGACATCTAGCGTGGGATTGTCCAACCTTCCAATTGAAATTGTCCGCCACCATGGATTTCCCAGCAGCAAGACAGGGGAGCCATGCACATTGCCATTAACTTCGATGGAACCGGAAGATCTCGTTCCCGGCCAATGGCGAGCTAACTCTACTGCAGGAAAACCCGCTGCCTGGGGGCTGGAAAATTTGTCCCAGATTTGAAACAATGGGGCAGCATGTTTGTGCAACCCACCACCAGTTTAACTGTGCTGGAGGCAGTCCACCATTGGCTGCTGGCAGATTATTCTGGTCCCACTGATTTCAACAGGTTTTCCCGTTGAATGTACCCCTCACCCCCGGGAAACCCCCAGTGGGGGTGCAGCGCCAGGGGGACCAGAAGATCACGCCGGCATGAACAGCTGGAAAGTTCCAGCCAATGTGTGGTTCACCCACTGTGCGTGTAGATCAGCATGTTGGTTGTGGTCATAGGTAGTATTGCTACTTTTACACTGATTTTATTTTCCTAATGACATGCCTAGGGATGCAAAAGGCAACGCTGTTCCCATAAATGGTCAGAGGAGATACCAAAATTACAATGCAGTGCCACAAATCCGGCTATTCAAAAACCAGAGTGGTCCGAAAACTAAGCTTTTCCATAAGCTGCTATGCATTAATTTTAATTATAATTAAATGAGTAAAATAACTTACGGGAATAATTAGGCTCGGTGTTGCATTGGTGCAATGGTGCATGGACTTACTTATTTGTTTTGCCCATTGTCAGAATGGTACGAGCAGCCCTTGACTCCATCCGATCTGGCCTGCCCCAATCCACTTCGAATTCAATGCAACCTGCGAGTCAGCCTCAATTTATTTCAAATGTTATTTCTTTACTGTTATGTATTACTTCTACAATCTTTAATAACAAACTTAATCACTTGATTCCATGTGTCTCCTATTAATTAAATTAATCTCCTCCAAAAACTAGCAAGATTTGAAATCCAGCATGGATTCGATCCTGAGGTTGTCAGCTTTGAGGTACTCTACTTTTTTAAAGCAGTGTTAACTCTGCAGAACCAATTGCCACTCCAGTACCTATAGGTATTTGTTCAGAACCTTGTTCAGCAATTCCTTCCAGTACATCGCAATTTTGAAAAAAGATTTTATCCTGTTCTGCACTCTTCTGCTTTTGCAGATAAGATGGATAGATTGAATATTTTCCAAAAGATTGTTGTGCAGGATTGCCTTTAAAGTTGCGCTGGGTTTTAGTGTTGCGGCTGGTGAATGTGTTTGAAGATTGCGAGGAAAGCAAGTACTGACAATATGTTTCAATATGCCTGTTTTTGTGGTGTAATTCATTATATTTCCCTGGGTGGAAATTTACAGTGTGGAGACTGAGTCTGGTGGGCGAGGGGAAGTCAGCATAATTTGCACTTTGCGGGGAGGAGGGTGGCGGTGCAGAAACTTGAGCTCCAGGTTTCAGAGCTGCAGCGGCAGTTGGAGCCACTGTCTTGCCTCCCCGAGGCTGAGAGCTACGTGGATAGCTTGTTCAGAGTGGTGGTCACACCGCCGCTTAAGGGTATGAAAGCAGAGGGGGAATGGGTGACCACTAAGCAGAGGACTAAGGCAGGTAGTGGTTGCAGGAATCCTGTGTGGTCCCACTCAGAAATCGGTTTTCTGTTTTGGAAGCTGGTAAGGGCGCTGGTTCCTCAGAGGAGTGCAGTCAGAGCCAGGTTTGTGGCACCATGAGCAGCTTGGCTGTAGAGGAGGAGGGGGAGAAGGAAGGAAGAGCAATTGTGATAGGGCATTCATTAGTTAGGGGAACAGCCAGGTGTTCCTGTGGCTGCAGACATGACTCCAGGATGGCATGTTGCTTCCCTGGTGCCAGGGTCAAGATGTCACAGAGCAGCTGCAGGACATTGTTCCGCAAGAGAGTGAACAGCCAGAGGTTGTGGTCCACATTAGTACCAATGACTTGGATAGGAAGAGGGTGGGGAAGCAAAGCAGTATATTAGCAAGCAGGACCTCAAATCTAGTTATCTCTGGATTACTCCCAGTGCCACAAGAAAGTGAGTACAGAAATAAAAGGATAAAGCAGATGAATGTGTGGCTGGAAAGGTAGTGCAGGAAGGAGGGCTTTAGATTCCTCGGATATTTGGACTGACTCGAAGGAAAATGGCACCTGTACCAAGCTGGGACTGTGTTCCTTGTGGCGTGTTTTACTAATGCTGTCGGGAGGGCTTCAAATTAACTCGGGGTGTGGGAATGAAGAGGAAATATTAGCGAGGAATACCAGGATGCACAAACCACTGGGAAGAAAGCACTAGCAGGAGAATAGTAAGGAAATAAGTGAAGTCAGATTAAGGGGGAAAGAGATGATGTCTAAATCAGGGTTACTGTGCATGCATGTGAATGCACAAAGTATAACAAATAAGATTGGAGAGTTACAGGTGCAGATTGCATTGTGGAAATATGATATATAACAGAGACCTGGCTCAAGGGAGGACAAGACTGGGTGTTAAATATTCCTGGGTACAAGGTTCTCAGAAAAGGGGGAAGGGTAGTGGTATTGGTTAGGGAGAGCATTGCAGTGCTGGAGAAAGAGGATGTCACAGAGGATTCGAGAACGGAAGCAATTCGGCTAGAACAAAAAAGGGTGCAATTACATTGCTCGGTGTAGTCAATAGACCAGCAAATAGTGAGAAGGATGCAGAAAGACAAATCTTCAGGGAGATTACGGAGAGATGCAAACATTACAGGGTAGTTTTAATGAGGGACTTTTATTATCCTAATAGAGACTAGGACAGTGATAGAGCAAAGGGCAAAAGTTCTTGGATAGTGCTAAGGAAAGTTTTCTACAACATTATGTGTCCAGTTCAGCAAGAAATGATGAACAGTTGGACCTAGTTCTTGGAAAAAAACTGGGCCAAATAGATTAAGTACCAGTGGGGGAACATTTTGGAGACAGTAATGATTATACTGTAAGGCTTAGGATGATGATAGAAAAGGAAAATAGGCAATCCAGAGTAAAGATAATTAACTGGAGGAGAGCCAGCTCAGTGGGCAAGAACAGAGCTGGGCCAGTCAGACTGGAACAAAATGTTGGCAGGAAAAACTGCAGCTGAGCAATAGGTTACCTTCAAATTAGAAATAGTCCGGACCCAGCTAAGGTATTTTCCCTTAAAAAGGAAAGGTAGGGCAGACAAATTGAGAACTCCCTGGACAAATAGGAAACAGAAATTAAGATAAGGAAAAAAAAGTGTGCTTAGGTGTCAAGTGAAAAATACAGTTGGGAACTTAGAGGAAAAGAGAAGGTTCAGAGGGGAGGTATAAAAGCACATTAGATAAGCGAAGAGGCTTCATGAGAAAAGACTGGCAGCCAACGTAAAGGGGAATCCCAAAATCTTTTCTCGGCATATAAATAGTAAAAGTGTGGTAAAAGGTCCCAGCGATGTCTGTGGTGTTTTTTGTGGCTTGCCCGTCCTTTTGCGAAGGCAGGGTGTGGGGGGGGGGGGGGGGGGGGGGAGGAACGCCTTTGGCGGGACTGGAAGATACCCACAAGGTTCATACGTTACAACATCTATTTATTTGCCAAACATGTACGGCAAAACTCCAGTTTGCTTCAACTTTGAGAGGGTCTACTGTTTTCATTTTGTTGTAAAAGGAAACATGCAGGGAATTAAATATTTATTTATATCTCACCTAATTACTGTCAACACCCTGAACAAAAAAAATTGTTGCTGGCAAATACTAATTAGGTGCAAGATTGTTTAGTTACAAGTGCTTTTCTGCTTACTTTGTGACAAGTTTGTTTTTTTATATTTTGACTTTCAAATCACACTAAGTCAGAAGATGATTTATACCCTGCTTCACTGCCTGACTGCCCATCGTTCTCTTGTCAGTGCATTTTTAATCAGGTTTCAGTAAGGAATTTGGTTTCATGAACCATTATTTTGGATCTTTGTTTTTTTTCATACAGGATGTGGATTTATGCTATGTCAAGATGTGTTTGTTTTTAAAGCAAAAGCTGACATTGCTATGTTTGAGATGGTCAGCAAGTTAATGATTTTCACAATGAAAGGTAAGGCACTCTCTCATAGATCCAGGCAGTGAGCAACTTTTCATCACATCTGGCTATTCAGGGCAGCACCTCAGAGCGTGGTGTTGGAAACCTTTTTGATCTTTGAGATCTGTCAGAGAGGATTTTTAAAAAAATGAGAAAGCAGACCCAAAGGGGGACAAGTTTAACAAAACTCTCACAGCAGAGAACTGACTGGATTGGATCAACTGTATGTTTCATATCTTGTCCAATTTTCCTTTCCATTGGAATCAGTCAAGAAGCAAAGGGAGTGAAGGGACATAGATGGAATTGTAAATTGAGTTACATGACTAACTAGCATAGTCCAGTGCTTCATTCACCAGGACAGCCAAATCCCTCTCTGTCACATTGTACTCCATTTTCCAAATATATGCCCACTCACTTAATCTATCTTTATCCCTTTGCAGACTTCTTGGGCCAATCTTACCGCCCATTCACACCACACTCCCAGTGCAGTGTCGGTGGAGAATTTGGTGACAAGCCAAATCCCCATTCACTGCAGCGGGATGGGAAAATCCCGCTGGCATGAATGGGCGGAAAATTCCCACTCTTATGTCCACTTCACAACTTACCTTCCTACTTACCTTTGTGTTTTAAAGCCTTCAACAAAACATGTGCATCTCTTTTCTTCACAAAGAACAGTCCTTCATTTTAGGACCTCATAGCTTTTCATGCTGATTAGCATTGCAAGCATTTTTTGTGGATTGTCATGTTTTATTGAAAGAAACATCTATCAGGTCAGCTTTCAGCTTTTCAACAGCTGTTGATGCTTAATGATCCAGCTCTACTCTATAACATCTGCATTCTGCAGGCTGGGTTTGACAAGTGGGAAGGCGATCCATAAAACCCTGAATGCAGAGGTTATATCGTATTGGTGGGTTATTGAGCCTCAATGGCTACTGAAGACCTGATAGATGTGCTGTAAATGTCAGGGGCAAGGCCTGTTTGGTTGCCTCACACCCCCAGCCATTTAATGTCTGATAGGCCATTAATTTGCTTCAAGTGGGCCTTCCTTTGCCATTCTGAGGACGAGTTTCCACCTCTGAGATGTGCCAGCCAATCAAACGGCCTTCAGTTCTCTGGGAGAAGGTGGACACAGCAGGAAAAGGAGGGAAAGAGCAACTTGGATGTTGCCTCCAATTGGCACAGGAGCTCACGAAGGAGGTATTTCCTATCTTGAGTGGCCACCAGCTCACCCAGTGACACCTGCCAGCAGCGGTGAAAGAAGATCCTTAAGTGGCCCTTAACTGCCCTCTTAAGGGCCTTAATTAGCCCATCTAATGCCTCCCTGCTGCTGCTAAAAGTGCTGCTGGGCGGAAATAGGTGGGAACAGCACCCATGGCGTGGCACCTAACTTTACAACCTCCATGAGGGGTGGGGGCACAGGGGTTGCCAGTGCAGGAGAGCGGTGTGGGATGTTGGGCGTGGCGGGGGAGGCATAAAATATTGCCCTGTGGGTGTGCGGTGTGGAATTGCACCAGCATGAGCAGCACCTGACATGCAGCATCTCTTGTAGCTTCACTAGAGCCATAATATTAGTCATTTTGCCTTTAATTTGTTCTTAATAATGTGAATTTATTATTTGAATTATATCAAAGTTGGCCAGGGATTTCCTGTAAGAATACGTTGGCTGTTGTTCAAAATATACCCAATCAGAAATGCAAATAATTTAAGATAATTAATTTATTTGATTCTCACACACTTGTTCGATTGGGGGAAATGACGACCTCTCATCAACTGAGACCAGCAAAGGAAAATGGAAACTAAGGTAACTGTGCTGCTGCAAAAATCCCAGTTATAAACTGCTGCCTTCAATGATCTGTGGAAATCAATTTGACTGGAGAATATTATGGTCAATCTTAAATTGGGAGAAAATTATTTTGACAAGCCACATATGATGTAGGTCTATGGTTATGCAGTCGAAAAATATTTCAAAGATATCCAAGTCAGTTTATCCTTCTGAAAGCAATAAGCTTATCTTGGAGGTAGGACATATTATCGACTAGCCATGGGAGCCAATGTGATAAGAGAAAAATGGGATGTCCTTGGTTGACCAAGGACAATGCTATCTCTAAACCTCGGAAAATCTATCTGTTTTTTTTTCAGTTCACAGTTTTTGCATTAACAGGTTTTCAGGTAATTCTTATTGTTGACGCAGCCATGTCTATGACCATCGAAGTCATCACACTGCACCCTCCCAAAATCACCTTTGACCTTCTCTCCATCACCCTTGACCCTCACTCATTCACTCTTGCCCTGCCTTCAGTGACCTTCCACCCATCACACTTGACTAGCTATTGTTGACCCTTGAGCTTCCCTCGGCACTGTGGCATTGCTCAGCAACCCTCCCCCCACACCCCCCTCTATTAGCCTCAAATTGTCATCCATCATCCTTCCTCTCCCTCTATCAGCCTTGACCTTCCCTCTGTTAATCCCAACTCTCAGGACTTCAATAAATACATTCTCTGGAAACCTCTAATCTCCCCACAATTATTTTTCATCGATTGTCTTACGACATTAACCATCCTGTAGAGGTCCAGTTTCCTCCCTCTTTCCCCCATGTGACCTCATCGGAATGCCAACTTCCTCCCTCTCTCAGACAGCCATGCCTGTTCCCCTTTGCCTGCTGCCACCCGATCTCAGTCATCAATGCCTCCTTTTCAATAGTTACACAAAGCATCCCAAAAGAAGAAAAAACAACTCCTACTCAGTCCAAATCCAACAGAGAGACTCCATCGCCTGTAGCCTACTCCGTTTAAGCAGTCGTGAGTTTCAATGCCCATATTTCTCATTTACTTATTACTTAATTGGAAAGGCACATTTAATTCTGGCACGTTTGCCTTTTAATGAGTATCCATGACATGCAAACATATTAAGAGTAGATAAAAGCAGCAAACGCTGGATAAATTCAGCCGGAGTTAACGTTTAGAGTCCATATGACTCTTCTTCAAAGCTCTGCCAGACCTGCTGAGATTTTCCAGCATTTTCAGTTTTGATTTCGGATTTCCAGCATCTGCAATATTTTGCTTTTTTTATTAAAAGAGATTTGTGACACTTGCCTTCCAGAAGCTTGATCCATCGTCAATCTGCCATCAACTAAATTCCGTACTTTCATCCCGCCAACAGGAAGCTGACCCTTGGCCTCCCACAAAATTAAATGCCCCTAGCCACCTCATTTCCCGCTCCTGGGAGCATCACAGAATCCCGGCCCTATTTCCAGATTGCCTCTCGCCAACAGTTCAGGGGTTATGGGAAAATTCTGCAGAATTTTTTTAAGTTAATTGCACGTCAACAACTTCAGTGATCAGAGTTTTGCTGTAAAAAAATCTCTGTATCAAAGTATGATAGAACTTCGGTTTCTGCCTGCATTTCCCTACATAATAGATTCAAATCTTAGCCAAGCAATCAAGGAAAGAAACCAACTGGGAGTGATTTGTTTCCCTATAAAGAGGAAATCAAAAGGTGAATCAGCCTCAGGTCACTCCAATAAGTCTATTAGAGTCTCATTATAGAAGAGCAAAAAAGCCTGAGGGCAGAATCTTTTCAATCCTCTCAGCTGAGGAATGTTACATTAGGGTGAGAAACTTAAAGAGCAGGTGAAGAAGAAAAGAAAGCCTTGCATTTATATAACACTTCCATATCTCAACTGTTTCACTGCCAATGAAGTATTTTTTGAAGTGTAGTCACTGTTGTAATGTAGGAACCTCAGTCTCCAATATGCAAACAATAAGCTCCCACAAACAGCAATATGATAATGATCAAATTATCTTTTTTTGTGATGTTGATTGAGTGATGAATATTGGTCAGAACACCAGGGATAACTCCCCTGTTTTTCTTTCAAATGGTGCCATTTGATCTTATACATCCAGTTTTTATTTTAAAAATATATTTTCAGTAAGTTGTTGCCATATTAAAACCATATTTTCATTTTCTTCAGTGCTGTTAGTTAGTTTAAACTGGGACAATGGTATGGAAGTCTGTTCGGGAGGACAGCAGTTGAGGAAGTCTACATTTGGTGCTAACATCCCTGAGTTAAAGAGGGAAAGATTGGTGAAAGAGACCTGGGGCTGGATTTTCATCTTGGAGGTGGGAATCAGTAATTGTGAGACTTAACAATCCCACTTCTGGATTTGCAATGACTACTGACATTATTTCCATGATGGGTGGCACGGTAGCACAATGGTTAGCACTGCTGCCTCACAGCTCCAGGGACCCAGGTTTGATTCCAGTGCTTGTGTCTGTGTAGAGTTTGCACGTTCTCCTTGTGTCTGCATGGGTTTCCTCCAGCTGCGCCGATTTCCTCCCACAGTTCAAAGATGTGCAGGTTAGGTTGATTGGCGGTGCTAAATCGCCCCTTATTTTCAGGGTGACTAGTACGGTTATGGGGATAGGACGTGGATGAGATTGTTGTCGGTGCAGGCTCGATGGACTGAATGGCCTCCTTCTGTACTGTAGGGATCCTATGAGGAGTCAGAGATGGCTCAAGATGGAGATGTGCCAATGTCGAGGTGGGCAGGTTAAAAAGCTCACCCCCATTTGCTGAAACATTGACCCTGTTATGGAAATGAGTTTGAGGCTCCCTATCCTTAGGCCCAGCACTCCCTCTCTTTCCTCAATCCCATACAACGTGAACGCTAGCATACCCCCATACACCCCTCAACTCACATGCCTCATCCCTCCCTCGCCCTTTGTACCCATCACTGGCATATGCCCCTCACCTCTATACTCTCAATAACCCAATCAGCCAGTTTCCATCATAAGCATAATTCACAAGCCCTACAATAACATTGGGGAATCTTTGAGAAGCTCACAAATCTTTCAAATGACCAAATATTACTTGATACCCGTTTAGAAAACCTCAATGATTGATCCCTTTTCCTCCCATGTCCGAGATTCCCCAGGTTCACAGCATGTCTGGTGTGATTCATATTTCCCCCTTCCAAAATTGTCTCATCGACATGAACATTTCAGATGATCTGAAATGCTCACTCCATAATGATTCCAGCAATGTTGGAACATCAGAATGTCGGTTCCTAACATAGCCCCTTTATCCACGCACTAAAAGTTGCTGGCACCAGGAATGGGGGCAAGATTCCCAGCTTTGGTTCCCACCCAACACTTTGAAAGACCGTCTAACACATTTTGCCCTGATAATAGATCTGGAAAATCCAGCCATTGTTTTTAATTGCTAGCTGGCAACCCATGTTGGCTTTGTTATGATTACCTCAATAATAAAATAATCTGATAACATTATATAAACTTGTACATGAAGAATGACTATTTGGATAAAGGAGTGTTGATGGAACATTACCCCAGCATAGAATCGACACCTTCAAGTGAGCATGATTAAAGAGTAGGAAACTAGGAGGAAGTGAAGGACCAAAAGTAAAAGTAATTATGATATGTATAATTACTCCAGGAGATGGCTATGAAGGAACCATGCTTTTATTGCACAAATGAAAATCAGCAATAACCACAAGCCTGTGGTGAACATAGCAGGTCCCAACTGGGACTGAAAGGTCATGCAGATCATAGGGATTATCGCACCATGTTTTCTTGTGTCTATTAGAGGGGTGGATTAGAGTTATATGGTTCTTTTTAAAGTCTGTTCTTGTTTCATAGTACTAGGTAAAATGTGTGAAATATTCCATGGAATGTGACTTCTAGAATGATAATTCAAGGGGTTTTGAAAATGTTTATTTCAGATTTGAATTTATGCCTGAATGTTAGTCCAAGGCTCAATAGGGAAGTATTTAAATATTTCCATGTTGCAAAATAGGGAAACTTGCCCCAGTTGGATGTGTCATTTGTTGTGCATAAAGGTGATCTTTATTTAAGCAGGCACTGGCTCTGTGGAAGGGCCCATCAACCAAGTGCACATTCTTTTTACACAAGTGAGAATACAGTACACAGCCATTATTTTAACTTGGAAAATATTATACTAAGATATATTTATGACCACTTTTTCATACAGGGACAAGCTTGAGGAAATCCTGTCTGGATTTTCTACATTACAATGCAGAACAAGATTTTGAAAGCAACAAAAAAATGTCTTGTCCACAAAAAGTTAATAGTTGAAGAGGAATTAAATATTAACCATGTCTCTTCTTACATGATTTTGGAATTCAGTAACTGACTTTATAATGTGTATCACTTTAATATTTAAGTTGTAAAATGAGTCTTCAGCTTTCCTGAACTATAGGTGACCTTGGCCTTCAACAATAATAGGTTTTGTATGATGATTGCTGCTCTTTGCTTGCATCCTTGTCTAATTGTTTATTACTTTAAGTTGAGTTGTTCGCATTTTTCTTGTGTTGTGATTTCTAATTTCATTCTGTTGAAACTAACTCCAAACAAAATATCTTATTTTTGAAAGCTTGTGGATCGTTGGTTACGATACGGACAGGAAACTGCTTCCTGGATCAAATCAGAAAAATTGTCCATTTAAGAATTTAAGTCTTTCCAACTCTATCTCTGGTTTATTCAAGTTCCACACTTCTGTACAAATCCATTGAAATATTTTAAAAGTTAAAGTTTTCTCCAAGCCGATTTCCCCTTCCCCACAAGCTTTTAATATTGACTTATTCTGGACTGTAGTTTCATTGTCTGCTCTCCAATATCTAACCATGTCATAGTAATCATACCAGTTTCAACAGCTTTTATGACTGTGGGATGAGTTGGGTAGGGGACTCGCACTCAGTGATTTGGTTGAAGCTTAGCTGCCCTCTAAAATAGCCTCTTCAGCTCTAAACTTGGTGCTTAGCACCACCTTCTGAAGGATAATTAACATGACTAATAAATGCTGGCCTTCCAGTGATCCAGACATCTCGTGAATAAACGTAAAAATAAAATGTGAAATTTGGAAACTGTAAGTCACATCTTTGAAAGGGAAAATTACTTGGAATGTATTGATTAACTGTAGTAGGGTATTCATCTCTCTGACACGCTGCAAGAGTTGTACTTTTTATGCTCTTGTTAAATACAACATGAATCCCACTTTGACTTTAAAAGTTTAATGGTTTTGGAGTGGATGACGCAACTTTCCAATTCATCACCTGACTTACCTGATTGAGTTTATGCTGAATTCAGACGTGTTTTCACTGGACAACTTTTTGCAATATATTGACTGATACCCTATCCCTTCATCCTCTCCACACTTCTATCTGTACCTGGAGAGAGGTTTCTCAATACTTGAATCTGACTTCATCCTGCCTCCCAGTTAACTTAATCTACTCTGAATTCCTTTTAGGTCCATTTGCATGTAGATTCCTCTATCACTCTGGACCAAGCCCATTACTAGCCCCTCACTTTTGGTCTCTTGGACGATTCTCTCCTATCTTCTCCCCTTCCTTTCCAGCCATTTTTATTTCTTTTTACTTTCATAACCTTCTATCATTATTGTTTGTATTTTATGCCTTGGAGATATGCAGAGATGATACACTCCAGGCGATACATCTGGAACAGTTTTATTCAATGCTGTAAAATGTCTCCTCATGCTTCCGCAACTCGTTTCAGTTTTGTTTCCTCAATAACCACGCTCAGGTTTAGCCAGTCACACACAGAACAGATACCAGATGCACATGCTCAAAAACTGAACAATTGAACAAGACAATTATTCCAGGCATAAATCTCTTTTCAGTAAGCTTGCATTCACCCTCTGTGCCACTTAGCATTCTTCATAGGGTTCATGGGGAGATTTGTCATTGCCTACTAATGACACAGACAACCAACTATCTCTCCTCCCTCGCCAACCTTTCCACCGAGTATTCCCAATAGAGGATAAGCTTAACCACCTCCTTGCATTCTAGTTAACCCACCCAGCACTGCCAGTTTGGGGTCATCCACACTTTATATATTTTTTCTATATTTTGCCTTTGTCTCAGGCCATCTGTTGTTTAAAATTTTCTCCATGTTTTTGTTTCCTCCAGATCCAACCATCCGTCACTTCAGTCTTCCTGACCCACATTGGCACCCAGTGCCCCCAACTCCAAAATTTCATCTCAACGTCCATTCGATGCATTGACCTGGTCTAACTCTGTGACCTTTTCCAATCCTATAATCCCTCAGAACTTTGTTCTTCCCACTCTGGCCTTGGGGATCGACCCCCTGACCCCACTCAATCCTTTTATTCATAGTTGTAACTTCCGCCTTCCTGGTCCTATGCTCTGGAATTCACTTCCTGGAGCACACCACTTTTCTACCTTCATCTCCTCATTTCAGACCTTCCTTAAAAGTTACTTCTGTGAGAAAGCCTTTCTAATATCATTTCCATCTATTCAGTATCCTTTCTTCATCATGCCTATGTGAAGTATTTTGGAACTTTCTCTACTTTAAAGGCACTAAACAAATGCAAGTTATTGATGAAGAAATTCAGAAACACTCACTTGTTAACTTGTTTTATTCATTCATAGAATGTCAGTGTCGCTGGCCAGGGCAGCTTTTCTTTTCCATCTGTAATTGCTCATGAGAAGGCAGTGGTGAGCCACCTTCATACATTGCTGTAGTTCATGTCATGCAGGTATATTCACAATGCTATTAAGAAGGGAATTTCAGGATGTTGACCTAGTGACAATGAAAGAATGCCAATGTAGTTCCAAGCCAGGATGGTGTGTGACTTGGAGGGATTGTTCTTCCAGGTGGTGGAGGTCATGGGTTTGGAAAGTGCTGTCAAAAGAATCTTGGCAAATTGCTGCAATGCGTCTTGGAGATGGGTACACACTGCTACCCCTGTGTGCCAGTGGTGGATGGTGTGTCAATCAAATTGACTGCTTTGTTCTGGACTTTAGAGCTGCACTCATCCAGGCAAGCGAAGAGTATTTTATCACACTTCTGGGCCACAAAATTGGATAGCTAGCCTTACTGTCCATTAGGACAGATGATAAGACTAGTTTCTACAACAGTGAGTCTCATGTCAGTGGTAGGGAAATTATTAGAGAAACTTCTGAAGGGAAGCAACTATCTCCACTTGGAGAGGCAAAGTTTGATCAGGGATCATCTGCATGGCTTCATCAGAGGGAAGTCATGCCGAACAAATTTGATTCAGTTTTTTGAGGAAGTGACCAGGTGTGTAGATGAGGGTATGGTCGTCAATGTAGTTTATAGGGATTTCAGCAAAACCTTTGACAAGGTCCCACATGGGAGACTTGTAAAGAAGGTAAAATCACATAGGATACAGGGTAATTTGATAAAGTGGAATCAAAATTGACTCAGTTGTAGGAGGCAGAGTGCGATGACAGAAGGTTGCTTCAGTGCATGGAGGCCAGTGGTATATCACAGGGATCTGTGTTGGGCCCCCTATTATTCGTCATTTATATAAATGACACAGATGACTATGTGGGAGGTAGGATTAGTAAATTGCAGATGACACAAAGATTGGCCAGGTGGTTAACAGTGAAGCGGAGTGTCTTGGGCTCCAAGAAGATATAGATTGAATGGTCAAATGGGCAGATAAGTGGCAGATGGAATTTAACCATTTGCCTTTTTCACCACCATACTAACATGCTCTTCTGCCTTCAGAGACCACAGTGAAAAAGGCATATGGGCACTTGCCGTTATCAATCAAGGCATAGATTAAAAAGCAGGGAAGTCATGTTGGAGTTGTATAGAACTTTGGTGAGGCAACAGCTAGAGTACTGCGTGCAGTTCTAGAAACACAGAAATATGGAAAAAAACTACAGCACAAACAGACCCTTCGGCCCACAAGTTGTGCCGAACACATCCCTACCTTCCAGACCTACCTATAACCCTCCATCCTATTAAGCTCCATATACTCATCCAGGAGTCTCTTAAAAGACCCTATTGAGTTCGCCCTCACCACCACTGACGGCAGCCGATTCCACTCGCCCACCACCCTCTGTGTGAAAAACTTACCCCTAACATCTCCCCTGTGCCTACCCCACAGCACCTTAAAACTGTGTCCTCTCGTAGCAGCCATTTCCACCCTGGGAAAAAGCCTCTGAGAGTCCACCCGATCTATGCCTCTCAACATCTTATACACCTCTATTAGGTCTCCTCTCATCCTTTGTCTCTCCAAGGAGAAAAGACCGAGCTCCCTCAGCCTATCCTCATAAGGCATGCCACTCAATCCAGGCAACATCCTTGTAAATCTCCTCTGCACCCTTTCAATCTTTTCCACATCCTTCCTGTAATGAGGCGACCAGAACTGAGCACAGTACTCCAAGTGGGGTCTGACGAGGGTCTTATATAGCTGCATCATTATCCCCGGACTCCTAAACTCAATCCCTCGATTGATAAAGGCCAGCACACCATATGCCTTCTTAACCACCTCCTCCACCTGCGGGGCCGATTTTAGAGTCCTATGGACCCGGACCCCAAGGTCCTTCTGATCCTCTACAGTGCTAAGAGTCTTTCCCTTTATATTGTACTCCTTCATCCCATTTGACCTGCCAAAATGGACCACGACGCATTTATCTGGGTTGAAGTCCATCTTCTAGTCACCACATTATAGGAAGGATATGATTGCACTGGAGGGAATGCAGAGAAGATTCACCAGGATGCTGCCTGGGATGGATCATTTAAGTTATGAAGAGAGATTGGACAGGCTTGGGTTGTTTTCGTTGGAGAAGACTGAGAGGTAACCTGATTAAGGTGTACAAGATTATGAGGGACTGGACAGAGTGGGTTCCCCTTAGTTGAAGGGTCAGTCACAAGGGGACATAGGTTCAAGGTGAGGGGCAGGAGGTTTAGGGGGATGCGAGGAAAATCTTTTTTATCCAGAGGGTGGTGACAGTCTGGATTGCGCTGCCTGGGAGGGTGGTCGAGGCAGGTTGCCTCACATCCTTTAAAAAGTATTTGGATGAGCACTTGGCATGTCATAATATTCAGGGCTATGGGCCAAGTGCTGGCAGATGGGATTAGGTGGGAGTTCAGGTGTTTCTAATGAGTCGTTGCGGACTCGATGGGCTGAAGGGCATCTTCTGCGCTGTATGATTCTATGATTCATTTCAGAGGTCAAAATAACTCTTTTTTTCAAGAGCTTGTTTTGACGTTTTCTCAATGGCTATATTTTTGAATTTTGGGGGCTAATTTTCTGATTTTCGGCAGTTCATTTTTCTTTCCATTCTGATTAATTCCATTATTACATGTATTTCTGTTGAATTTCTTTTCAGGGTTTCCTCCTTTAAGATAGATAAGGTAGCACAAATATCAAATAGAAAAACTCTAATCTATAGCAGCTCATCCAATCGCAAGACTAAGGGCCCGATTTGACCAAAACGGGCGCGAAATCGCGGTAAAGTTGGGCGTCGGGCCTAAAACGCGATCTGCACCCGACCTCATGGCAGATTGCGTCTTTACCGAGTCCCGATCCGGGTGCGGGTCTGGCGTGCGCCCGAATCGGCCGGCGCGACGATTTAAATGTATTTGCATGCATTTAAATTGACTTAATGAAGCTCGCGCCCAACTTGACCGACGAATCCGACTTTACCAGGTTGCGGCCCAGGTTGCGGCCGCATTAAACGACCTGCTAAATAAAAGTCCGAATGGGACTCCAATTCAGCAGAAGCCAATCCCCCCCGACCATCCTTCACGGACCCCCCCGCGAACCACCCCGGCAGCCCACCGCCCCCCCCCCCCCTTGATCGGACCCCCCTGGGAGGCAGGCTCCGCCGGCAGACCCCCCCTCCCCCCGGGATCGGACCCCCCTGGGAGGCACACCCCCGACTTAGCTTGATCGCTGGTCTCCCTCCACCATCCTTCCGATCTGCAGTCCGTCGACAGCGTCCTGCACGTTCCTGGCCTTGCTCTGCCTTTCCCTGGGGGGCGGGATGGAGAAGGGGAGTGACGTGTCTGCCCCTGGGGGTGGCGATGCCAGTCTGTGGCCGATCCCTCCTCCCCACCGGAGGAGGGATCGGAGGAGGGACCCCCCCAGGGGCAGACATGTCACTCCCCTTCTTCATCCCCCCCCCCGGGAAAGGCAAAGCAGCACAGACAGCAGAGAGGATGAAAGGAATTCCCTTTGGAGGATAATGTCCACATTATAATCACAGGAACTAAAAACCTGACAGTCCAAAATTTGGGATAATATTTCAAAATGTATGTCCCCCCACCCCTGTCCTGTAATATTATCCCAGATTTCGGACTGTCAGGTTTTTAGTTCCTGTGATTATAACGTGGACATTATCCTCCAAAGGGAATTCCTTTCATCCTCTCTGCTGTCTGTGCTGCTTTGCCTTTCGCGCCCGGGCGCGCTGCCTGCGGTCTGTTCTGAACCGCGCATGCGCAGTTGGAGCTCCGGCCGCTCCAACAGCGCTCAGCCCCGCCCAACAGACCGGCACCGAAAAAAGGCGTATGGGCGCGCTGGAGCGCGGCTGCCGGGCACGGATCCGTTTGATGACCGGACCCGGCACTTAGTCCCGATTTGGTAAAATCGGCCCCTAAGTTTAGTCAGACCAAAATTGAATGCTACCCATGTGTTAGTGTTATGTCCTGTCCTATTGCCCATTCTGAATTAGCCTTGAGAAGCTGGTGGTGAGCCACCTTCTTAAATACAACTGAGTGTCGTGCTGGGCCATTTCAGAGGGCAGTTCAGTCTAGCACATTGCTGTAGCTTTGGAATCACATATAGGCCAGACAGGTAAGGATAATTTCTTCCCTTTCGGACATGAGTGCATCAGATGTTTTATTTTTGAAACAGCAATCCAGTTCATTTAATTAACTGAGTTTAAAATCCCTTGTGGAAAAGGAATTCCTGTCTCCTGATCATTAATTCTGGATCACCAGCTTAAGTATGTTGACATTCTGCTACTATTCCTGTCTCTCAATGTGTTTGGTATCTTCCTGTAGGAGCTTTCTCTATTTTAGTCATTCACACACTAAGGTCTCCCATGAGCCAATAGGTACATTTGACCTCTTCAGGGATACTATGAGAACATCCCTCATGCGTTTCCACAGCCCTTCTGAGAACTGCAGCCATGACCACGGTCTGAATAGACCAGTTGATTCCGGAGTCTGGTGTCAGGCATATGAACACCATGTTCCAGTCAGTGGAGATGTTTTGCTTGCTGTCGAATGTCCAAGTCTCTGAAGCATACAGGAGCAAAGGGATCACTGCGGCCTAGAAACCATGACCATAATCTTAGGTTTGAGCTCCTCGTTCCCAAATACTCTTTTCAGCCACAGGCGAGTGTCTACATGATCTGCAACAGAGATGATCATTGCAAGGATCCTCCTCAAATGCTCCCTCCCAGTGGCTGATGAACTCATTGCAGCTTTCATCCATTCAGAGGCACCACTGACACGGTCTTCACGGTCCAGTAAATTGAAGAAAGCTGCAAGGAATAGCACCAGCCACTGTGCATGGCCTTTTGGACTACCCTCCTCAAATTGAGCTGCTCTCAGAAATTTGTCACCATCCTCTGCCTACTCCACAAGCTGTGATCTGCAACAGAACCACGACAAAACCTCTGTCATTGAAAACTGGAGTAAACTGTGTTTACCCCAGTCCAACGCCGGCATCTCCACATCATTGAAAACTGGACTCAGAGCTGTGGTATTGCTCCAATTCTGTTCTCCACTTCCCCCACTGTGATACAGTACATCACCATTCTACAGTACAGTTGGAAAACTGTTCAACCTATATTGCCTTTGACCCAAAAACAAAACTACTCCAACCTCAGTCATAGAGCTTCAGTGTGCAGATGACGCTTGTGCATGCGTTCACTCAGAAACTGAGCTCAGTACTCCTTTCCAAAACATATGAGAAAATACCCATTAAATACCCAAAAAACTCTTCCAACCAGCTCTGGTTGGCAAAACACTTCCGCTGCTCATTAAGATCAGTGGCGAGATCCTGGAAAACATGGATCATTTTTCTTATCGTAGGAACCTCTTCTTGCTGAAGTCAGACATAGAGGATGAAATTCATTATCACCTCCAATGTACCAGCTCAGCTTTCTGTCAACCGAGAAAAAGAGTTATGTCCCGATATCCACTTATTTCAATGTCTTATCACATCAGGACATTGGAGCCATTTGCTGTTCAGTACTCTCCCCAAACATAGGCTACATTCACACTGCAAATTAGTCGATATGTGGTGATTTTGACAGCAGTTACAGTGTAAGATGTAGCGTGAAGCTGAGCTGATACTGGGGCAAACTGTGGAGACACATTCCACAGGAGGGAGTTTTGTTTCCATTTCACTCCGGAGGCAATGTGGATTGCACAGTTTTAAATCCATTGATAAATGGAAATTGCTTTAACTATATTACACTTGTAAATGAAGGTATTCCCATAGCAGCAACATAACTGAGGCAAGTGATAAATTTACGTGCAAAAACATTTAAAAAACAGTAACCGGATAAGTAAATGGATCAACAAGTTAAGTGGTTTAAAGAATATGAATCGCAAGTGTCCCAGAAGACCAGTTTGGAGATGATGGGGCTGATGACTTTGGGACATTTCCCTGATAGGGACTGTGATGTGAGTGTCCTACTCACACGTGCTCTTAGTTTACATGGCCGTGTCGCCTCCTCTTTCCCGTACATAATGCCAGTGGCTCAGGCTCCTGACAGCTGCCAGCACCGTGTTGCCATATGTGCCAGGAACTGGGCCTTGTGTATGTGCTGTCCTTGTTTTGTCTCCTTCATGTCTGGGGATGACCTTTCTCCCATTCATCACACTCTTCATTGATTTTTCACAGACCTTTGGGGCAAATTTGTTTTGATACCCTGTATTTTGAACCTTGTTCCATTTTCAGTGGATCGACCAGAAGTTGTGAATGGGTGTCCAAAGCATCTGCCTGTTTCAGGTTATGTGTCCTTGTTAATATGGACATCAGTGTTGTGTGCCATGTAGGTTCCAATCAGTGCCAAGACACCTGCGAAAGAGAAATGCCAAATTATTGTTTTGTGGAAATCTATTGCTTCATTGTCGTTCATTAGTGCTATTTGATGATGGTGTTAAAGTTGTTCTGCAACTAATCTTCATGTCCCTTGTGCTTGGCATCAATACAAAAAAGATGATGCCTCTTTGAAAAATAGATTTTGCCAAAATCCTCTCAGGAAGGCCACTCATGCCTCCTAGAAAAAAACATTAAACTGCCTTGTAGCTGATGTAGCTCCGTGAGAGAGCTGGAAAAAAAAACATGACCTTTTCATAGACGCAGATAATGACAAACCAGCCTCATTCTGGGATGCAATTTTTCAGGCACAGAGAGGAAGTCAGGCTGAGGCAGATTTCTGTTGTTGTTGTTGACTGAACTGGATAAAAAATAGCACATTGCATGAAGGCCCCCACTGTGAGACTCGCTGCTGAAATGGCATGAAATATGCATTTAAACTCAGGACGAATGTCTGGCTATTTAAAGATCTAGAAATTGCATGTTACTTCTTCAGCACCTCATGATGGATGAAAGTAATTTTATCCAATGACTGCTCCCTGGTTCCGACAAGTCATTTACAAGTGGGGCTCTGGGGTGTCATTGTGTAAGTTTTCTTTTCTCTTTCATACCTGCAGAACTGCGTCAAATGAGACTCTGAGGTGCCATGTTATTCAAGGACTGCAGAGTTATTCGTCAAAGTTTGGAGCTACAGTATAGACAAATATAAAATAACAACCACAACAACAACCTATATTTATATGGAACATGATGAAACAAAATATGACACCGAGGCACCATAAGGAGCTGTTAGGTCAGATGACCAAAGCCTTGGTCAAAGAGGTCGGTTTTAAGAAGTGTTTTAAAAAAGGAGGCGACATAAAGAGATGGCATTTTAGGGAGGGAACTCCATACCTTAGGTTCGTGCAAACAGAAGATACAGCCACAACTGGGGGAGAGATTAAAATCATGGATGCCCAGGGAGCCAGAATTAGATGAGTGCACATATCTGGGAGGGTTATGGGACTGGAGGAGATTGCAGAGATAGGGTGGAGGTGAGGACATGAAGGGATTTTGAAATAAGGATGAGAATTTTAAAATTAAGACATTGTTTGACTGGAGCCAATGTAGGTCAGCAAGCACAGGGTTGATGGGTGAATGGAACACGGGGTTGCCCTGCAGGCAGGCTAAATTGTTTAATGGTGGCATTTCAGCCCCTCCCTTGGGGGCGCGTTGTGCAGACCAAGAGCACCCAGTGGTGGTTGCTGCTGGGATTGCAACCAGTCCCAAGAAGAAGGATCCTGGAGTGAGGTAAGTCCAGGGTATTGGGTGGAGGTATTTGAGCAGCTTAGGGAGGTGGATTTTGGAGAGCAAATGGATAGGAAGGAAGGTGGTGCTACTACGTTTGGGTAGGGCCTCTGATATGCAAGGATCTAAATGCTGCTTAGCCGCTAGAAACACGGATTTTGGACCAACTTCTGGTATCTCATCCTCCAACAGATCACTCAGTGCTGCACAGTTTCTTCCTCATCAAATTCATCTGGAAAAAGACATTTTAGGTTTAGCAGGTCATCCTTCAGCACTCCGTATTGGCAAGAATAGGTTGGGAAGAAATAATTCAATCACTTTTCCAGGTCATTGCAAGCTTTAGTTAAAGCATGTTCATTTTCTTACTAAGTTTTGCTTCTGACTAAAATCGGTGTCCAAGGCTTTGACAATGGTCTCAAAGTCCATGGTGGACTTGTCCACTCCCTGCCTCAGAAGAACATCATCTGCTACTAGGCCAAAAGCATAAAGAAAAGAACAGACCTGATGCTTCTGTTCTTTAGCTTGAAGGCCCGATGCTGCTCAGTATCGAAGGTAATGGCATTTCCATAACTCCCATTGCTCTTTGGACCTTCAAGACAGTCAAATGGGTCGGGTAGAAGCAAGGACTGCTCAGTATTACCTTGTGATCTTATCACCTTTCTTCAGTTTACCACCTCCTTCTGGCGAGTAGTATGAACTGCTATCAAGTTTTTCTTCGCTCTGTGGTTCCATTGATAATGTCAATGTATGTTTTACATCAATGCCCCCAATACTGTCACTATTTCTGAGATGGTCCTTGTTTGTGGACCCCAGGTTTGGCTCTTGATTACTGGATAAAATGCAGCCATATTCTAATACTTAATACTTGTTTATTCATACTACATCTAAACAGGTTACAGAATGTACATGTTGTTCCTGGAGTTCCAATCTCTCTCTCAAGCTTCTAACATGTGACTGACAGATGTCAGTAATACATCATCATCTACACTATATATTTGCATAACCATTCTGTTAACCCTTTATACTACTCTATGAAGTTCATGTTAAAATTGGTAAGAAACTTTATGAAGTTGTTAAGCAAATGCACTGGGAAGTTGGACTATTAAATATATATTCTATTCCAACATTGAGAAGTTCATGCATGCTGTGGGCAGCATGGTGGCACAGTGGTTAGCATTGTTACCTCACAGTGTCAGGGGCCCATGTTCAATTCCAGCCTTGGGTGATTGTTTTGTGAGGTCTGCACATTCTCCTTGTGTCTGCATAGGTTTCCTCTGGGTGCTCTGATTTCCTCCCACATTCCAAAGATGTGCAGATTAGGTGGAATGGCCATGCTAAATCATCACTTAGTGTCCCAGGATATGTAGGTTAGGGGGATTAGTGGGGTAAATACATGGAGTTATGGGCAGAGGAACAAGTAAGGATCTCTGTCGGAGAGTTAGTGCAGATTCAATGGGCCAAATGGCTTCCTTCTGCATTGTAGGGGTTTTATGTTACCTTGGCTAGTGGACTTCAACAAAGTCCTGCATTATGATCTTACAATAATTAGAAGTAAAAAGTTTAAACGTGTTTTTTAGCACCCTATTATTTTAATTATATGGTGATCTACTTCTCCTTGAGCACAATTGCACAGTTCATCTCCAGAATCTAATAATTATTTCAAGAACCAATGTGGACTGCATGAAGAGCAGGTTGAGTGGAAAGAATACCATTATTGACATTGAATGTTCACTGTCTGCGAATAGCTGGGATAGTCGCATTTAACTTAGATTATATCACATCACATGGTGAATGAATAGGAAACATGCAGCATGACAGAATCACATCAGTTGAGGTTACTATATTCAATGTTCCAGGTCTGTGACTGACCTCACAAATCCCCAATATGATACCAGTCAACCACTGTAATTTGTTTTCAGCCAGGCTGATCTCCACACCCTTGTTCCAGGTCCCAATTTCACACCATTGTGATCAAAATATACATAAAAACAACCTTGTACCTTGCAGGAAACATCTCTCTAACTCTCTGACACTGCAGCCCTTCACTGTTGAGCCAACTAACTTTCTGTAACAATCATGTCAAATTTTCTGTCCCCTCTTTCTTCCAAGCAGCTCTTCTCTCCCCTTCAGCAGCTCCCTATCCTCGCTCATCAGATGCGAACAGGAATGTAATAATTCACACCTATCAATTTTAATGTAGTTTTGATTTGTCTTTTACAGAGAAAAAGTTTCTCTTTTTATGCATTTTATTAGATGTTACTTCAAGCATTTATTGAAAAGGAAACTCTAGAAAATTGACCAATTTTTATTCATTGGTTATTCAAGTGTTAACAATGTTAAGTGACTTTCCAGGTGGGGAGATGGATTAGGAATATTATGCATTTGTTGCTTTGTTTATTGTGCTTTAGTAATGATTTGTATCAGAGTGACTCTCATTAACATAATTCCTGGGGATCACAAATAATTTGGGAATGTAATCACTGCATCCGTTTCATTTTTTGTTTGAGTGAACAAGGCAGATATTGTGCGATACTTTTAATTTACTGACTTATTTCATGTAATTGGTTTCCTTCAAATGGCAAATAGTAGCCATGGAATTGCACCCAGCAAGGAGACAAAATAGTGGGGTGTGATTCTCCAGGCCCACTAGCCCCCAGCGGGAATCATGCTGGCTCGGAGAATTTGGTGTCGGGCCAAAAACGGGTTTGACGCTGAGCGGCAAATCCATTTTGATTCTCCCATCCTGCTGCATTGACCCCAGTCAGGTTCCTACCCACAGTGAGCGGAACCTGATGAATACAGTTTAAATCCAATTGAAATGTCATTAGCGGGCTGCAAGGCCTATTCAACTCCCTCCGGTTATTCACTCTTAGCATAGTGATTTCAGGCAGGTCTCTGATCAAAATCTTCATTCTGGTCTGTGTACTTTGAAAACTTTGAAGTGGCCTGGATACCTGGAAGGATTTCAAATCACGGCAGCGCTCCATTCTGCAGAAGGGATTCCCTTTTCTGTCTCTCAGAAGCTGCAGGTGTAAGAAGAACCCTTTGCAGTCCTCTGGTTGACAGGAGAAGTCAGTTTCACTGCGGGGGTTGGGGGTTGGGGGGGGCGGGATCCCCTTCTCCATAGCTGCTCACCCAGCTGGGGGGGGGGGCGGGATCCCCTTCTCCATAGCTGCTCACCCAGCTCCATTCTTTTAACACTGCATTTTTTCAAGTCTTTGAACCTTCCCAGAAAGCTCAGAAACTTTGATAACTATTGGAATCTTTGTTTTCATTCAATTTCATGGACCAATACCTTTAACTCGCCTTTGATTAACAGATTAATGTTTTTTACGCACCATGCTGAGCTTTGTTTATTTATCTTTTCATTCACGATTGAATGCATCTGAAGTACTGAAGTACCCCCCATTGGTTCTAACCACAATGCTTATAAACATCCTTGTTCTGGTTGACAGCTGCAGGGAACTTCAAAGCAGTTCTAAGTGCAGTGAGGGTGTCACTGCCAGACTGTCAGCACCAGGGTGCCGGGGGCAATACAAGGTTGGCATTGCCAAGGGCCGAGACCTGGTGGGAGGGCTTGGGGGGGTGATTGAGGGAGTCCTGATGCGGGTGGAGCCTGAGGGGACTCCAATATTAAAACCATTGTGGAGGATGGAGGTGGGTGGTTAGGTCACCCTCATGCCTGCATGGTGTGGGTGGAGGAGGGTGTCCCTCTGTGCTGAGAAATTGGAGGGGGAGGGGGGGCCCTCTCCTGGTCTCCTTTTCTGTTGTGGGAGGGAAAGGGGCCTGTCTCTGAGCGATGAGATCAGGATGTCCTTTAAGAATGGCTCTGAAAAGCCAAGCTGGCCAACATGTTTTCCATAACGCATAAATTTGCATCGAGCAGGTGGGTGAATGTCACATCACAGGCACTGCTACTGCCAGCGGGAAACACTGGTTTTCCCACTGGTGGGCTGGAGTGCAATCAGGATAATCGGAGCCAATGCCTGAGAAGTGTAAGGGAAGATTATAGGGCATTATATAGGGGGGGGGGGAAAGTAGCCTGCCATCTATTTCCAGCATTTTCTGTTGCAATATCACATTTTCAGCTTTACACCATTGAGATTTACCCTTTTAGCTGAATGGTTTCTGTGGGTTCACTGTGTGAATATACTGAGGGTTCTGCACTTAATAAATAAACATTCAATTTCAATAATGTTATTTTTTTCCACTCAACCTGCTCTTCATTCACTCCATATTGGTCCCTGAAACAATGATTATAGATTCAGCAGATGAAAAATTGCTGAGCTCCACGTAAAACTGGATAAGGCACATTTACATTCACACCTAAAGTAACTGCAGAGAAAAGTCATTTGTCACTTTTTGTTTATCTTTTTGACATGTAGATAGGAGAGCAGATCACAGGTTGCTTATCAATTAAACAAAAAATGGTCCAGTTTTCTGAATTCACTCAGCAAAAGAAAATACATGTGCTGCCGAGTCTCGTTGGAGTATTGCCGAAATCAAGGCTCACTGCGTATTTGTGGAAGACTTGGTACTTCTCATTTGATGAGTGGCAAAGTCTTGAATCTCTTTCACTGGTGAGATGTGTTTTGTAATTTGCAGTTTTCCACACTCGTATTTAATACAGTCACAATATTATAATCTCAGTAATTTAAATTATTTTTGAGTTACTCAGCAAATGGATCATCAGAAATGTGGAATATACTTTAGAAATGTAGCTTCATGTCACATGGCCTCTACAACTATGGCAAATTCCCGAAGTATATTTGAAGGATAAAACTGATGGGGTTGTCTTGGTCTGAAGCATTATGTTACGAATGAGGATCCTATTTACATTTTTTACACTTTATACTGCGAGAAATTTCAGATCAGCTCCCTAGTTTGCTGCTGCGAAGCTGTGACAATTCAGTGTTCAAGTTGACAGACGACACAAAAGCACTGTTTAGTGTGTAAGACAGGCTTTTGGCCTTTATCTGTTTAGAAACGTGAGTGAGAAGATGCAGAAGGCTGCGCAATTGAATAATGTGACTCGTTAATTGAAATGTTCAGGCTTCCACAAAACAAATTATTCAATTCAAATATTTCATAATCACAAAAAGTATGGTCATATAATGGCTACACGAGAATCTTTATGACAAGGTTAATGTGTTTTTTGCTTTCTGATCAGAGTTAGTCACCATCAAAACCCAAAATAACATTAGCAATAATTTTAGCAGCATTTTGTTTTTATTTCTGCCTCTCTGTTGACATTATTGTATCCCCCAATCATGTAGAATTAACACATTGAAACTGAGCAGTTTTCTTCTTTAAACATAAACTTAACCACTTGTAAAATATTTTAAATCTCCAACCTGTAGAATACTTCATTGGAGATTACCTCTTGCTTTAAAACTGTATTACAATTAGCAAATCAAGTGCCTGCTTAACTATTATCACAAACAATTCTCTTTTATTTATTCGTTCAGGGGATGTGGGCATCACTGGCAAGACCAGCATTTATTATCCATCCCTAATTGCCCTTGAGAAGGTAGCAATAAGCCACATTATTGAACCGCTGCAGTCACTGTGGTGTAAGTACACCCACAGGGAGTTCCAGGATTTTAACCCAGTGACAGTGAAGGAATGGCAATATATTTCCAAGTCAGGATGGTGTGTGGCTGAGAAAGGAACTTGCAGGCTGCGGTGTTCCCATGCATTTGCTGCCTTTGTCCTTCTAAGGTTAGAAGGTGCTGGTGAAGGGGCACTGATGAGTTGTTATAAATCTGATTTACACCCCCTTATTGTCTCCTTGCTAGATGCGATTCCATAGGAACAAGACTTCTCAGAAGCAAAATTCTCATCCTGGAAATCTGAATTAAAAACAAAAATGCTGAAAATCGTTAGGTTAGGATCTGTGGAGAGAAACAGATTTAAGGGGCAGGATTTACTGCACAACCCACCGCATGTTTCATGGCAAGGAAAGACAGCCCACCATTGGTCGGTGGCGGGATCTTCTGGTCCTACCGTTGTCAACGGGGTTTCCCATCGAATGCACCTCTTGCTGCTGTGAAAGCTACACTGGGGCTGCACCTTCAGCGGGACCAGAAATCCCGCCGGTGTGAATTGCTGAAAAGTTCAGTGTTTCAGGTCAATGATCTTTCATCAGAATAGGTTCAATCCCAGTCATGAATCTGACCCCTGACCCCCACTTCGCTTTATGGCCCATCAGCAGGAATTCCCCACCATCACTAAATTCAGTTCAGTGTGTTGGTTCTTCCTTATAAGTAATGATTTTTTTTTGGTAGTTAACGGCAAATAGCAGCTGTGAAATCATGCCCAGCAAGGAGACAATGCTTAAGAGGTTGATGAGGAGAAAGTAGAGTATAAGAAAGGGAATAAAAAGAATAATCCGCTGTGTATTTCCAGCATTTTCTTTTGAGGTTTCAAATTTTCAGCTTTACACCCATTTTGTTTTTCTTTTAGCTAAATGGCTTCTGGGGTTTGACTGTGTAGACATACAAAAGGACAGGGTCAACAAACAAAATTGGTGAGCCTCAAGTAAGACTGGATAAAAGCCTGTAGATTATTAGATATGTGAAGCAAATTTTCTTCAAAAGCAGCTAATGATGTGTCAGTTAGCTCCTTTAAAATTATAGCTTGCTGGATTTCTGCATAAGAACAGGATTGAAGGTTATAAGGATAAGTACAGGCACAGAGCGATCAAATACCCTGTGGAACACTTTGATTTCTGTTCTGTTGAGACTGTGGAAATGTCATCTGTGGATTGCAACCAGTCAGGGATGAATAATGTAGAATGTAATGTTGGACTGGTGTCATTTTTTTTGGCTTGGTTACCTTTGGGGACCAGGAAGAAATGTCAATTTTCTTCTTTTTATTTTACCTTTGGTTATTCAGCTGCCATGGAAACAAATATCCTCAAAATTAACTTTTATTTGTACAGGTATTTGAACTGGAAAAACATATTGTTCATAGTCCAGTCTTATCCTCGAGGTTCATACATGGAGTGTTTCTCTCCCTCAACACAGATCGGCCTGTGTTTCATACAAATTAACTTTGACCTTCATGGAGGTCTACTGGTTACCCATTGAAACTCTGGAATGAGACCAGCGGAACATTCAGTGAAACAGTGTCTATGACTGAAAAGATTTAGGACAGGAAAACAGTCGAAATCATGCAGAATGTAAGGACTGATATGATTTAACAGACTGAAAAGAGGTTAAATGACACATATAGCTAAAGATATTGGTGATGATGTTAAAAGAACATATCATATGACATACCTCTGTCCATTATTTTAGAGAGGCATTAAGACATTTAAAATAAACTGGTTTAGTGCCTTGATTAAAATAACAGATGAATGTACCAAGTGTTTATCTGCTAATAATACCAGTAATAATTTCCGGGATAGATTTCATTACTCGGAAAAAATAGCAATTGCATTGGTACTTTGTGATAACTAAAGTACATGACTTAAGTGGTCCTTATCAAAAGAATCCTCCCTAGAAATTAACTTGCATCAGGTTTTGGACATGAGCTCATTGACAAACAGGAGCTGCAACATCAGAACTGTCCACATAAAATTAGTCCGCCTGCATCAATAGGATATGACCATGTGTGGGATGTCAGTAGCAGCCCCCTCCCACCCCCATTTTAATGTGCCCCCACCTCCCCACCCCTGTTTTAATGTGGAGGCAAACACAACTCTGTTGCTCCTTCTGATACATCATGCAGGTGAATGAAAAATTATTTGCTTACCTTTATGGTGGCATTTTCCAGTGGGCCCTTTCTTAAGGTCTCCAGCTTGGCTACTGTGTGTACTCGAGGGTTGAGAGATAGAGTGCCATAAAATGGGACCAAGGCAGCTGAAGGCACAGTCACCAACTATGGACCAAAAGGATGGATGATGCACGGGAGCTTGGCTTCTAAGGCACAGACAGTATAGTTGGTATGTTGTTGGGCTGGCTGAGGTTACAGAAAAATAAAGGAATGAGGCCACAGAAGGATTTAAACAAAAGATTAATAATTTTGAGTCTAAGCTGTGGGGATCAGGACACCACTGTAGGCCAGTGAGGATGGACAAGGGAGCAGGCTGCCCACCTGCCCTCTTTGGCAGGAAATATTGTGTAGCATAAAGAACCTGTGAAAGGAAGCAAGAAAGAGTGGAGCACTTGTACTTTCACACTAATGATAAATGGCCAAACTTGCACAGGCTTCCTTTCAGAATGATATCAAAGCACTGTATAGCTGTTTATCTCATTGTGACAGTTTGCATCAGTAACATTTCTTCATATTTGTATTGACAATTGCTGATTGCATGTTTGAAAGGTTCACTTCATTGTTCGACTGGTCTGTGCACGACTGGTAAATGTGATTTGATTTATTATTATCACATGTATTAGTATACAGTGAAAAGTATTGTTTTTTACGTGCCATTCAGACAAAGCGTAGGGAAGGAAAGGAGAGAGTAGTGTTACAGTCATAACTAGGGTAAAGAGAAAGATCAACTTAATGCGAGGTAGGTTCAATCCTAAAGTCTGATGGCAGCAGGAAAGAAGCTGTTTTTGAGTCGGTTGGTACGTGTCCTCAGACTTGTATCTTTTTCTCGATGGAAGAAGGTGGAAGAGAGTATGTCCAGGGTGTGTGGGGTCCTCGATTAAGCTGGCTGCTTTTCCAAGGCAGCAGGAAGCGTAGACAGTGTCAATGGATGGGAGGCTGGTTTGAGTGGTGGACTGGGCTTCGTTCATGGCCCTTTGTAGTTTCATGTGGTCTTGGGCAGAGCAGGAGCCATACCAAGCTGTGATACAACCGGAAAGAATGCTTCTGTGGTGCATCTGTAAAAGTTGGTGAGAGTTGTAGCGGACATGCCAAATTTCCTTCGTCTTCTGAGAAAGTAGAGGCGTTGGTGGATTTTCTTAACTATAGTGTTGGCATGGAGGGACCAGGACAGGTTGTTGATGATCTGGGCATCTAAAAGCTTGAAGTTCTCGATCATTTCTACATCGTCCCCATTGATGTAGACAGGGGCACACCCTGCACTATACTTCCTGATGTCAATGACTATCCCCTTCGTTTTGTTGACATTGAGGGAGAGATTATTGTCATTGCACCAGTTCACCAGATTCTCTATTTCTTTCCTGTACTGTGTCTCATCATTGTTTGCGATCTGACCCACAATGATGGTGTCATCAGCAAACTTGAAAATCGAGTTGGAGGGGAATTTGGCCACACAATCAGAGGTGTATAAGGAGTATAGTAAGGTGCTGAGGACACAGTCTTGCGGATCATCGGTGTTGAGGATGATCGTGGAGGAGGTGTTGTTGCCTATCCTTACTGACTGCGGTCTATGGGTTAGGAAGTCTAGGATCCAGTTGCAGAGGAAGGAGCCAAGCCGAAATGGTAGTATTTAATTATTGTGACCTGTGAGTCAGCCATCAAATAAATCTCCTTGCCTACATCTTTACTTTTTTTTTCACCTCATCAGTTACAAATATATTCTTTACTTAAATCGTTTTTTTTCCCGCTCTGGTTATTGTACAAGTCTTACCTAATATTTACTGTCAACTTAACATGTTCTACTGAATTAAGTTGACTTCCAAGTAAGATGGATAACTTGAATACTTGCTTCTGGTCATCTTGCTAGCTTGGAATAAATTAAAGCTGTTATAACCATTCAATGCACAAACTTGCTTAGAAACAAAACTGTTAGTTAGCACAGGTTAGTTTTTAGAGCTTTGACGTTGCTATGGATTAGCAATGTTGGATGCATGCTGTTGCTGACAAGGGGATGAGTTCGGATGTGGTTGAGGGTATGGGGTGAGGTATTAAAGATCATGAAAAGTATCATCAGGTCAGAAACCCGACATCACCCAACTCACTGCTGGGTTTAACTTGGGTGTGTTTGAAGGCAAACGGGAAAGTGGCCTGGAATTGTCAGGTAAGTCATTTCAATATTTACAAAGGCAATTCTTTGTGAATTTAACGCAGCATTCTGACCTAAGCAACAAGCTCACGGGTTTCCCATGCTGCGTGGATCTTGTTGGAATCAAAAAGTCAAGAACACATTTTTCTCGGGAATCATTTTTCAATTAAATGAAAGGCTCCAAGTCACAATCTGGGCCACGTGAAAGGCTCAGAGCACTAGTTCTGATTGCTTTACAGGTGCTTTGCAACTTTTTGAAAGCCATTACACCTACCTTGGGCTTCACTCACCCTGATCTGACTCACCCTGATGGCAATCTTCACCACAACATGGGAACAGCCTATGCAGCTTTACCTTGAGTCCTGATGAGGAACAAGGGGAGCACCAACACCAAAAGAACCAGGGACAGCAGGAGCAGAACCAGTTCCAGCTCCAGCTGACTTCTCCTCAGCCACTTGTCACTCCACAGGACAGAGGGGATGTGCACAGAGATCCAACTCCAAGGAGATGAGACCTCCCCCCAAGAAATGGTCTGCAGGTAAAGGATCAGCTTTCCCGACATCTGTGAGTATCAGTGCCTCAGGAGACCCAAACTTTCATGACAGGTCCTCACTTCCATCTGTAGCCTCCTGAGGTAAAGCCCCCTTCACTTTGGACCCAGCAGACAGGAATGGTCTTCAAGGTGGCTATCATTGGAGGGACAGTAGTTCCTCTGATTCTCTGCCTCGGTCTGGTGTTATGCACTCTCTTCTCCTGTAAGTGAATGGCAGCAGTTCAAAAAGACAGTTTACCACCACTTCCTTAAGGGCAATTAAGGATGCGCAATGAATTTTGTGAGTGGAAAATCATGTCTCACGAATTTGATTGAGTTTTTTGAAGGGGTGACCAAGAAGGTAGATGAGGGCAGTGCAGTCGACATTGTCTACATGGACTTTAGCAAGGCCTTTGACAAGATACCAGATGGTAGTTTGTTGCATCAGGTTAAATCTCATGGGATCCAGGATGAGGTAGCCAGTTGGATACAAAATTGGCTTGATGACAGAGAACAGAGGGTGGTTGTAGAGAGTTTTCAAACTGGAGGTTTGTGACCAGCGGTGTGTCTCAGGGATTGGTGCTTGGTCCACTGTTATTTTTCATTTTTATTAATGACTTGGATGAGAATTTAGGAGGCATGGTTAGCAAGTTTGCAGATGACACCAAGATTGGTGGCATAGTGGACAATGAAGAAGGTTATCTGGGATTGCAAAGGAATCTTGAACAATTGGGGCCAGTGGGCTGATGAATGGCAGATGGAATTTAATTTAGATAAATGCGAGGTGATGCATTTTGGTAGATCGAACCAGGGCAGGACTTACTCAGTTAATGGTAGGGAGCTGGGAGGGTTATAGAACAAAGGGATCTAGGGTTGCAGTTTCATAGCTCCTTGAAAGTGGAGTCACAGGTGGTCAGGGTAGTGAAGAAGGCATTCAGCATGCTTGGTTTCATTGGTCAGAACATTGAGTAGAGTTGGGACATCTTGTTGAAGTTGTACAAGACATTGGTAAGGCCACACTTGGAATACTGAGTACAGTTCTGGTCACCCTATTACAGAAAGGATATTCTTAAACTAGAAAGAGTGCAAAAAAGATTTACGAGGATGCTACTGGGACTTGATGGTTTGAGTTATAAGGAGAGGCTGGATAGACTGAGGCTTTTTCCCTGGAGCATAGGAGGCTTTGGGATGATCATATAGAGGTCTATAAAATAATGAGGGGCATAGATGAGGTAGATAGTCAACATCTTTTCCCAAAGGTAGGGGTGTCTAAAACTAGAGGACATAGGTTTAAGGTGAGAAGAGAGAGATACAAAAGGGTCCAGAGGGGCAATATTTTCACACAGAGGGTGGTGAGTGTCTGGAATGAGCTGCCAGAGTTAGTAGTAGAGGCGGGTACAATTTTGTCTTTTAAAAAGCATTTAGACAGTTACATGGGTAAGATGGATATAGAGCAACCAAACGCGGACAATTGGGAATAGCTTAGTGGTAAAAACAGGACAGCATGTACAAGTTGAGCCGAAGGGCCTGTTTTCATGCTGTAAACTTCTATGACTCTAAATGCTGGCTTAGCCAGTGATGACCATATTCCATGAACAAATAAGAAAAAAAACTGTCATTTGGTCGTACAGAGCTTGAAGCACATATTAAAGCTTTTCATCATGCATTCATCAGGACATTTGCAAGATAACCAAATGGCCTATCTCAGCATCAGGCCTGCATTACATTAAGGGCATTTAAATGGTCATTGGATAAACATATGGATGATATTGGAATAGTGTAGGTTAGATGGGCTTTAGATTGGTTTCACTGGTCGGCGCAACATCGAGGGCCGAAGGGCCTGTACTGCGCTGTAATGTTCTATGTTCAATGGTGAGCAAATGGTTTGCGCCTTTTTACAAGCCTGCGAATAAGACCAATCTTACATGTGGAATGTAGGAATTCAAAAATTGTGTCAATATTTGTCTGCTTATGCTTCCGTGACGCACCTTGGTATGTTTTATGACATTAAAGGTGTTGCATGGATGCAAGTTGATGTAAAACAAATGATGAATTATCTTTTCTCCCTTTGTGTCGAACATGATGCAGATTGTTCAATGCCATGTTTCATTAACGGGAGAGTCTGCTCAGTTGACTGTAACCCAAATGTAATCATGGATGCTGAAATGTACCTTGTTCTGAGGTGTAAATTTCATTTCCATTCAATTGAAAGAAGCTACAAGGCATCCTTTCCAGCAGTGTTAGTGTCTGATTTTATTCTACATTTTTGCTATTATTGAAAAACAAGTTGCGAGGTGTGAATCAGCTGCTGTGAATTGATTTGTGAAATGGATTATATGATGGAACTCTGGAGCTGCACTGAAAGAATTGAAGAACTAAAGTGTGGTCCATTTTTATGACTCTGTTTGCTTTCCTAATCCGAGGATGAGATATCGAGAAACAACTCCAAACTGAAGGATTGAAATACTCTGAATAATGAAGTGTCTAAAAGAGCTTTTTGACATTTCTTTTTCTGGAGATATACTGTCTTCCATTCACTGTCCATGACAGGTCCAGAAAAGTCTAACCAGAGCAAGTGTGAAATTAATATTCAAGTTGCACCGCACTGATTGTTACATCAAGAAGATGTTAACAATTTCACTGCGATACCTCGGAGCCATACTTCACTGTGCTCAGTGAAAGTCTCAGTCTAGCTCTGTTAGTGGCTTACTGCGCTTGTGAGAAGTACTAATGTTTTGCTTTGATTTGCAAAAAGGGCTCACTTGAGAGCAACCCAGTTGACCGTTAGCTTCTGGTTGATGCTACTTTAGACACAGATGGTAAGTTTGAATTTCCATTATTAAAATAAAATATTTCTTGGCTTACCATCTGTGCCCTATTATTAGCATGTCCTCATATCAATTAGGAAGTAATGGGCACATGTGTGTCTATGTGTTACCTAGCCCAACTGAGGATAGCGTGGATGACTGAAGGACAAGACTGAAGGTCAACCCATCAGTTGTCCAGTTTATCCTCTACTCAGCGAGACTGTACACAACCAAGCTCTTCATTGCTGTTCAGCCACAATTAAACAGTTTAATACAAACTTAAGGATTTATTTTAACTTAACTGAAAACACAGTGATGAGATGTGCAACATTTGTTGTTGACATTGGAAATTTAATTGTGATATCATTAGGCCTCATTCAGTAGGAACTGCTGATCAGAAATTAGATTTAGTACAGGTTAAAAAGGATTAATTAATAAATTTAGACTTGATTTAATTTAGCAGGACACAGCCTAATTATTGGAACCCAAAATTGTCCCTTTAAACTGATTTAGGTTGACAGAAATATAACAATTAGTTGAAGATTCGATGCTGAATTCGCGAATAATACCAAATGTTATTGAATATAAGCAAAATTAAACAACAATATAGTTGTCAATCAATCAAAGACTCATTAGTCAACCAAAGACTAATTAATCAACTTTCTCAATGAACTAAAACTTAGCAACTAACTAATAAGAGGAAACAAAGGCGAAGTGTCCTTATCAACAAAACCTTGCAAATTTCACGTCTTCCAATGGATGACCAAACCAGAAAGAGCAGAAAACAACGCAACCTTTCATGCCAACAAGTATTCGCATCTGTCTCCAAAGAAAATTGCACTTTCCTGGGATCCACGCTGATCCACCTGGTAAAGGGGCAGTGCTCCGAAAGCTCGTGCTACCAAATACACCTGTTGGACTTTAACCTGGTGTTGTGAGATGACTTACTATAATGCAACTGGTAGGGCAGAATTCTCCTCTCTGGAGACTATGGGTGGGATTTTCCTGCCCTCCATTCTGGCGGGATTTTCCAGTTCTGCCAATGGCACACCCCACTGTGGGTTTCCCAGTGGCAGGGGGTAAATTCAATGGGACATCCCACTGACAACAGCAGGACCAGAAGATCCCACCATCAGCCAACGGTGGACTGCCTCCTGCTGCCGAGAAGCACATCATTGGAGGCACCAGTGAATTGTACCCTAAATTCCATGGCAGGGTTGGAATGTGCATTGTTTTCCACTATGGAGGCTGGCGGGAAACCATGCCATATCTTTCAGCCCCGACTCCATTAATTATGCACCCAGGAATTTTGCACTATATTCCGTGGCAGAACAGGCCTGATGACATGTAGTCCTCTGCACTATCCATATTGAAAAGCACCCAATATCACTGACCCACTATTGAAGAAAGCAGATAGATATCCTGAGAAAGAGGATGGATCCCTAGGAACATTCTGAGACCGGAGGACGGATCTGCTCCAGGACACCAAATCTGGAAGATCCATGTGTAGATTGTCACCCCACCATTGCTGTGGTGTTCCGGGGACCATAGCTGCTGGCAGCCTCCATCCCAAATTCCAGAGGCAGCACCAAGCATTGTTCAGGTCAGTCCTCACATCTGCACACCACATTGTTCCAGTTATGTTTTCCACTGGCGTGTTTTCCCATGATGTCGTAGAGAATTGGGCGTCAGGAAAATTCCGGTTGAGCCTTCATCGACATCCCATTAGTGGGATGCAGAACAGATTCATGTGCTCCAGTGGGTTTCCCAATCCACCATGGTCGGCACCAAGGTCGGTTTCCTGCAGGAAATTCACGTCAGCATAAAACCGATTTTTCGGCCTCCCACCAAATTATCCCCACCCACCTTTGAACCCATCAGTGGGGGACTGGAGGAATTTGCACTTACTAATTATTTGATTTTGAATTCCTTACTCCACAATTACAAAGTAATTGAGGTGCTTCCTTCTAATATGATCATCTGTTGCTGGTTGGTGACGACTTCACATACTATGACAGGTTCGCTGATTGTAAAAGGTTAGCAACATTAGCATGGCTTATTTTCTGATCACAAAATGGTGACTTGATCTCGTTAGTTTGTTGCAGAATCAGTTAAAAAACCTTCAATAATAAAATGCTTAAGTTAAGCAAGCATACTAAATGCTATTAGACTAAAATCTAAAATCTAAGCTGATCTACAATCGTTTTCATATTTTAGCAATTAAATGAATGGTGTATGAACATCTTAACTGGGCAAAGATACAGCATATTTTCCTGACAACAAATAATTGCATCTCCACATCATAACAAATAATTACGGCAGCTGTTGATTCCAGTAAGATTTAGAACTGATTTATTGATATTATTTCTATTCAAAAATGTGTTTATCTACAAGTCACTTCAATTTTAACAATCCTTACACCCTAGAACGCCAAACAATTTTACTTCATCTGATGAAATATGTTGTGTTGTTTTCTCTTTGATATGCATTGTACCCAACCTCACCTATCTCTGTGTAAATCAGGCCTGGCTCATTTACATCTTGGTTGTGATGCCTTTAAACACAAGAGTATTTGCATGCAGAAGCTGTGTTTATCTCTTTTTGATGTCACTTAGGAACATGAAAGGGCTGGTAGTAATTATGTGTGTGACTAGATAGTAGCAAAAAGGTGTAATTAATATTATTGCAATATTGTTAACATTCAAATGTACTAATATTCTCTGAAAATATTTTAAATTTTTTAAACATTAATTCAGATTTAACTCAAATAATTTAAATTGTTTCACTGTTAAGCAATGAATTAGCGATAAACATGTTAATTCATAGTTGTCATATTGAAAACGATTTACATGGTTCAGCAATTATTGCCAGAAACTATATGTATTCACAGCCATCAAACCAAAACCATCTGCATCATTTAGTAATTACTACTTGCATTTATATGCATCTTGCTTGGTGTTTCTGTGCAATATTGTGCTTGCATGCTGTTACATACACAGAAATAGATAAATTGCTCCTCATGGTGAGTCAGGAACTCATACAGAGGTATGATACCAAGTTGCATTATCAAGGACATTGTGTTATTTGCAATAGAGTGAAGAACAATTAGAAGGGAGCTTATGGTCTGGTAATACTGTGTTGGTGTTTGCAAATTTTGAGGGCATCCCAGTTTTTGAGAGCACAGCAAGAGGGGTTCAGGACACACTGGAGAGGGAGAATGTGAAAGTATGGAGTAATACCCTGTGCTAACTGTGAGGGGGATTTTGGGACAATTGGGAAGTTCTCTGGACTAATGGAGTACTGGAAAATGTGATGTAGAGTCTATAGCACTGATATCAATTCCTGTTATCTGTTGGTATTAGATGTTTGAGTAAAAGATGCTAGATAGGGCCTAACAGGATGGAGATGGAGGTTTCTGAACAGTGACTGGAGGTGCAGTGGGAAGTTCTAGTCATACTGGGGAGTAGCTGGGATATAGATGTGTTAAAAATAGCAGGGTCTAACAGTTTTAGAGAGAAATGAGCTGAGGAAATTGGGTCTCAAACTGCATTTGATGCCAGCCTTTGAGTCCTGATAACTACATTACACTCCTTAGCATGCTATATTCATAGTATCTAGTGTCAAAACTTCTATGCAGTGAGTTGCATCAGATTAACAATAATGGCTCGTGTGTTCTGCCCCTTTCTACCGAATCTGACAAATTTACCTTGGTCAACTAATTTACATGTCCTGAAGGGCATCTCCAGAGAGAAACTTATTGAAATTAGAGTGTATTCTACTCTGAATATTGTAGCTATGGTTTGTGGAGCAACAGATACATTAGAAAGTGTTTGGATCACTGGGTTCACTGTCAGGTCGTTGGATTGTATTACTCATCTGTCTTTTTGTTCCAGTTTGCAAGAATGTACACTCATAGCAAGTCAGAAACAAGGGTGAATGCTAAACAGAAATCTCTCCTAAAGGTCATTGCTAGCAACAGTAATTGCTATTGAAGCAATCATCAGACTCAAAGATTCTTTCCTTTCTCCACTCTCGGCTGATGCCAACAATAGTTGGCGGCACGGTGGCACAGTGGTTAACATCGCTGTCTTACAGCATCAGGGACTCAGGTTCGATTCCCAGCTTGGGTCATTGTCTGTGTGGAGTCTGCATGTTCTCCCTGTGTCTGCATGGATTTCCTCCGGGTGCTCGGTTTCCTCCCACAGTCCAAACGACGTGCTTGTAAGGTGCATTAGTCATGCTAAATTCTCCCTCAGTGTACCTGAACAGGCGCTGGAGTGTGGCAACTGGGGAATTTTCACAGTAACTACATTGCAGTATTAACGTAAGCCTACTTGTGACGCTAATACAGAAATAAATAGTTGTATCTTTATGTCTTGCTAAGTTTACCTCATGCACTGAGAGTATAAAACCAGCAAATGTGGGGCTGCAGTGTCACTGATCATTGTCATTTACTTAAATGAACAACGAGCGACTCAGCAGGTGAAATACTGGAAAGCACAAATTACTTTAGGGCTTTAAGGGTGGAAACTGACTGAAATTGCTTCTACCCTAGTCTGCCGACTCGTCAAATAAGTTGTCATAATAATTGAGGCAGAAATGCTGAAAATTGAGTGGAATTTTGGGGCCAGTGTATTGAAAATTAAAATAAATGAGTATTGATCAATAGTTTTACATTCCAAGAAAATCAATTGAATATGTTGGCTGTCTTCATGGTAGCAGTCTCGCCTCTGAAAGTTATTAGTTCCAGACCACTCCAAAATTTGAGATCATGAAAAGGCAGACACTCCAGTGCTGCCTTAAGGAAGTGATATATTATCTGGAGTGCTGTGTTCTTCAGATGAAATGTTGAAATCAAGCCGGTTCAGGCAGATAAAAATGTTTCCTTGGCACTATTTGAAGAAAAGTAGGACGATTTTGCAGTGTTCTGGCCAATGCTATTTCATCACCAGCTACTGCCAAAAATGGTCATTCATCTCATTTGCAGGTCGAGGGATTTTCCTGTGTAAAAATTGGCTGTGAGGTTAACCGATAAAACAGCAGTGATTACACTTAAATAGTAATTTATTTGATGATAGTTAAAGCACTTTGGGATGGTTGGAGGATGAGATAATGTATAATATAAATTATTTCTTTCTATATCTTGCATTTTTTATGCCTTAATTTATTTTGACAGGAATGCTGCTAAATAACAATAACAGGTGATGGAGTTGAGTGTCCTCTCCTGAGGCGAGTTTGGTGGCGGGAAGTAGCTAATTGGTTGAGTGGTTGCCAGGGTATCACTCTGACACCTTCCGGTCTCTGACCTAATTTAGTCTGGAGCAGGAAGGCTTGTGGATGACACTCCAACCCTGTCACCAGTTGAGGTCTTTAAGTAAACAATTATTACTTCTGAGCTTCAACCTGCTGCCACTCATTTTCATCCAGAGGTGGACAAGCATGTCCATTTTCTCTGACATCCCTGACCCGACCCAGCCACCCCATTCCCGTCCCACACTCTCCCACCTGTGATTTTGGTCACTCACTAATCCTGGGCCTCTCGTGTGCATTGGTGGCAGCTACCACCACTGCTCCTACAGTGCTGATGGCTACCTCTGATTGGCTGACAGCTTCAGGGGGCGGTATTTCCACCCCTGGGACCCTTGATCTCAGAGAAGGCCATTTAATTGCCAGGCACTTAATGCAGCTGGCCTTTCTCAGTGGAGGAACACAGAGCCCTCACCAGTCTCTAGCCAGAGATCGAGACCCCTGTCACCTGGATTAAATTCCTTGCAGCATGTACGTTAGGGAGCCACCACCCAGATGAGGCATGGAATTAATTTAACTTGGCAAAGTTACTGGATAACTATCAAATCCATTGTTTTCTTAGAACAAAATGATCCTTGATGTGTATAAACTATTACAAAATACCCATGCGGAACAGACTTTTGAATGAATAAAACCACGTTAAACAATTAAAAATCAATGGACTGCATGAAGAAAACACCCAAGAACTCACCTTCAGAATTAAATTTAAATCCAAAATGATAAGGTAAAATACCCCACTCTCAATGACAGGTCCACACAGATTTTGTGTTCACAGCATGAAGAATTAATGAAGGTCGGGGGTTGGTGAAATTGGTCTTTCGTGGTAGGCAATAGTGAATAGCTTGTTTTAAACCCAACCTGACATTATTAAGTCGAAGATAAAAGGGGCTGTTGACTTGACCAACAGTTTTGTGCAACCACCAAAGACCCATTTCACCCCCAAAAATTCCATTGCAATTGACATATTGGTAAGATAACATGAATGATAGTTGGTTTGGAAATTATACTACATGTCACATAACAGGCTTACCACAAAGTTGAAGCCCACGGAATAATAGGACAGTGACAGCATGGCTATGAAGATGGCTGGGTGACAGGAAACAAAGGCCAGGAATTTCTGGCAGGACCCACCATGGGGGATGTGGCAGGTCAGCCTAAAGTCCATTGACCTTCAGCGAGACCCGTAGATCTCAGTGGCATGCAGGGCCTGGAAATATCGGCCAAAGAATAGTGGTGAATTTTTTTTTGGATAAATGTACACCTTGGGACTCCCCAGGGGTCGGTATCAGGGCCAGTTTTTCCTGATTTATATTCATGACCTTGGCTGAGTGTGCAGGATAAAGTTCAGAATTTGTAGAGGACACCAAACTTGTAAGTATTGTGAACTTGTGAGAAGGATAGCAACATACTTCAATAAGATGGAGGCTGGTGGAATGAGCACAGGCAGCAGATGAAATTTAAAGTTGAAAAGTATGAAATGATTGTGGTGAACCATCGTTGGTTACCACTGGGGGTTGTTCCTATGTTACTGTTGGGTTAGGGTGTTGTCACTGTGGGGGTTGTATAATGTTGTTGGGTTAGGGTGTTTACCTGTGGTAAATGTTGTTATGGCACATCCCGGTCGGGCCCCGCCTCCGGGGGAGAGGTATAAGACCCTCTGCTCCGGCAGGACCCCTCCAGTCTGAACTGGTGTACTCGTGTTAGTTAGTTCCATTGTTTGCTAATAAAAGCCTTCAATAGCTGAAGCCTTGTTCCACGTGCTTGATTGTCGCGCATCAATTTTATTAGCAAACATAAAACTCTCAACAGTAAAAAGGGAGTATGGAACAAATATTAAAACCAGAACGTCTGGCGCTGGACCCACGTGCGGTCGGTGCCGCTAACACCTTCGACCACTGGTGGAAGTGTTTCGAAGACTACCTGGCAGCCTCTGTAGCTGTTACTACAGACAACGACAAACTCCAGGTCCTCCACGCAAGGGTAAGCGACACGATTTATCTTGCGATTCGTGCGGCCACCACTTACCCGAGGGCCATCGAGCTCTTGAAGAAACGATACACGAGACCACCCAACGAGATACACGCTCGTTACCTCCTCGCTACATGACGTCGGCAGTCAGGCGAAACCATGGAGGACTACGCCAATGAGCTCTTGCAGCTTGCCAGGGGTTGCGATTGTAAAGACGTATCAGCAGAACAATATATGTACGACCTCGCCCGAGATGCGTTCGTAGCAGGGGTAGGGTCCTCGTACATCCGGCTTAAGTTACTGGAGAAAGGGAACCTCAACTTGACCCAAGCGATGGAGATGGCTGAGATGCTGGAAGCAGCGTCGAAAAGCTTGGCTCTGTACCCCGAAGACCACGTGGAGACAACGTGGCAAGAGCAAGCACAAATCCCTCCTCGCCCCACGGGCTCGCGCTCCCATATCGATCCGACGACGGCGGCAGCTCCAGGCGGCCAGCGATGCTATTTTTGCGGCGGGGCCAAGCATTCACGGCAACAGTGTCCTGCAAAAACGGCAATCTGCAGCCAGTGTGGTAAAAAGGGCCACTATGCTAAAGTTTGCAGGTCGAAGCCCAAAAACGGCAGTGCAGCCTGTGACCCTCCAGAGCGGAGACAATCTCCTTCGGCGTCGCAGTACCCACGAGGTCCGACCACGTGTGAATCCAGGACGGCGCCATCGTGGCTGACGGAGGAGGAGGAAGACCACCAGGAGTCGCTACGTTTGGCGCCCTCACCCACGTGCGATTCATGGGGGCGGCCATCATGGTCCACGACGACTAGGAGCGACCAGCAGGGGTCCTCAGCATCAACCTCGGCTGCATGCAGTGACGCCCAGGGGCCAACGGTGGCGTCGATCTCTCTGGACCAGACAAAGCACCACAGGCTTGATAATTCCATGATGAACATCAAGGTAAATGGTCGTACTGTGTATTGTCTGTTTGACAGTGGGAGCACCGAGAGTTTTATTCACCCTGACACTGCTAAAAGGTGTGGACTCCGGGTTCTACCTGCCAAACAGACAATTTCCATGGCATCACGGTCCCGGTCTGTACCGATCCAAGGACGGTGTATGGTAACCCTAGAGGTACAGGGCACAATTTACGAGCAATACAGGCTCCTTGTGTTACCGCACCTTTGTGCGCCAATTCTCCTTGGACTAAATTTTATGGTCCACATGAAGAGTGTGATCCTACAGTACGGTGGGCCACTCCCTTCACTGGCAGTAGGGAATCAGCCGCAGCCTCCAAATTGCCCAAAGCGCCCCGCATGCAATCTTTCCACACTAAAAATCACCACACCTTCCTTATTTAAGAATCTGGTACCAGGCTGCAAGCCCATCGCTACTAAGAGTAGGCGTTACAGCGCTGAAGACCGGATCTTCATCAGATCTGAGGTTCAGCGGCTCCTCAAGGAAGGGATCATACAGGCCAGTGCTAGTCCGTGGAGAGCGCAGGTCGTGGTGGTTAAAAGCGGGAACAAACCTTGGATGGTCATCGACTACAGTCAGACCATTAACCGTTATACGCAGCTGGATGCGTATCCTCTCCCGCGCATTTCTGATATGGTCAATCAGATTGCGCAGTACCGGGTGTTCTCTACCATAGACCTTAAGTCCGCCTACCATCAACTCCCCATCCGCCCAGAGGACCGGCAATACACGGCTTTTGAGGCGGATGGTCGTCTATACCATTTTCTCAGGGTTCCATTTGGTGTCACCAATGGGGTCTCGGTCTTCCAGCGTGCTATGGACCGAATGGTGGACCAGAACGGGTTGCGGGCTACCTTCCCGTACCTGGATAACGTCACCATCTGCGGCCATGACCAGCAGGACCATGACACGAATCTCCAACACTTCCTGCGCACTGCATCTCGCCTGAATCTGACCTATAACAGGGAGAAGTGCGTATTCCGTACGCGCAGGTTAGCTATCCTTGGATATGTGGTGGAAAACGGGGTCATTGGCCCTGATCCAGACCGTATGCGCCCCCTTACTGAACTTCCCTTGCCCGCTAGCACAAAAGCACTGAGGAGATGCCTCGGTTTCTTTTCATATTATGCGCAGTGGGTCCCCAACTACGCGGACAAAGCTCGTCCGCTCATCAAGTCCAGGACCTTCCCACTCACGCCGGAGGCCCAATTGGCCTTCAAGGCTTTGAAAAGCGACATTGCGAAAGCCACGATGCACGCGGTGGATGAATCCATCCCTTTCCAGGTGGAGAGTGATGCATCTGATTTCGCCCTAGCTGCCACACTAAACCAGGCAGGCAGGCCCGTCGCGTTCTTTTCCCGCACCCTTCAAGGCCCCGAAATTCGGCACTCAGCGGTGGAGAAGGAGGCTCAGGCCATTGTGGAGGCCGTCAGACACTGACGCCATTACCTGGCGGGGAAGCGGTTCACTCTGATCACGGATCAACGATCCGTGGCGTTTATGTTCAGTAACACGCAGAGGGGCAAGATCAAGAACGATAAGATCTTGCGGTGGTGAATTGAGCTCTCCACCTATAATTACGATATTATGTATCGTCCAGGGAAGCTCAATGAGCCCTCGGATGCCCTCTCGCGCGGAACATGCGCCATCATGCAGGAGGACCGCTTGAAGGCCCTCCACAATGACCTGTGCCATCCTGGAGTCACCCGACTCTACCACTTCGTAAAAGCCCGCAACCTGCCCTACTCGGTGGAGGATGTCAGGTCAGTGACGAGAAGCTGTCGGATTTGCGCGGAATGCAAACCGCACTTTTATCGACCAGACCGGGCACAATTGGTCAAGGCCACTCGCCCCTTCGAGAGGCTGAGTGTGGATTTTAAGGGCCCCCTTCCCTCAACGGACCGGAATGTCTATTTTCTCAATATAATAGATGAGTACTCCCGGTTCCCGTTTGTTGTCCCCTGTGCGGACACGTCGACTGCCACAGTGATTAAGGCATTCAGTGATCTTTTTACCCTGTTCGGGTACCCCTGCTACATACATAGCGACAAGGGGCTCGTCGTTCATGAGCAACGACTTGAGGCAATTCCTGCTCTCATACGGGATTGCCTCTAGTAGAACCACGAGCTACAACCCTAGGGGTAACGGACAGGTGGAAAGGGAGAATGCTACAGTCTGGAAGGCTGTCCTACTGGCGCTGAAATCCAGGGGCCTTCCAGTCTCCCGTTGGCAGGAGGTCCTTCCAAATGCGCTTCATTCCATCCGCTCCCTCCTGTGTACGGCAACCAATGCTACTCCCCACGAGAGGATGTTCTCATTCCCTCGGAAGTCGTCCTCGGGGATCTCATTACCAGCCTGGTTGACGTACCCAGGACCCGTCCTTCTGCGGCGAGATGTGAGGGCCCGCAGGTCCGACCCCTTGGTCGAACCGGTCCAACTCCTCCACGCCAACCCTCAGTATGCCTATGTGGCATATCCTGACGGGCGAGAGGACACAGTCTCCATTCGAGACCTGGCGCCCGCAGGGGACGTAGCAACTCCTGTCGCTCCCATACCCCCTGTCACGAATCCCCTATCACTTATTTCTTCCCCAGACGTGGCGCGGTCAGCACCGGGACCAGTGCATAACAGTTATACTCCCATGTACAGCTTGCCTGAAACTCGGAGATCGGCGCCACCACAGAAGGTTCCAGGATCCCCTGCACCATCGCCTCACCAGGGTCAACCGGCCCGGGAGTCCTCGAGGGGACAGCCGGACGCTGTTTTGGAGAGAACGCCACCGCAAGCACCTGCTCCGGTGTCGCAACCGGTGTTGAGGAGATCACAGCGACGGTGCGGTCCTCCAGACCGTCTGGACTTGTGAATTTTGTACATATATGACCTGTTTTGCACCCCGCCGGCCTTTGTTTTTAAAGGAGGGGTGAATGTGGTGAACCATCGTTGGTTACCACTGGGGGTTGTTCCTATGTTACTGTTGGGTTAGGGTGTTGTCACTGTGGGGGTTGTATAATGTTGTTGGGTTAGGGTGTTTACCTGTGGTAAATGTTGTTATGGCACATCCCGGTCGGGCCCCACCTCCGGGGGAGAGGTATAAGACCCTCTGCTCCGGCAGGACCCCTCCAGTCTGAACTGGTGTACTCGTGTTAGTTAGTTCCATTGTTTGCTAATAAAAGCCTTCAATAGCTGAAGCCTTGTTCCACGTGCTTGATTGTCGCGCATCAATGATACATTTTGATAGGAAGAACAAAGAGAGACAAATCAAAATGGAGGATAACATTCTAAAGGGGATGGAGGAGCAAAGGGCTTTGGGGGTTTATTGACAAGAGTTGTTGGAGGTGATAGGGTAGATTAAGAAAATGTTTAATAAGACATATGGAATCCCAGGCTTTATAAATAGAGGCAAAGGGTCAGATTTCCATCTTAGAGGCGGGTAGTTTAAGTTGGGAATTGTCCTGGCTCAATATGCCACTGTTGTACCTCGAACACAGGACCAACTGAGGTTCAGACAAAACATTCAAACCATCGTACAACAGTCTCCTTTGTTGTACCTTACCAAGTTACCACAAAAATATCAAACTCTACTGCGAAGGGTATCAAAAACTCTATTAGACAAATTCTCAAAAGTTCATTACACACAAAGTATCCAAACTCTGTCTCATTTTCTTGCAGCCAAAGTATAAAACTCTGTCTTACTTTGTTATATACAAAACACCCAGACCCTGTTCTACAAAACATATCAAAACTTATGGCTTGGACCTAAATACCACCCGTTAAGAGGTCAGGTGATCAGTCTCCCTCTTGGTGGATTCTGATGTCCTCTCCGAGTCCAGAACCAGGGCACTACTTCTTACAATGGCTTTTCCTGCAGGTTGTTGCTCCAGAAGTTCCTTTGTCTCTCAGAACAGCCCAAACTTCTCCAATCTATCAATGTAACTGAAGTTCCTCATTCCTGGAGTTATACTCATTCATCTTTTTGCACTCTCTCTGAAGGGTTCACATCTTCCAAATGTGCAGTGCCCAGAATACTCCAATTGAGGCTAAACTTTGTTTTATAAACATTCATCATACCTTCCTTGCCCTTGTACCCTATGGGCCAGATTTTCTCAGAGTCAGGGAGACTCTTCAGATCTTCAAAAAAGGCACACAGAACCAGATTCCATGATTCCCACCCCTATTCCCAGCATCTCAAATTTTGGGCTAGTGCAATGAAAGTGCGCGGGCAGCAAGCCCAAATACATTCCCAATCCAATTGGCTCCATTGTGGGAGTAGCATCTCCTAACCACCCATAATTTCCTTGTTGTTATGTCAGCTTCTTGTGGTCCCGGGGTCATCTAGACGCGAAACATTGGCTGTCTTGTCTCCCCACAGATGCTGTCAGGCCTGCTGAGAATTTCCAGCATTTTCTATTTTTGTTTCAGATTCCAGCATCCGCAGTATGTTGCTTTTCTCCTTGGAGAAGAGATGGTTGAGAGATTTGATAGTAGTGTTCAAATTCATAAGGGGTCTGGTCGAAGCAGTGAGGAAGAAACTGTTCCCATTGGTGGAAGTTGTAGAGAACAAGAGGACACTGATTTAAGGTTAATGGCAAAAGAAGGAAGATAACAGGATGAAAATCTTTACGCAGTAAGAAGTTAGGACCTGGATACGCACTGCCTAAGAGTGTGGTGGAGGCAGATTCATTCATGGCTTTTAAAAGGGACAATTATCTGAAGAGAATAAAATTGCATGGCTAGAAGTTGTCAAAGACAGGGAAGGGGTCTAGCTGAGACCAGAATGGGCATTTTGGCTGAGTGATCCCCTGTGCTGCAACTATTCTGAAATTCCATGATTATCAAATTTACATTGGTTCTTCTATGAGACTGGAATTGATTGTGGGGAACTGCAAACACATCTGGCCCATACTACAGCTGGTATGAAAAGGCTTTGCTAATAAAGATCCAAAAGTGATCCATTTCATTTACTAACAAGTCTCTCCTCTATGCACAAAGGTTCATGATTGAAAATATGTCAAAAGTAATATTTTAAAAAGTGCTGGATGAATTAGCTGCAAATCTAGCATTGTTGTCAATCTCTTGCTCCCTCAAGGTTCTCACGCAAAACCTGCATTCAAAATTCATTTTGGATCAAACTGAGTATAACACATTCTAATTATGGTCCACAGCAAATTCACACTTTGAGTAGATCTACCAAATTGTTTTCTGGGATCAGATTTTATCCCGGATTTCTGCTTACTTGCAGTGTAGATGTTTGTGAGGTACGCAATGCCTTGCCAACTCGCCAGCCAGCTGTGAGTTTCATGAGATTGTGAATCTGAAATGAGGACAGTATGAATGCCTTTTCAAATTAACCCCAGAAACTTTGCTGCCAAATATAGCAGTTGTTTCATAAGTCAGATGCTGCTGATGCTACCCAGTAGACTTACTTCATCAGTTGTTTTTATAGCAGTGGTTTATAACTGTAATATATGTCCTGTTATTAGCAGTTAAAGCAGCACATTATTAGGTGCTTGTGGAGAGGGTCTTTGTGATTTGTAAAGCAAATGAGAGTCAAACCAAGTTAAAATTGACTGCAGCTTAAAGGTTACCTGCTGTCTCAACCAAGCAGATAGCCGGAAGAAAATTACCTCGTAACAGGTTAGCAGAGCAATAGATTTGCCACTACTCATTGCATAAAAACTCACGCTGAACTTCAGATCTGAACTCCCTTGCTAACAGCAGATTGATCTGACATTATTAACAGGCACACCATGGTTAGATAAATGGAAATTCAAAGCTTCAAATTAATCTGTCAAAACATCAGACTAACTGCCATGTTAACCTTTTACTGGACATTAGAAATTGAGAAGCCAGCTTTCAAGGACCCAATGGGGTCTCTGTCGTTTCTTTTGCAAATGGAAGAAGTAAATTATATACAGATTAAAAACATGGTATTAACCCTGAAACTCTGTTTTATCACTGTGGTTTCTAAATAGAAAATAAAGCAAGTTTAGGAAACATTATAGCACTATTGAAAGCGATCTCTACAATACCCTGGTATATGTACCAACTTGCTTTCAAAAAGTTAATTGGTTCTGTGTATTATCCCTGAGAAATGGTAGCCTGGTTTCACTTAATTTTTAAGCTTGAAAATAAGGTGGAGACTAAAACTATAGCTTCCATAAAGAAAACAGATATTTGAAAATTATAATGATTAGCAGATGAAAATTTTACACATTTATATTTAGTGCACCGAATATATTTTACTATACTTGACTATTATTGGTTTGCAGTTATTCAACATCACAACAGCACAACTTTTTGATTAGACCATAAGTGTTAAATCAATAGTAATTAATCTAAGCTCGTTATTTAAAAAAGCTCTAGAAATGTTGTTATGCTTATATTGGCAGGTGAATACTTAACATTGGAATGAAATTCCTTTGTGTCCCATTTTAAGCTTAGTGTTAACCTATCCAAAGTAAATGAAGGGCAGACAAAGAGATTTCATGCAAAGATATTAAACTGTCTTTGTGAATATTCACAACATGTGATTAAAAAGATCAATCAGTTTAATTAGACCAAATCTTCCCTACACAATATCAACATCTTGGATTATGAAAACATCATGGCAGGATCTCTTCATAAGTTCAAAATATGACAGAAATACATTTCAGGGACAACCAATCACATGTTTAAATGCCTGTGGCTGTGTGAAGTGAATGGAATATGTAAGTAATTGAAAAGTCGAACAGGAAGCCAGCCAATTATCTGCACTACAATCTGTTGAAAATGTTGGAGGCCTGACCAAAAGAATGAATTTCATGAGTGAATCCAGATTTTCCATTTACCAATACCCAACTCAATAAATAGCATTCCATTCAGTCAGCAGAACCAAGGTTTGGACCATTTCTTTAAGAACTAATGCAATGAACATTTACTCTCTTTCTCATTCTTTCTCATTTTCTGTCTCATTTATACATTTATTCCCTTCAGCTGAAAAATCATTGAAACATATTTGTTCTATTATTGGGCTGAAATTTACATAGTGCCCAGCCCCCATCTGTGTCCACAGGCCCCCCACCACTCCACCTTTCCCACTGATAAGAGGTTGCCGGGTGCCTCTCCATCTAAACAATAGCTGCCCCGCTGTTGTTAATGCCCATTTGCCAATTAAGATAGGTGAGGAGGGGCTTCCACCCATCAGAAACAGGTCTCACCTCTGAGAGCATCAGAGGCCATCAGGTCTCCACTATCAGCAGTGCCACCAGCATTGGTGGCCAGTATCAGTACTGCATGAAATGTTTGAGGGGATGAGCTACACTGGATCTAGCCTAGCAAGTGATTAGGGTCTCTCTGGGGCCCAGCATGTCTATTTGGGGGAATAGGCCAAGGAAAAGCGGAAGCTGGATGGGTTACAACTTGGGGGAGGACCCTTCTGAATGGGTCAGGAGGTCCACTTAGGAGGGAACCTCACACCCACAACCAGCCCATGTCAGGGATACCTGCCAGGCTGAACACTTAGCACAGATCTCTTCCACCACAGGTTAAATCCTGTTCTTGGTAGAATGAGGCCCTGAAGTGGGAATTAATTACCCTTTCATGGGACTCATTTGGCCTACTGGTGGGTGGGCCACCTGGTGCCACCCTGTCATTGATAAAATTGCACTGGAGACTGAAGTGGGTGGGTAGATGATGGAAGGCTACTAAGCGGGATTTTATTTTCACTTTCCCCCTCCTCCCCACCTTCAAACCTGACGGTTGGTGAGTGTAAAATCCATCCTCATGTGTTTTGTGCTTGGTATTCTGGAAAGGTTCAGTGTCACTAACCATGCCTGTCTTCAAACCTTAAGTTTCCAATTATCCAAATTACGCCTTTAATTGCCAAATATTTAGGTAAACAATGTTAAGACTGCATTCAATATTTGCTCGAGGAACATTTGGGTTAAGTAATTTGCCGCAAAGTTGTTTTGGCCCATGTAATTGAGTGTCTTGACTTTAATCAGAAATACAGTTTGCACATTTTTGTTGCATTTCAATAGAAATTTATCGATGTTGAAAGGTAAAAATCAATATTCTTCATGACTGCCTGACGCTGCATCATTTCCCTCACTGATTTGCTTAAACATGCTCATCACATCTAGTCTGATGGCAGCATCAGCAATAAATAGTCTGACACAACAATCATGACCCCTATGATTTGTTTGTTTTCGATACGACACAGAAATATAACTTAAACAGAGTTCTAAACCATCCAGAAATCCATTTCAATTAGGGGTTTACCAGAGAAAGCAATTAGCACAATAAGTATTAGAAAGTGCTTGCATCTTTCACTTTAGGTTTAAGAGGTTGTCAAAATACAAAGTTGATCTTGTCAGAGTGTATTTTTGGAATACAAAAATACAAAAGTTGTGTTTGTGTCGAATGTATATATGAGAAAATATATATATGACATAGTACCTTTCATGCTCTTAGGACATCCCAAAGTGCTTTTCATATAATCAAGTACTACTGAGGCACAATGATTGTTGCAGTGTTGTAGGCAGTTAATTTATACATGTTCTCCATAAAAAAACAATGAGCGTGCTAACCTAATAAATGATTCAATAAATTTGTTCCTGATGATGTTGGTTGAGGAATAAATGCCACGGCACTGGAGGAACTTCTCTAAAATAAAGCCATGGATCTCATTATTATTAATTATTAATTCTAAAGGTTGTGCAGGAACAGAGGATCCGGAGGTTACATGTACACAAATCACTGAAGGTAACAGAGCAGGATGAGAAAGCAGTTAATAAAGCAGACAGGATCCTGGGCTTTATAAACATGGGCATAAAGTGCAGGAACACACAAGTTCTGATACATGGTATCAAACACTGGGTTTGGCCTTGCTTGTGTCCAGTTCTGGGCACCACACTTTAGGAAGGATGTGAAGGCATTAAGGAGGGTACAGGAAATGCACGAAAACTGCTCCAAGGCTCAGGAACTTCAGTTATGTTGATAGATTGGAAAGGCTGGGGGCTGTTCCCCTGGGAGCAGAGAAGATTAAGAGGAGATTTGATGTAAATGTTCAAAATGGTGAGAGGTCTGGACAGAGCAGATGCAGAGAGACCGTTCCCATTGGGGGAAGAGGACACTGATTAAAGGTGAATGGTAAAAGAAGCTTTGGTGATGCAAGGAAAACTTCATTGCGCTGCAACTGTTTAGGGTCTAGAATGCATTTCCTCGGAGTGTGGTGGAGCAGATCCAATCAAGGCCTTCAAAAAAGAATTGGACAATTATCTGATGAGAGAGAAATTGCAGATCTATGGGAAAAGGCAGGGAAATGGGTCTAGCTGAGCTGCTCTTGCAGAGAGCTGACCAACAGGGCAGGCTGATTGGCCTCCTTCTGTGCTGTAACCTTTCCATGATTACATTCACCCAAGAGGGCAGGCAGGCCTCCATGAAATGTTTCATCTGAAAGTTGGCACCTCTGGCTGTGCAACCCTCCCTAAGTACTGCACTGAATTGTCAGCTTCGATTATATTCTCAAACCTCTAGAGTAGGGCTTGAACCCACAGCCATCTGACTCAGTGAATAGAATACTGAGCCAAGACTCACACTGCATGACTGCATTTAAATTGAGGCAACCTCATGAGTTGTAAACCTGAGATAATTGCTTCCTTCTCCAGCTCTCTGTGAGAATTTTGACAGAGGTCCAATTTACAGCTTCCATTAAAAAAAAACAAAATTGAATTCTCAGCCTGAGGGAAGCTGACTTCATACCTATTTTGAATTCGAAGTGCAAGAAAAGAGGGATAATGTTGTTCAAAGTGTCAGTTTGAGTTGAGATATTAAAACTGAAGCCCTTTTGCTATCTATCTGAGATATCCTCAACATCCTAACCCATGCCCTTCAATAAAAATCATTCGAGGCTATAGACTTTTACAAAGTGTAAATGAGATATGCAATCTCATTAGGTTAGCTGGCAACAATCCTTCATTGGTTTGGATGCAGACTGTTATTACTAAATACCCTTTTCTCCATTCAGAAAATGATTTCCTATGCATTTCTGATTACTTCTCATGATTTCTTAGATTATTTTTCAAGTGTATTTGGACATCTCCATTGTTGTGATTAAGATATTATTGGGGCTGGGGTCATGGGGGGGGGGGGGGGGGGGGGGTGCACAAATTGGACATTGTTACGCCTGTTTAACAGTTCTCATTCAGTACTTCCAATACTAGGTCTGTGCATGGATCGAGCCTCTACGGAAGTGAGATTGGTGTTTAGTGAGAACACTAAATATGTAATAGCAAAGTGACAACCTGTTTTACACTGCACCCAATTTTCTTCACCATTGTAGTTAATGAAGCTACATTTGGGGTGCAGGGCAGAGTATTCGTGTGCAGGAAGGAGGACCCCACCTGCTAACTTCTTTGGAGTGCTCCACCAAAGACTTCTGGTTAGCATCCTGCAGAACCTGAAAAATCTTGGGCAGCACAAGCTTTGATCAGTTGAAGCAAATTTAGGAAATTGATTCTGAAATTGGTACAGGTCCATTTCAATGTTGAAATATCAGTTTTGTTGGCTGGTGTTAATTCTGTACATTATTATATTAAAGTGGTCAGATGCAGTGACATGATTTTACATGTACTCAAAATGAATTGTATATGTCAACAATATTTACCTTATTGGGCATGTGTAAATATGCTATTTAAATTCAATCTGTTGAATAGTTGAAAATGGGCAGTGCGCTGCTGTTTGCTCTTTTTGGAAAAAAAAGCACAAAGAGGAATAAATGTTTCTTAATATGACCGAACAACTCAAAAGCCTAAAACTGTTAAGCCACCACTGGCAGTGGATGTCAAGGTTGGAGAGCTAAACTGCTCTGATGGTTGAGTTAAAGTGACCTTATGTTGATCCTTTCTCTGTTTACTGACATCACATTCACATGGGTCGAGAGGGTGGAAGCAGAGGGAATGCTAGTTAACCAAAATACAACCCTACAATACTGACTTCACATGCAGTATAGTTGTATTGTATGTAATCCTAATTAAAAAGGTAAATATTTTAAAATACCAAATCCTGAGGTTCCCTATATATGACATTATGTGGTGTGATATGTACTTTTATATCAGATTTTTATCATTTGTGGTCCTTTTATCTATGAAAATCACATTGGATGTTACTAGATTGCATGTACTAGTTCATTATAATTTATCGATAGTGGACAATTAACACAGATTACAGCTGATGATAATGTTATTCTTTGTTACACTTTGATGTGAAGGAATGATGATCACAGAGCTTCACATTCAGGACATGCTAGTTCAAAGAAGTGGAAGTAAACCTAACACCCAGTTATGATAAGTTTAACCTCAATAGCTGTTTTTGCAGCCGGAAATGGATTCTTAACTGTAAGTTGCCTTTGACTTCAGTATGGTGGCAAGATTTTATAGCATCTTATTTCTGCATGAGAAATGACAAAACTCTGCAAAGAATCCAATCATATTCATGTTAATGATAGCTAAGTGAAACAGTCTTAACAGTGAAGAATGTCAAATTAAATTCTTCCTCTCTTGGAAGTAATTAGTCAGTATCTGTCATTAATGTTAAGATTATATTAGTTGTGAAGGTAGGATATTTATTATACTCAGCATATTGTACAGCTTGAGACCATTTACTCAAAATACACGGGAGAAAACTACACGGTGCACTTTCAGCTAAGAATCCCAAACTCTCAGCTGCAGCTGTTCTCTGGTATTTTGTCATTCCTTTCTCAGAGGAAGCAGCACTGCACTGTCTTATGTGAGAGGATAGGTCATCTAACAAAGGATATTATGCCATTCAAATCCCAGATGAAGCCAAGGAACAATAATTCAATCTTTTTTGAGGCAGCCAACTTCTGAACAATAAAATATATTTTTTCTCTCCTACTTTGTGCACGTCCCAATGCAAAAAAACATTTCCAGTTTCCACACAAACAAAAAAGAAGAAGAATTAACAGTCACTGAAGCATTTTTGAAGTGTAGCCACTGTTCTAACAGGGAAACACAGCAAGGTGCCACAAACAGGAATGAGAAAATAAATGAATGACCATGCCTGTCTAACGATCTTGGTTGAGAGACCAACCATGTTGGCCAGCATACCAGGAAAATGTCCTGCTCTTCTTTGATAATACCATGGGAAGTTTTACAACCTGAGTGTGCAGAAGGGGTCTCTTAAGATCTCATCCAAAAGGCCAATAATGCAACACTCCCTTGGTATTGTACGGAATTTGGCTTAGGTGGAGTAGGTAGGGAGAAGCTGTTTCAACTGAGAGGAGGGTTAGTAACTAGGTAACACAGATTTAAGATAATTGGCTACAAAAAACATGGTGATGAGAACGTTTTTGTGTAGCATGTTATGTATAGAATGCAGTACCTGAAAGCAATCCATAGTATAAGAGATTAATTCTAACTATTATGTGCAAACAAGATGGCCTCGCTCGTCCCTAAACCATAAAATCCTGCCCGAGGTAAACAGACCTTTCCATGGTCCGTCCCTCACCGGCACCGATTCCCATGGTGGATGGGACGGTAAAATTCCAGCCAGTATGCGTCAATACAGGAAGTGTTGCACTGTCACATGATCTTGCTCTCTCATGCAGACTTTATGGCAAGATGAAGTCGCAGTGAGATGTTTCTGAACAAAGTCAGTGTTTTCCTTACCTCAGCAGACTCTGAGTATTCTGTGTTAGCACAATGAGACCAAGAATATGTTAGAGTCAGCAGATTCAATAATAACTTTCAAAATGGAATGAGGTATATATATTGAAAGGAAAACAATACAGGAATTTAGGGAAAGTGCAGGGAGAGAGTCTTATTGGATAACTCTTTTGAACAGCTGGCACAAGCACATTGGCCATCTTCTGTGCTGTAAGATTATTTGACTCTAGACTATATGATCAACTAGCTGGAGCGTGGCTTGAAGCCATGAACTTCTGACTTTGAGGTGAGAGTCCTATCAATGAGCCAAGGCTGGCATTGGGGGCTGGATTTTGTCATTGCTGGTGTGCATTGGGAGACTAATTCAATTCTGGGTTTTGAACCCGCCTCTGTCTCCACTGTGCCATGGGGTGCAATTTTCACAGTGTCAGGGTCATACTGCCCCAGAGGTGGATCAGTTGGCAGCAAGTGTGGAAATGGGAAAAGGATACTTGGGAATTGAGCCATGTTCTGGTTGACAGCTATTGCTGTGCTAAATATTGTTGAATTATATGTGTTATTTATAATTCATTTGAGGATATCATAGAATCCCTAGTTCAGAAGGAGACCATTCAGCACATCAAGCCTGCACCAACAACAATCTCATCCTGGTCCTATCCCTGTAACCCCACATATTTACCCAGCTAATTCCCCTGACACTAAGGGGCAATTTACCATGGCCGGTCAACTGAACCCGTACATTTTTGGAGTGTGAGAGGAAACAAAAGCACCTGGAGGAAACCCACGCAGACACGGGGAGAACATGCAAACTCCACACAGACATGTACAATCATACTACATCTGACCACTTTAATGTGGTGTCACAAAAATGAGGGTATCTTCATCTTCAAAGAGACTAGGGCAAATGGAGAACTGAGACCTGATCAGGGAAAGGTCGTCCAGTAAAATTTTACTCATGCTCAGTAGTTTATTTTTGTCCAAACCTTCACTCTTTGCATTCAATTAAATTGTTTCAGTGCTGTTACCTGTGTTCCCACGAGGTTGGAGCCAGCTAGCCAGCCAGCTTCAGAGAACTCCTATTGGCTGCCTGCCACCATGAAAATCTTGGGAGGTCAGAAGGCAAATTCTTAACGAGTTCCCTAATGACCTCAAGCCACCCAATTAATGATGCGAGCAACTTCACTTTCCCATCCGCCTAACCTGCAAACCATTGCTTTCCTGCCGTCTATCCTTAGGAAATCCTTGGAGTTGGGATTGGAGGCGGGAGACTGGCATAATATTTTTGCCGTCTGTTCCATTCCAATTCGGGATGTCAAAATCCAATCCTGAATATATTTATGTAAACAGAAGGTTCTTTGTTAAATGGCATGTAAACGTCTTGGGAATTAACTCATTTACCTGATCCTAGTATACTTGGTATTTTCTTTGTTTTGTTGTTCTTCCTGATTATTGACATGTAAAGAATCTTAGCAGAATGATTTGCAGTTATTAAAATTATACACATTTCTTATTTGCAATTATAAATTTATGTTTCCTCTGAGGGTTTGTGTGAATTCTCTGAATGTTTCTAATGTCAGTGCTTTTGTTGCGATGACCAATGAAATCTTTTAAACATTTGATGCTCAACATTGTTATTATCGTACTAAACTGCCATCTCTCAGACAGAAGCAGCACAGGCCAAATAGTTTAAGTTTATTAGTGTCACAAGTAGGCTTACATTAACACTGCAATGAAGTTACTGTGAAAATCCCCTAGTCGCAACACTCCGGCACCAGCTTGGGTACACTGAAGGAGAATTTAGCACGGCCAATGCACCTAACCAGCACGTTTTTTGGACTGTGGTAGGAAACCAAAACACCCGGAGGCCCATGCAGACACTGGGAGAATGTGTGGACTCCGCACAGACAGTGGAAAGCCGATGAAAAATACTCAAGTTTTTACAGTGGACTTGTAAAAATGTTTTATAGATTAATTGCTTCCACTGGCGAATGGATTTTGTTATCTGATTTATGCTGTATCATGCAGGTTAGAGCTTGAAATGTAGAAGGGCAAGGGAGGCATAGAGCATAAATGGAAAAACAGATGGATACTATGTGAGTGGAGGCATGAACGAATGATTAACAGAGAAAAGAATGAGTGAAGAGAAGTGATAGGCAACCTAGGTTTATGACTGCATGAATGGCCCTCCTTCATCTTACTAGGCCGCAAGATTGAAATCAGGTATGTTCACTAAATATGACCCCGTGAATATTTCATAATGAGTTGGAGAAAATACTGAATCATTCATGTATTAATAGAACTGTCACAACTTCAAATGGTAAAAATGAAATAAATATTTACACTTTGCAATTAGTACATTTTTTCCTACGGGTATGACTAAAGTAATAATGATCACTTTAGCTTTTTTTCCTACCAGTATGACTATCTGGATGGAAACCAGTGGCAACTCTGTGCGTGGTCAACAAAATGATTCATGGACCGCACTCAGAACCCTGGTGGGTCGCATGTGACCCCCGAGCCGCAGGTTGCCAATTAGTGGCGTAGAGGAAATGCATTTGAAGCTCCTTCATGTGATCCTCTTTTCGTAATTTCCAAAGTTGATAAAACCAACTGAATCAGGAAATAATATTTTCAGATTTTATTGTTGTTGGAGTGTCCAGTGCACTTTAAATGCACAATTCCTGTCAATATTTCAATAACAACTGAAACACAAATCCTAATTAAAAGACAGGCACTGCTTTACCATGCAATGCAAAATGGAAATCCGGATTTTACTTTTACAAAACAATAATCTTATAAGAGAAAGATTTCCTCTGATTGTTGTGTTCTTTGGACAACATGAATTGACCTTTAACATTAAGTTGATCTTTCTCTACACCCTAGTTGTACCACTACATTCTGCACTCTCTCGTTTCCTTCTCTATGAATGTATGCTTTGTCTGTGTAGCGCGCAAGAAATGTTTCTTTTCACTGTATACTAATACATGTAACAATAATAAATCAAATCAAATCAAAAACATAGGATGACTTTTCTTGACCGCTATTTCTGGCAACATTATTGACCCAATTAAGAACAACGTGTTCATGATTTTATTAGAAATACTGAACAAGGGAACCTTTTGAACACATTTATCAGATCTCCACAAATTAGGATCAGGTGAATTTTTACTTCAGGGCCTAAATTGTCTACTCTTGTCAGCTAAGGGGATGTGAAGATGTATTGGCACCGAGCACAAGATTTATACTAAAATTCCACTGGCGTGAGCAAAATAATTGATTCACCAAAGGAGTGAACAATGATATTCCTATTGAAGCAGAGGCTGCTTAGCTTGGTGGACATGACATTAGAAGAGATCAAAACGATTGGTGCTTAAGATCGAAAGGGGTGAGATAATTGATAAACTCATCAAATTTAAGAGAGGACAAAACCCCTGACCTGAATTGATTGCTTCCATGCATAATAAAGAAGTTAGGAAGGAGATAATTAAACACTATTACATATATCATGTCAGCTGACTGACAGCTAAGATTGTTCTTATTTTCAAAAAGAGTGAGAGAATAAAGGAAGTCTAGTGGCACCATGGTAGCAGCCCCTATCTCTGGGCCAGATGCTCTTGAGTTCAAGTTCCACTTCAGGATTTGATGGCCACAGAAAGTACATTCATAAGCTGGCCAAACAGACCTGTAAATCCTAATATGTCTGTTGACAGTTGGTAACAGTGGAATTTTTTTTCTGGTGCTTAACCATTTAAAGAGACTGATCTGGCAAGCGTTCTTCAGTTTAAAATAAAAGGGGTGAGGTTTTATTGAGTAAAGAACCCACTGAAGAAAGATTTTTAAAAATTTAAAAATGTTTCACAACACTTTCACGACACCAACACTTCCATACACACACACACCTTTCCAGTAGCTAGTTACTTTCTTAGCTAAATTAAAGTTCAATGCAAAAGAAAAAAATGGAGAGTTCACTGTTATTGAGTCCTTTTCTAAAGCCTTTTTTTGATCTCTTCTAATCTCTTCCAAGTTATGGACCCTATCTCTACAGTTTAAAAAATTAGCACATCAGAGGTGGTGAATTTCTATTGAAAGGAACTTCAGGTTTAAAAATCATTAGTTGCTGGAAAAGACAGACTAAAGGATTTGTCTCCGACAACTGTAATTTTACATGGGCTTCAACTCCTCATATCTCAAGACATTGTGGTGAAAAATCTTCTGCAACCACAAGTATCAGGAAAGGACTCCTAAACCGTGAACTCTCTATTTTTTTTTCTTCTTGCATTGAACTTTAATTCAGCTAAGAAAGTAACTGGCTACTGGAAAGATGTGTGCATATGGAAATGTTTGTGTTGTGTACATGGGTCTACCTTTTTAATTTTAATCTTTACCTGGGTTGGTTCTTCATTCAGTAAAAACTCATCCTTTTTGTTTTAAACTGAGGAACGGTTGCCAGATCAGTTTCTTTTCAATCAGCACATAAATGGTTAAGCACAGGCATTGAGTGAGTACCTTCATCCTCGCTAAATTCACAAAATAAATCCTGTTACAATGAGACTTGGAATGGTATAATCGAGGGAATAATTTTTACGTTGCCATAACAAGAAATAATAAAGAGTGGGCTAGGGCAGTCTAGTTGATGAATTTTCAAAGGCCTTCGGTAAAGTACCACATAGTAAACTCATAACTAAGGCCAGATTATATGAAGCTAGGGAACAATAGCAGAATGATTCACAGAATTCCAGAATTGTTACAGTGCAGGCAGTGGAGTGAGCAAAGAACTAGCAGTGACATTACTCCTCTTTCCCTGCCTCCAATTAGATGAAATGGACAAACTGGAGATTAGTTATTATTTTCTTTTCCATATCAGAGCAATTACTTTTAATAGTTTAAGATCTTATGCAGTAAATTAAAGAAAAATAATTATTTTCTGATTGTCCATATTTCAGTGTTAGAGAATTTGAAATGCATTGTCAAATCTAGATAGATTCGCAACTGGGGTCTGCTTTAATGATTAACTTAGTTCCTGTCGCATTTGTGTCCATTCAGAATTGGGCATTATTCAAAACCATTCAAAATAAACAGGTTCCCACTCCCAACAATGAAACATGCCTGAAGTTACAAATTGATACGTTTGGGATTCCGGAATTTGAACAGTGCTGAGTTAAATCTGAAGGTTGTGTTCAGAATGTTCTGACGTCCTTTGTTCTTAGTTTCTGCAAAAGCAATTGCAATTGTCAGCTGCATTGTGAGGAGAAGAGTTTTTCAGATAATGAGACTCTTCCTCCTGCTGCTGATCTTAAAACTTCAGCAAAATGCACAAGTAAAGATAAATTACCTGAGGCAGAAAGAAGGTGTTGCTTCGAGCAATGACTACACAGTGAAGTATAATAAGTAGGGCATGGGAGGTGTCTGGAATGTCATCTCCAACTAAAGACATTACGAAGATGAATCATGATACAGACTTGATGTCAGTTTGATAAAAGCCAGAGTGATTCATCATTAATGAAGTGCTGTAGGAAGGCCGAATATATATTCCGCTTTATATAATTCCATTTCACTGTATTTTGTAAGTCAGTATTTGTCTTGATGTTGAATTGCTGACCCCATGTTATAATTGCACTTTATGTACTTAAGATGTCACTGTGACCTGTGCAGCAGGGTACATTGTCATTAATGCAAATTAATGGAATGGTTACAGCTCAGAAGAAGGCCGTTCAGACTGTCATGTCCACATGCCAGTGATCTGCAAACATAATTTAGCTAGACACCCTAATTTTTCACTAGTCCTGAAGATTTTTTCCCTTCAAATAATTATTCAATACCCTTTTGAAAACCACATTCTCAGGCAGTGCATTCCAGATTCTAATAACTAGCAGTGTCGGAAATTTTTCGACGTGTCACCTTTGTCTCTTTTGCCATTCACCTTAAATTTGTGCCTCTGGTTCTCAATCCCTCTGCCAATGGAATAGTTTCTCCCTATCTACTCTGATCTGGCCCCTCACAATTTTGAAAACATCGATGAAATCTCCTCTCAACCTTCTCTCTCTAATGAGAACAGACCCAAATTTTCCAATCTCTCATTATAACTGAAGTTCTTCACCCTTGGAAGCATTCTTGTAAATGTTTTCTGCACCCTTTTTAACATTTTCAAGTTCTCCCTAAAATGTGATGAAGTGAATTGGACACAATACCCCAAGTGAAACTAAACTAGGGTCCTATAAAGCTTTCATAACTTTGGTGGAAGGGATGGCCTTCATGTGCTATTAATTGGACTCTGAAGACCATCAATTGGCCCCCAGGTGAGTGGGTCTTCCAACACCTCCTCTGCCACTGGTAAAGTTGCTGTAGTGGTAAGGGCTGGCGGGTAGGTGCTGAGAACGGCGCTCATGGCATGTAGCCCAATTTTATGGCCCACCCTCTGACAGCCATTCCCGGGTGGGGCAATGGAATCCAGTCTAATGCCTCTATTTGAACTGCTGAGGATCCCAGACAGATTATTAACCACTTTTTGCCAGGCCACCTTTGTGCTGCCTAAATAAGTTTAAGTTTAAAGTTTATTTATTAGTGTCACAAATAGGCTTACATTAACAATGCAATGAAGTTACCGTGAAAATCTCCCAGTCGCCATACTCCAGCGCCTGTTCGGGTTCACTGAGGGAGAATTTTAGCATGGCCAATACACCTAACCAGCACGTCTTTCAGACTGTAGGAAGAAACCGGAGCCCCCGGAGGAAACCCACAAAGGCACGGGGAGAAAGTGCAAACTCCACACAGATAGTGACCCAGGCCAGGAATCAAACCTGGCCCCCTGGCGCTGTGAGGCAGCAGTTCTAGCCACTGTGCCATTGTGCTGCCCAACATACCAAATAGCACTAAAAACATCCATAATTCCCTTTCAGACGCCATTGTTATTTATGGATTTGTCTGATAAACATAATTTTGGTTGTTCTTCATGGTCATTGAAATCAAAACTGTGAAGAAGTTCTGTTGCACTTAAACTCTAACCTTTGCCTTTGATACCTCTAGACTTAACAATTTTAATGCTCTGCTGATTGCCCTCCCACCGAGTAACCTCCATAAACTTTAATTTATCTAAAGCTCTGTTTGCCCTTAAGCTAACTTGCACTAAGTTCCATTCACAAATCACCTGCAGCCTACTGAACAACATTGGCTCTCAGTCTGGCAAGACTTTGCTTGTAAGATTCTCATACTTGCTTTCTCAAGCCTCCATTGCATTGTTCCTCACTATCTCTGTAATGTTCTCTCATCCTATAGTCCAATGGGATCTCTATGTTCCTCTAATTCTGGCCTCTTGTGAAATCTTGATTTTCATTGTTTCACCATTGTGGCTGTGTCTTTAAATTATCCCGTGAAAAGTTCCACACCAACAACTACACTGCTTTCCTGAATACACTGTTTCACCCATGTATTAAAATAATTCACTCTTAAAAGTTAGGCATCTTCCCTCTTCTAAATTTGAGACTGTGAGCTTTAGTTCTAAAGCTCGTGGCATCAGATGTGGACTTGCAATGAAACACAAAGCATTGTAGGGAGCTAATAGGGGGTCCCAGACTGAGAGGTGGCTGTGGAAGAACCAATGAAAGGGGCGACCTGACCTGAGGCCAGGGCTGAGAGGGAGGGAGGTGGGTGGCAACTGGATCAGTGCGGGTAAGACCGCAATTCCAAGGTGACAGCAGAATCATAGAACCCTTACAATGCAAAAGGAGGCCATTTGGCCCATCGAGTCTACACTGACCACAATCCCACCCAGACCCAACTCCTGTAACCCCACATTTTTACCCTGACAGAAGGGTCAATTTAGCATGGCCAGTCAACCTAACCTGCACATCTTTGGACTGTGGGAGGAAACCAGAGTACTCGGAGGAAACCCACGCAGACACGGGGAGAATATGCAAACTCCACACAGACAGTGACCCGAGGCCGAAATTGAACCTGGGTCCTTTGCGCTGTGAGGCAGCAGTGCTAAACACTGTGCCATAGAGGCCAGGGCAGGCCAAATAAAGCAAGCAGCAGCACCAGGCAGTGAACTGGGAGCACATGTGGTCACCGAGGCTCGAGGCCTTGGCCACCTGATCGAGACGTGAGCAGTCAGGAGGTGGGAGGACCAAGCAGACACTGGCGTGGTTTTCAGGCAGGAGTGGGGTGACTCGACCAGAGGCAAGGGCTGAGAGTGAGGAGGACTGGGCAACCAGACTGGCGAGAGCGAGAGCAGAGGCCAGGCCAGATAGCCAGTAGCAGCAGCCGGGAGCCACCAGCACGCCAGAGAACTTAGGTCGTCGAGGGGAGCAGCTGCAGGGGCAACTTGACGCCCAATAGGGAAGGGATGAGCAGGTAGGCTGCCACCCTATTATACAGGTTCACTCACCTGCTTACCTGTCCCTGAGTGGCCCATTAAATCCAGTCCATGGAATCAGATCCTCGCTTTGGGTTGAGCAGGACACTGAGGTTCTGAGTATTTGGTCCTTGCTTGAGACAGTGGCTGAGGAGGGAGATGGATGAAGCCCTGACGAAGGGTCATCTAGATTCGAAACGTTGGCTCTATTCTCTCCTCACAGATGCTGTCAGACCTGCTGGGATTTTCCAGCATTTTCTGTTTTTGATTCTGATTCCAGTATCTGCAGTATTTTGATTTTAGCCCAGGAGGGAGATGGAATCAGTGGAAAGAGTACAGGATATGTGGAGGGGTGATTCTCCCAAAAAGATTCTAAGTGTCAAATTTGTGTAAAAACTGGAGCAAATCACACTGTTTTTTTCAGAGGGAGTCTCTAAATGAATCTCCCACACTGTGCATTGCAGAGTGCCTCAGCGTGAATCACGCTGAAATTCAGTGTGCGGGGCCTATTCCCACTGGAGTGGCCGGCAGCATAGCACTGAGCAGTCCGCTGTGCATGTGGCGATCTGTCGGCACAGAGGTCCCACACTGCCGGCCCCCCCCCTGATCGCTGGCCAGCTACGCAACCTCCACATCGCTGCCCCTCCAATTCCCCCATGGCCCAATCGCTGGTCACCTCCAAACATGCCCGGGCCAGCCTCAACACCCCCCATCCCGCTCCCCACCCTGAGCCCACCTCTATGTTCCCCACATCCCCCCCTCAGCCCCAATCTACTGATCCTTCCCTCCCCACTCCGATGGCCAGCCTCAATTGCTAGCCTCCCTCCCTCTGTCACTCTGATGCGCATCAATTGGACACGAGGCACGAAGCTTCGGTAAAAGAAGGCTTTTATTAACTAACAATGGAACTAACAGAATTTTAACACACTATCCCAGACTGAAGAGGTCCCGCCCGAGCAGGGGGTCTTATACCTCTCCCAGGAGGCGGAGCCCGACTGGGATGTGCCACAACAGTAACAACCACAGGTGTATCAATCCCACCCTAGTCCAACAACAACATTAGAACAACCCAACAACAACATTAGAACAATCCCACAGTGGGAACCAACGATGGTTCACCACACACTCAACCCAAATGCAGAGTGGCAGCGGGACCCCCCAAGCCCACCGATCGCCCCCCAAAAACCCCGCTCCATCAGACCATGCCCCCATCAGGCACCGCCCTCTTGGGCCCAGGCTGGCACCGCCAAGATGGAAATGCCCAGGAGGCACTCCCCCCCGCCCCCCCCACCCCCCCAGTTGCTGACCCTCTGAGGGGGTTCGATGGCCCCCCTTCACTCCAGCGGGGTTGAGCCACCAGCTCCCCGCGTGGGGAGCTACTGTAAACCCCGCTGGAGTAAACCACTCCATTATACATTATCCAGCTCTGCGCTGATTTCTGGCGCGAAGCTGACGGCGCTGGAATACCGGCGCTCGGAGCCTCATTAGAGGCCGTGGCACCCAGCTGGTAGCCCACGACATGGCCTCCGCTTGAGTCTCCTGGCCCGCTATGCTACAAAAGCAGCACAGCGGGATGGGAGAATTGCCCCCGTGGTTTCCCACCATTTAATTAGCGGAAAATTCAGCTCATCTAAAACTAGATATTGGACAATCTTTTGATCTGAAGTTGCTTCATTCCAATTGCCTGTTAATTTAATTTCTTTTTCATGCAAAGTACATCTCCTCTTCCCCTTTGTCTAAATGGTTTAATTTCAACTACTCAATAATTCAGTAAATCAAAAAAAAAAGACTTTCTCACACTGAGTTACTGGAATGTAAAATGCTTTTGCTGCATGTATGAAGTCAATTACAGCTTGCAAGGAGCACTGGATAATTAGTTACTGAAGAATACAAAGGAGTGTGAGGAGCAAACAAGAAAAATGAAACTGCAAAATCACTTCCCCAAATAGAAATAGTCTCATGTTAAAGTTTCCATGTTAGAGAAAATAAAATCTCTTTCATCTCATGATGAAAATGGGAGACAAGCATGGAAATCCTAAGTTCCGCTCCGGAACATGGCACTTCCTATTTTCATGAGGGTGGGCTGGGGTCGCGCTGCATGGTTCATGGAGGCAACTGGCCATTTAAATCATCAGCTGCCTCTGGTCAAATCAAATTTTAGCATCCCTGTACTTTGGAACCCGACCTGTGCAGTGCAAATCAGGTCACAGCAGGTCTGTTCTTAGTGCATTTGTTGTGTTTAGGCAGGATGTCACTTTGGAGAGGCAAGATATCCTGTGGGCCTGGTATCATTTAAATTTGTATACACTACCTCAGATATTTCAAGAACTTAACTCTAACTGTTAACTAGTTCTTGTCACCCAAGGGAATGGGTGGGTGGGGCTGCAGGATTCCCAAGGCAATGTTTTGCTGCCTCCAATGACTTTTGTACCCAACTGCAAGGAAGAACTTAGTGCTTTTGAAGGGTGTATTGTGCTTTGGCCAAGGGAGCATAGAGGATGGACATGGCACCCTCTTACATGGAGGCCATAGAATCCACAATCAACGTGAGCAGCTGGAGCCCTGAGAGCAGGCCGCAGGTCAGGGGGAAGAGGTTGCAGCACGAGCTTTAGGAAGGAAGAGGAGGAGAGGGAGAGCAAGCAGGTTCTACCCTATAGGAAGGGTGTACAGACTTTGGGCATTGTATCTCAATTCGACAGAAAACCAGTGCCAAAGGAGACTTGGGTTCAGCCCTGAGGTTGTGACAGACATTTGTTGCATGGCCCAGCAGCAACTGGAGCCATAATCCATCAAACTGCATGCCCTGCCAGCGACTGTGAAGGTAACCATCACTGTTAATTTCTATGCCTCTGACTCTTTCCAGGGCTCAACAGGAGACCTGGCTGGTGTATCCCAGTCAGCTGCTCCCAGGTCTGCATTAAGGCAATGAGTTAAGTCTTTTTGCTCATGTTTGGGGAGCAGATTAGTTTCCTCTGTAGATTTGGCATCTCAGATGCAGAGAACCATGGCCTTTTCCCAAATTGCAGCCTCCTTTCGATGCAGGGCATTATTGATTGCACCAATGTTACAATAAAGACACCAATTCTGCATGTGGACACCTTTGTCAACCAGAAGTCCATTCACTCAATCAATGTCCACATGGTTTGTGACCATAAAAAAGTTTTTCTTCAAGTATCTGCAAGATTCCCAGTCAGCTGCCACGACTCCTGTATGATAAGAATTTTGCAACCCCTGATCTAAGTTAAGAACTTGACTGATGACCCCCAGTCACACATGATGATGATACAACTGTGCCCTTACAGCTCCTTGAAAGAACTTTCACAACATCTATTCCAGCCAATGGTCCTGGTTCAGAACTGGATGTCACATGCATCAATCCTGGCTTCCATGTATACCTCAGTAAATCACACCTGTGACACCAGGAATGCCAATGCAGCCACTGCAGTGACCACAGCAGACAACCAATATTAACTGGATAATACATAGCCTACCACCAAGTTGTGATACTCACACCAAGGCCAAAGTACAACATTGCAGTCTGGATGAATGTATTGTCTCCAGCATTCATACTTACTGACTTACCAACATGCAGTGTTAGAATGGGGTGAGTAAACCTCCCTTGAAGGCACATTTAGATGGGAATAAAAGATATAAGGAACATCAGTGCTCGAGCCTTTCATCTTTGGACCCTTATGTGTTACAGCAGAGAAGCAAGAGCCCTCCTATGCTTCACCAATCAGCCCAAACCCTTTCTGCTGTTGACGACATGTTGAGATGGCCCTCAGTTTGCTGCTCTTGTTATTACTGCTGAGATGTGCTTCCATATTTTGATCATTCTTTTTGAACTCTCTAATATATAAGCATAAGTCAAGTCATGTAGAACCGTAAGTAACAATACATAGAAAGTGCTCAAATGTGATATGTAGAATGTGAAAATGATAACCACAGTGAACCATTAGAGCACTAGGCGAGATGGCACTCGTCCCTCTAGCACACTCCTACAGAGTGCCTCACACATTGCCTTGGAGGAGATGGAGGCAGACGGCTCACTTCTCTGTCTAAGCAGCAATGAGGATCATTGAGGCCTGCCTCATCTGTTGAGGACCTACTTCAGACTGTGGCCTCCGCATCTCTGCTTGGGCAACCTTGGTGCCAGCACATGTGGAGCAGACATGGGCTCTGGCAGAGGGGTTGGAGAGGTGGAGGAAGATGAGGGTGCCAAGAGGTACTTGGTACTGTACCTTTGTGTTTCCCGATTACTTCCACAGCCCTGGGTTGGCTTTCAAGTGGGTTTGATGGGGTTGGCTGCTAGTGTGCAGCAGTTGTCCATTCCAGCAACTGCTGTGTAAACAGTGTGGCGGTCCTTTTAAGGGTACCCTGCTCCTCATCTATTCCATGGATGCCAGTGTTCATACCCTGAGTGAACTGATCCAGGCTAATGAGGGGGGTTTGTATCCTTTCCTGCCAAGGTGTTGCTCTCACATCCTCTCCGAGTGTTGCTGCATGTTTCTCTTCATGAGAGTGGACAATCTTTCATGGTCAGAGCTCATGTGGTCGAACCCCAACCCTAATGTGGAGCTCATAAAGGTGATGGACTCCTCCATTTGCAGTCCTTGAGCTCCCATTGACTCAGAGAAGGCTGCCAGATATTCATACATCTGTTCTTGATTGGATCAATACAGTGGCTCAATAGGTCCCACGTTCCTGTCCACTGGCGCACCATTTTGACTTTCTTCCCTCTTTCGAGGGCAACTGTGCACAGATATCTCTGACTCAGACATCTCCTCAACAATCACCCCACGCCTCCCCCTCAATCGCTCCCCCGCATTCAGTGACCTGTGAAACAGGCAAGGCCATGAGTTTCTGAGATCCACAATATTAATTTCTACCTGAGCTTTACGCCTGCCAACCTTCCACGGTAAAAGCCAATTTATGTTAACCCTCAATATAAAAGCCAAGAATTCATGTTTCTGGTGGCATTTGACTGCAGCTGTTGTTTCTGCAAAATTGCAGGAGGATGTATGCATGCTCAGGTGCATCTATAATCCCGTCATTGTGACACAAAAATGTCCTCATCCTTTCCACAATTCCTTTCTCTCTCCTAAAGTTTCATGGATAAGGCAACCTGAGTTGCAACCCTTCCTAAGACAATACTTGTAACCATGTGAGAGAATGCAAGTTTGTATTCTCCTTAATTAAAAATAACATCCCCCCACCCCAACATGCAATATAAACTACTGATGAAATATGAAGCAAAGGAAAGTTTTAATCTCCTCAGCATGCCTGATATTCAGCCTTGGATAAAGTGAAGACCTATTTTCCCCTCATTGGGAAAAGATTCAGGGCTTGACCAAACTCACACATTGTATAAATTCCCATCAGTGTACCATCACTCCCAGCCTCCTTCCACCTGTATGATGATAATGTAAGATACTTTCCTTTCAGGGGTAGTTTCTGAATTCCATTTTCAACCCTTTCCACCATATTTCTCCATTTTCTTTCTCTCTGGACTCGAGAAAGATGTTGCAATAAACTGAAGCTCAGTACAGCACTTCCACTCACTGAGAACAGATCCACCTCACAATCAGAGGAGAACGTGCTCCTCCTCTTCTGTCCCTACCCCTCTTCTTCCTTCCCACCTTCCTCATCTCTCCTTTCCATTCCCCATCCCTCCATTCCAACTTGCTCTATCCTTTCCTTCTGCTTTGCCCTTTCCTCTTCCTCATTTTGTTCCTTCTCTCCACTCCTATCGCATGTTCTCCCCTCCCACCCTTTCCCTCCTCTATCCATTCCATTCCCATATCTCTTCTCTCCCCTTCCCTTTTCACTGTTCTTCCCACTCCTCTCTTCTGCATTTCTTCCACCCCTTCCCACTTCTTTCTTTTTTCTTATTCTTTCCTACATCCTTCCTTGCTTCCTATCCTCTTGCCATCTCCCCTCACACACTCCCTTCTCTTCCTTTTGTCCCTTCTCCCTCCTTCCTTCTCTGCTTATTTTATCGGTTCTCTTTACCTCCCTCTTAAAATATTGTCCAGCTATATTCAAGCTCTCTTTGAAAAAGAGGACTGGATTCTTTCCAAAACATCCCAGATCAAAGCAGTTCTTTCTCACTAGGCAGGGGTGCAGATTATTGAGTTTTAGCATTCAGGTGGATAAGCGAGCCTTTTGCTCAAAACATTTAGTTTTGTTTCATTTTGATATCTGATTTACATATCAAACAGTTGGATTCCAAGAACAGCCAGAGCGTGTCTGACAGGCATCAATGAGATTTGTATGCAATTGACATTTCAAAGACACAATGGAATTTGTGATAGAATTATTTTTCAGTGCAAGTAATGACTTCCCCTTGGGAAACAGACAGATCCCCCACTGCCCTCATCCTCCATCCTCGGATGATTAATAATATCCAATCCAATCTGTACACAGCCTTAATTCTCCCACATCATTGGGATGATTCTATTATTGAGTTTAAGCTTTGGATGCCGATGATGTTAGTTGCCCTGGTAAGATGCTGCTGTGCTTTCTTGAAAAGCTGCAGTTCCCACAATGATGGGGAATTTCATGATATTAACTCACCTTCTAATGGTGAAGAAATAATAATTTCGTTAGTGATGAAGGAAGGGGAGAAAAGAAGTATGGGGCAGCACTGTGGCACAGTGGTTAGTACTGCTGCCTCACAGCGCCAGGGACCCGGGTTCAATTCCAGTCTCGGGTCACTGTCTGTGTGGAATTTGCACCTTCTCCCCATGTCTGCGTGGGTTTACTCCGGCTGCTCTGGTTTCCTCCCACACTCCAAAGATGTGCAGGCTAGGTTGATTTGCCGTGCTAAATTGACCGTAATGTCAGGGGATTTGTAGGGTAAATATATGGGATTACGGGGATAGGGCCTGGGTGGGATTGTGATTGGTGCAGACACGATGGGCCGAATGGCCTTCTTTTGCACTGGAGGATTCTATGATAATGTGTTTAACTCAGGTTGGTGTGTGATGGGAGTGAAATATAGAGGCCATTACTGTGTTTCAGGAACTTTGCTAAATTGCTCTGATGTTTCTGAAGTTTTAACTTTTTTAAAACAGAACATCTATTTAAACTTAATTACTTTGTGGAACAGATGCAGTTTGGAAGCCAATAAAATAGTTGGGTAACTGGAAAAGCAATCAACACTTTGCACACGGCCGTTTTGCAAGACATGAGACCTCTTTAAAAGAGGAAAAGTCAAAGCATTCTCACGACATAATTGCTATAATCCTGAGATTGGTACATAATTACTGAACTTCAGGTAATTCTCTATTTCTCAGTCTATATCTTCAGCTACTATCATGATGCTTTTATTCAATTCCCCTTGCAGTTTGAAAAGAATACAGCGAAATGTAACTTTCTAAGACATATACTACATTGGAATGCCTGCAAAAAGTGCATTTTTCACACAGCAATAACAATGCTGAGGAGATAATCAGATACAATGAAATGCTGTTCCTCTGTGTTTTGCTACCTGGTGCCTTCAATAGCTGGTATATTATGGGTTGGTTGTTCGAGTAAACTTGTCAAGTTAGTAATTCATCATAAGAATAATTACTGAAATAACAAAATGCTTCATGCAGAGGTGAAGCATAACATTCAACAAATTCGCTAGGCTTAAACACAGGCAGAAACTGGCTGGTCAGGTAACATATGTAGGGCGAAAAACAAAGTCTTGACCTTTCATCAGAACTGCTTTTGACCACAGGCTTTTAACTGTCTATAAGGAAATGTGTTCAGAGGTTGGGACATAATTAAACGGAGTTGAACATACACAATAGAAGGGAAATAAGTTGTGTAATTATAAATTAGGATTTAATTTTCAATCCTATCAGCTAGATATTAAACTCTAATTGTGAATAGTTCAATGGTGAGTACTTGTTTGTACCAATACCTGCTCCCTTGAACATAATGCTTCGGATTTATTTCATATCATGAAAATCTAACTCCAAGCAAGCTGTCTTCCTTGTTGCACCAAACTAGAAATTGGCAGTAAAATATTATTCATAGATACAAATGTGAGGTAATCCCTCCCTATAATGTGGTGAGCAGAATGGCACGCAGTACTCCAGTTCTGATCTAACCAGCAATTCATATAGTTCCAGCATGACCTCCCTGCCTTGGCTAATAAATGCATACATCTCATATGCCTTCTTAACCACCTGCCCTGCTACCTTCAGGGATCCGTGGCTATGCACTCCAAGGTCCCTCTGATCTTCAGTAATTTCTGGGGTCCTGTCATTCATAGTCTGACCCTTTGCCGTGTTTGCCCTCGCCAAGTGCCTTTCTGCACACTTTTCTGAGTTGAATTCCATTTGCTTCTACTCTGCCCACCTGACCAGGATGTGGAGATGCCGGCATTGGACTGGGGTAAGCACAGTAAGAAGTCTCACAACACGAGGTTAAAGTCCAACAGGTTTATTTGGCAGCACAAGCCACAAGCGTTCAGAGCGCTGCCCCTTCATCAGGTGAGTGGGAGTTCTGTTCACAGAGCATATAAAGACACAAACTCAATTTACAAAATAGTGGTTGAAATGCGAGTCTTTACAGGTAATCAAGTCTTTACAGGTACAGACAATGTGAGTGGAGAGAGGGTTAAGCACAGGTTAAAGAGATGTGTATTGTCTCCAGCCAGGACAGTTAGTGAGATTTTGCAAGCCCAGGCAAGTCGTGGGGGTTACAGATAGTGTGATATGAACCCAAGATCCCGGTTGAGGCCGTCCTCATGTGTGCGGAACTTGGCTATCAGTCTCTGCTCAGCGACTCTGCGTTGTCGTGTGTCGTGAAGGCCGCCTTGGAGAACGCTTACCTGAAGATCACAGGCCGAATGCCCGTGACCACTGAAGTGTTCCCCAACAAGAAGAGAACACTCTTGCCTGGTGATTGTCGAGCGGTGTTCATTCATCCATTGTCGTAGCATCTGCATGGTCTCCCCAATGTACCATGCCTCGGGACATCCTTTCCTGTAGCATATCAGGTAGACACTGTTGGCCGAGTTGCAAGTGTATGTACCATGTACCTGGTGGATGGTGTTCTCACATGAAATGATGGCATCCGTGTCCATGATCTGGCACGTCTTGCAGAGGTTGCTGTGGCAGGGTTGTGGTCACTGTTCTCCTGAAGGCTGGGTAGTTTGCTGCGGACAATGGTCTGTTTGAGGTTGCGCAGTTGTTTGAAGGCAAGAAGTGGGGGTGTGGGGATGGCCTTGGCGAGATGTTCGTTTTCATCGATGACATGTTGAAGGCTCCGGAGGAGATATCGTAGCTTCTCCGCTCTGGGGAACTACTAGACGACGAAGAGTACTCTGTCCGCCGTGTCCCGTGTTTGTCTTCTGAGAATGTCGGTGCGGTTTTTCGCTGTGGCGCGTCGGAACTGTCGATCGATGAGTCGAGCGCCATATCCTGTTCTTATGAGGGCATCATTCAGCGTCTGGAGGTGTCTGTTGCAATCCTCCTCATCTGAGCAGATCCTGTGTATACGGAGGGCTTGTCCGTAGGGGATGACTTCTTTAACGTGTTTAGGGTGGAAGCTGGAGAAGTGGAGCATTGTGAGGTTATCAGTGGGCTTGCGGTAAAGTGAAGTGCTGAGGTGACCGTCCTTGATGGAGGTGCGTGTGTCCAAGAATGCAACCGATTCCAGAGAGTAGTCCATGGTGAGTCTGATGGTGGGATGGAACTTGTTGATGTCGTCATATAGTTGTTTCCGTGATTGTTCACCATGAGTCCAAAGGAAGAAAATGTCATCGATGTATCTTGTGTATAGCATTGGTGAAGAGGTCTTGTTTGAACCTGTGCATGAAGATGTTGGCATATTGAGGTGCGAATTTGGTCCCCATGGCTCTTCTGTGTGTCTGGATGAAGAACTGGTTGTTGAAGGTAAAGACATTGTGGTCCAGGATGAAGCGGATGAGTTGTAAAATTGCATCTGGAGATTGGCAGTTGTCGGCGTTGAGTACTGAGGCAGTTGCAGCAATGCCATCGTCGTGGGGGATGCTGGTGTAGAGTACCGAGACATCCATTGTGACGAGGAGTGCTCCTCAATTGCTCCATGTGTGCTGAGTTTCTGTAGGAAGATCGTAGTGTCGCGACAAAAGCTGGGGATTCTTGTACAATGGGTTTCAGCATGCCCTCGACGTAGCCGGAGAGGTTCTCGCACAGGGTCCCATTGCCCGGTACGATGGGGCGGCCGGGTGTGTTGGCCTTGTGTATCTTTTGGAGGCAGTGGAGATCTCCAATGCGGGGAGTACGTGGGATGAGAGCACGGAGGGTGCTCTGAAGGTCTGGATCAAAGGTCTTGATCAGTCTGTTGAGTTGACGGGTGTGTTCTTTGGTCGGATCTGCGGGTAACTGTCTGTAGTGTTCCTCGTTGTTCAGTTGTCGGTGCACTTCTTTGCAGTAATCCGTTCTGTTCAGTATGACGATGGCCCCTCCTTTGTCTGCTGGTTTGATGACAATGTTGTGGTTGGTCTGGAGAGCGCGGATGGCGTTGCGTTGTGCTTGGGTGATGCTTGGGGCTGTCTTGTGAGTGTGACTGATGAATCTGGCATTGACGCACCTCCTGATGGCTTGGGCATACATGTCGAGTCAAGGGCAGTGGCCTTCCAGAGGAATCCAATTCGACTCTTTCCTCTTCGGTTGCTGCACCGCGGATCTCTCTCTGTTGGCTGTTCCGGTTCATTGGCTGTCTCATTGTGTTCGCTGTTGGCCTCTGTTGGACCTGACCAGTCCATTGATATCCTGCAGTCAATGGACTCACTAGTTACCACCCTACCAATTTTTGTGTCATCCTTGAATTACTTGATCATACCCCCTAATTTAAGTCTAAATCATTAATGTATACCATAAACAGTGAGGGCCCCAGTACAGAGCCCTGCAAAACCCTACTCGAAACAGATATTCAGTCACAGAAACATCCCTCTACCATCATTTTCTACTTCCTGCTTCTCAGTCAATTTTGGATCCAATGTGCTGCTTTGCCTTGGATCCCTTGGGAACTTACTTTCTTGACCAGTCTGCCATGAGGGACTTAATAAAAAGCCTTGCTGAAGCCCATTCATAACCACATCAAATGCATTAGCCTCATCAACACTCCTGATTATCTCCTCAAAAAATTGATTAAATTTGTCAAGCACAACTCCCCTTAACATCTCTACGCTGACTATCCCTGATTAATCCGTGACTGTCCAAGTACAGAAATATTCTGTTCCTCAGAATTCTTTCTCATAACTTCCCCACAGGTTAGACAGACTGCCCTATAATTACCTAATCTAACCCTATCTCCCTTTTTTAAATAATGGGACAATGTTAGCTGTCCTCCAGTCCTCTGGCACGTTATCTGTGGCTCGAGAGGTTTTGAAAATTAATCCCAGTGTCTCTGATATCTCCTCCCTTGCCTCCCTCAACAGCCTGGGATACATCTAACCTGTACCTGCAGACTTAGTAAGAAGTTTAACAACACCAGGTTAAAGTCCAACAGGTTTATTTGGTAGCAAAAGCCACACAAGCTTTCGGAGCTCCAAGCCCCTTCTTCAGGTGAGTGGGAATTCTGTTCACAAACAGGGCATATAAAGACACAGACTCAATTTACATGAATAATGTTTGGAATGCGAATACTTACAGCGAATCAAGTCTTTAAGATACAAACAACATGAGTGGAGAGAGCATCAAGACAGGCTAAAAAGATGTGTATTGTCTCCAGACAAGACAGCCAGTGAAACTCTGCAGGTCCAGGCAGGCTGTGGGGGTTACAAATAGTGTGACATGAACCCAATATCCTGGTCGAGGCCGTTCTCGTGCGTGCGGAACTTGGCTATCAGTTTCTGCTCAGCGACTCTGCGCCGTCGTGTATCATGAAGGCTGCCTTGGAGAACGCTTACCCGAATATCAGAGGCCGAATGCCCGTGACCGCTGAAGTGCTCCCCAACAGGAAGAGAACAGTCTTGCCTGGTGATTGTCGAGCGGTGTTCATTCATCCGTTGTCGCAGCGTCTGCATGGTTTCCCCAATGTACCATACCTCGAGACTTATCCAGTTTTAGGGCTGCTAAACCAGTTCGTACCTCCTCACTCTCTATGTTAATTTCCTCTAATATTTCACAGTCCTTCACCCTGATGTCGACACCTGTGTTGTCCTTTTACATTGTGAAGACCGACGCAAAGTTTTCATTGAGGACTGTACCCACATTTTCCAGGTACACACACAAATTGCTTATATGGTCCATAATTTACCCTATTCTTTCCCTAGTTATTCTTCTGCTCTTTATATATTAAACAAACCCTTTTTGTTTTTCTTTATTCTGTCTGCCAAAGCTTTTTCATGCATTGTATTAGCTTTCCCAATTTCCTTTTGAAATTCCCCCTGCACTTTTTGTACTCCTCGAGGGACCTGCCATATTGAATCTTTGGTAGCTTTTTTTCTTAATCCTCAACTTTATGTCCCTTGAAATCCAGGGTTCCCTGGTCTTGGTCTCACCTTTTACCTTTATCGGGACATTTCTGCCTGTACTCTCGCTATCTCCTCCTTGAAGGCCTCCCAAGGCTCTGATATTTATATGGACATTTAACATCTCTATAGATAGTTACATGGGTACGATGGGTATAGAGGGATATGGGCCAAATGCAGGCAATTGGGATTAGTTTAGGGTTTTTTTAAAAAAAAGGGCGGCATGGACAAGTTGGGCCGAAGGGCCTGTTTCCATGATGTAAACCTTTATGACTCTATGACATATTTATGTTAAATTCGTCATTATCTTAATAAATATTTTAATAAGATTTATAAAATTCAGTTAACATTTCCTTTGAGATAGAGGCGATAATTTTGAAAAGAACATGATAACGTGTTTGTGTGATAACATTACGCAGCATAGTTTCCAAGTTTTCATTGACTGTAAAAGAATATAACTTGTTTTATTGTAATTGTGAACATCATTACATCAGTTCACTACAAATTAGAAACTCTGTCTTGCAGACTGACTTATTTGTTCAGTGTGGATCTTAAGTGGTTGCTCCTGAACAGCAATATCAATACCTTAGGGGATATCTTTAAATCTTCGCACTCAAACTGATGCATCATCACATCTTCCTTCCCTTGAAACAAATATATGTTTCAGCCTGCAGGGAAGGATGATTCATGCCCTTACTTAATACACCTCAAGTGCTAAGGTTTTAATTGGTGTTGGAAAGCAGAGGGACCTTGAATCTCAGACAGATAGGTCATTAAAGGTGGCAGTACAAGTAGTTCAGGCCATAAAAAGAAAAACAGAACTTTTGGTTTGTATCCAGAGGCATGGAAGACAAAATTAGGGAGGTAATGTTGAATACGTACAACATCTTAATTAGCTGCAGTTGAAATATTGTTTAGTTTTAGGCATCCCATTCGAAGACATAAAAGCTTTTGAAATAGTTGAATGTAATTTTGCAACAATGTGTTTAGGTTTGAGGAAATACAGTTCTAAGAGATGTTTGAGAAGTTGGAGCTTTTACATTGGAGCTGAGAAAGTTGAGGTGACGTGATAGAAGTCTTCAGAATTCCATATTACCATGATAAGGCAAATGATAATAGATTATTTTCACTAGTTGGTGACAGCAGAACTAGAAGGCACAAATTTAAATTAAACACAAAAATCATTTAAAAGTTTTTTTTTAATGGAGATGGCAGTTAAAGCATGGAATTGATTAATATACTGATGCAGAGTCTACAAATTATTTCCAGAGGGATTCAGATAGTTTGGCAAACAAGAATGTTGAGAGAAAGTAAAAACAGAAAATGCTGGAAAAACCCGGCAGGCCTGGCAACATCTGTGGAGAGAAAAACAAAATTAACATTTCGAGTCCATATGACACTTCTTCGGAACTCTTAATAATCCCTCTGTTTCGAAGAAGAGTCGTATTGGACTCAAAATGTTAACTCTGTTTTCTCTCCCTATAGATGCTGCCAGACCTGCTGAGTTTTTCCAGCACTTTCTGTTTTTATTTCAGATTTCTAGCATCTGCAGCATTCTGCTTTTAAGACTGTTGAGAGGATTGGGGAGGGAAGAATGGGATTAGACTTGATTCCTTCTGGAGAAGAACATTGGGGCCAGTTTACTGAGCCAAATGGTCTGTTTCTGCTCTGTAATCTTTTGTAATTCTGTTTTCATGCAGATATATTATCTATAATTCTGAAATTTACTATACCCATATTCGAATAGAGAATTTCATTAAGTCATGAAAGCAAAGATCGTCTATCTCTACATTGCTGGACATAGAAACTTTATTTTTTTAAGCAAGCCTTTCTGGAACTTAGCAATTGGATCCTTAAATACTTGAATTAATAGTCCTCTTTTATGTTTGGCCCAAGCAGCGAGCCCAGCCTTGGCCCACTAAATGGCTATTTAAGAGGCTTATCCTGCCACTCACTGCTTTACGCAGGGCACGGGTAGGCTTTAGCTGCACAGGCTGGTGTTAGACAAGGAGTGGGGGGGGGCCTTCTTTATGGATCCCCTTGTCCATTGGAGCCCCTACCTCCGCATTGTCATTCCCTCTCCTGCTTAACCTTCCTCCCGCCCTCTTGAACCCAGCCCCAACTGAGCCAAATCCCCTTGCTGAGATCCCCAGCCCTCAACTTACCTGCGTTCCTCAGGGTGGTGGAATTGCCTTTGGTCCCAGCAATGGCCACCTCTCCCACCTGGTACTGCTGGGATTACAGAACTGCCTGCCATCTGATTGGCTGGCAGGTCTCTAAACCGGGACTTCCTGTCGAGAAAGGGGCGGAAGTCTCACCTTAACACAATTTATGATGCTTCCCAGCATTAAATTGCTGTGGGACAGTTTTAGGAATCATGGGCAGGCTCCTCCTCCCTAACTTTTTAACCAGTGGGGCAGGGACTGCAGCAGCTCATAAAAATCCAGCCCCTAATTCCTGTCAGTTAGAAACCCCCATCTGAAACAGTCTGGAGCGACATGAATGTATTGAAGTTGGGTTAAAGTGTGTCATTACAATGCCGACACCATTTTCTGGTCTTATGGTCTAATTAGTGCCACTTCTTGTTTCTGCCCACCAACTATGAGCGGTTCAAGTCCTTAAAAATCATTTCAGATGTTATTTGAAGGGATCTTCAGCTGTTCACAAGTAAAGCATTATGGAGCTATTGGAGACATTTTGCTTGTAGGAGCCAGTGGGTGTTTTGACCTTAAAAGATTTGAAAGTGCTTATTGTTGCTATTGTATGTTGTGAATTGCTAAGAAGCTAATGGTATTGAGGTTGCTTCTCGATGGGGATTCTTCGAGGAATCTAAATCTGAGAGGAGGAAGAACAAAGAAGAGTTTCAGGTTGAGGCTTCAAAGACTTTCTGCAGTGCAGCATCATGATTGTTTTTATACAGTTATGTAATTTACTGATAACAACATTCTTGATGTACTCATATGATACATGGTTTTAGGAAATAAGTTTGTATCAAAGTAATTCTTAAGTTTATTTTTTTATCAATTCTTCAGACATGGGCATTGCTGGCATCTATCTCCTATTCTTTGTGGATGGTGGGTCTTCTTGAGGTTGAGGGAGGGAGTTTCAGAGCTTGGGGTCTGAAGGTGTGACCACCAATGGTGGAGGTCACTAGCATTGGGGGATGTGCAGGTATCTTGGAGGGTTGTGGGGCTAGAGGATATCACAGGATGAGAATTTTAAAATCAAGGTGTTGCTTAACAAGGAGCCACTGTAAGTCAGTGAGCACAGGGGTAATAGGTAAGTTATACTTGGTGTGAATAAGAAGTTTGAATGACCTCAAGTTTACAAAGGGCGAAATGTGGGAGGCTGGCCAGGAGTGCACTGAAATAGTCAACAAAGGCATTGATGAATGTTTCAGCAAAAATGAGTTGGTTAACAGTGAGATTGAGTGTCTTGGGTTACAGGAAGATATAGACGAGATGGTCAAATGGGCGGATAAGTGGCGGGTAGAATTTAACTCTGAAAAGTGTGAGGTGATGCACTTTGGAAGAAGTAATTTGAGAAGGAAGTATACTATGAAAGGTCTGACGCTGGGAAGCTCCGAAGAACAAAGGGAACTTGGCGTGTTTGTCCATAGATCTCTGAAGGCGGAAAGGCAGTTTACTAGGATAGTGAAAAAGGCATATGGTACAATCGCCTTTATCAATCGGGGTATAGATTACAAAAGCAGAGAAGTCATGATTGAGTTGGATGGAACTTTGGTGAGGCCACAGCTGGAGTAGTGTGTGCAGTTCTGGTCGACACATTATAGGAAGGACATAAACGCACTGGAGGAGGTGCAGAGGAGATTCCCCAGGATGTTGCCTGGGATGGAACATTTAAGTTATAAAGAGAGGTTGGATAGGCTTGGGTTGTTTTCTCTGGAGCAGAGAAGACTGAGGGGTAACCTGATTGAGGTGTTCAAGATTATGAGGGGCATGGACAGGGTGGATAGGGAGCAGCTGTTCCTCTTAGTTGAATGCTCAGTTACGAGGGGACACAAGTTAAAAGTGAGGGGTGGGAGGTTTAGCGGGGATTTGAGAAAAAACATTTTTACTCAGAGGGTGGTGAAGTTGTTGAATGCACTGCCTGGTGGGGTGGTGGAGGCAGGATGCCTCACATCCTTTAAAAAGTACCTGGATGAGCACTTGGCATGCCATAACATTCAAGGCTATGGGCCAAGTGCTGGCAAGTAGGATTAGGTGGGCAAGTCAGGGTCTTTCATGCGTCAGTGCAGACTTGATGGGCCGAAGGGTCTGCACTGTAGGAATCTGTGATTCTGAGCTGAGAAACTGGGGAATTTTTCAGAGGTGGAAAAATATGGTCTAAATGATGGCACAGATATCATGTTAGAAGCTCTTCTTTGGGCTAAATATGACATTGAGGTTGTGTGCAGTTTAATTCAGCCTCAGACAGTTACATAGAAGGAATGAGAAAAAAATACCAAAAGCCTAGTTTTTAAAAAAGGATTTTAAGGAACAAACTGGAGAGCTCCAGGAGTTTAGTTGGGGAGTTTCAATAATGCTAAAATGGGGGTGATTCTTATTTTATTGTTCATGACACTCTTTAACTTTCATCAAAATTCTTTGAGAGCAGATTTCATTGGGAACAATCTGCTTATTAAATACCCTTCCTGTCTGGTTTATTGATCTTACATTGTCTGCTTCCCTAAAGCAACAGTACCAGGCGAGTATTCCAAAAACGTTAGCACTCTCAAACATCCAAAGAGAAGAGTTTCATCATTGTAAGATAAACTCAAAATAATTTTAATTTTCTGAGGCAGTATAATTGTGTATGATCATAGGTCTGTGCGCTATCCCCTCCAGTTCAACTCCACTTTGACAACTGATTACTGGTAGTTAGTAACTATTTCAACATCCACATCATGAATCTTCACAGGAACAAGATCACTCATTGGCCTCTTCCTAAAGAATACATCAAATTATTTTGTTTTGTTTAAATTTCATATATTGAGGGACACGGAGGCAATGCAAGTTGGGGAACAGGGATAATGAATAAGTGAAACTTAGAGTAGAGCAGGATTTGTAGGGTTACATCATTGGATAAGTTTGAATTTGTGAAGGGTGTGGATTAAAGGTGAGAAAGGGGGGGGGCATTAGAATAATTAAGCTGAATTTTTTCAGGACCACGAAGATTGGGATCCAAAGTAGGAGGTGCCCAAAAATACCAGCACCAACCAGCTTGTCAGCTTCACGACGTGGCAGCAGCGACATTCATCAGGGTTGGGAGGATGGAAGGAGCATTAATCTAATTTCTCTCCTGATAAAGGCCAATGAAATCACTTAAACAGTTTTTTAAGACCTTCTTGGAAGGGAAGGTTTGAATTTTGAAGGCAGTGTAATAATTTCATGTTGCTGACCAACTGAAGGGAGGCAGAGCATGCAGTCCCGCATCATTACAGAGGGCAAAACCTGACAGTCTTGCCCCTTTGCCAACTGCAGACTTCCTTTGGACAGGTGGCTGCCATATTGTAATTGCCAAACTTTCTCCCTGATCATCTGCGGTGCCCAAATAATGATGACTCCATTCGATGCCGGAGTTTTGAGTGTCCACTTTTCTCACTACCCACACCTTCTTCCCAAATGCTGACACTTCCTTTACCACGATGACTTGCTTATGGGTAAATGTGATTCACTGTAGTGGTCATGACAGGTTTCCCATTCTGTGTCAACCTCCCTTCAGTGGCTCAGGAACAGACAGCGCCACAAATCTGGATAACAAAGAAATGGAGTAAGGAGGTGGTTCACCTTGTCAAATGTCATAGAGATGTTGAACAGTTCGATGGTGAGTTTCGCAAATGATTTCACTTGTAATTTGACCAGGACTGTCCTAGTAGTTTGGTCTTCTGGCGTGGGATCTGGGTTGGAAATATTTCCAATATTCAAACAAGAAGTTTGATAGAGGTGGGCAAGGCACCTGAACGTATTGACCTAAGGGAGGAGACGAAAGTTGCAGATTGGATTGTAGTTGGAAAGAACTATTTGATGGGTGATTTGTGGAGGGGAGATTACATAGATTTCAAAAAACAAAGGGATGGTACCCAGGAACATGCACCTATTGATAATGTCATTTGTATTTGGAAGAGATGTCGAGTGGTCACAGTCGGTATGAGATCGAGTGGGCAGGAGTCTTGTGTGGAGATTAGTGAGAGGCCTAAGAGAAGATGAGAGAAAACTGCACTGTCCTGGCTACTCAGATGGAGCGAGTGAGAAATAGAGGGAATAGGATGGGAAGGTCATGGCAGAGGCAGTGATGTTGATAGTCTTAATATTAAAGACAAAATATCTATGAGCTCTTTGTTCTTGGTAATGGAGAGTATGGAATAAAAGATTTGAGGAGGCAGTTAGATATGGAGAATAGGAGCTGTTGGTTGGCTTTCCTTACCACATATAAAAAAGTATATTAACAATGAACCTGTGAGGCATCTGGCAAAAAGAGCAAGTGATGCATAGACTATACCAGACACAACAAAAATTCCAGGTGTTCCATTCTGGTAAATGATTACCTTAACCATTCCATGTCTCAAGTGCTGAAGGGACCCTTGAACTCGCTTCTAAATGTACAGATCCTCACCCTGTCAGAATCTTTCATTCTCTTAAATATGTGGCCTGAGCCTTCTGATAAGCAAGATCTTAACCCTCCTATGGATAATCACCCACAAGTAGCCCCACCCCCAAGTGTGAGGAATGCCACAGAGATGTTGAGGAGCTTGAGAATTGGGAAGAATGATTAATCTGCATGAAACCATCAATGAAAACACCTGTAAGTCTAACATACAAAGCAGTCTACATCCAACAACTTGACAATGTGTGCATTTTTGATGACTAAATTAAGTTGTGAAAAACTGCCATGATTTTCTGATGACCTAAAAGATTGAATTGTCAAATCACTGACTCCAGCTCCCTCCCCAGCCATCCACCCTGAGTAACAAAAATGTGAAGTTCTGTAATTTTATTTGCTTTTGATCTGAATTTGAAACCTCCAACCCTGCATCAAGACTAAATATTTCTACAAATTCCTGTGCAACACAGAAATATATCATTCCCTTTACCACTGATTATTGATGATTACACTCTGTTGGTTCATCTCTGAGCTTTCATTCCATCAAGCTTCATTTGCAATTTAACCTGCAGTGCAAACCATATTTTTCAACTTGGGGAAATCTACTACGGTAGCTTATTTGTCAATCTCTGGCAAACAGCCCAATCCTTTAAGTAGCTCTTTATATTTCTTATATATTCTATACTCCATGTCACTTTGATCCTTTATAGTAAAACTCTTTTTGCAAGATAGAGTCTCTCAAACGTACAAAGACTGAAACTTCACTGAATATCAGTTGGCATTGCTATAACTTAAAAGCTTTATGAAGAATTCTTCTACAGAGTTCTTTATGAAGAGTTCTACACTGATATGCCTGCTTATCTAGTCAGTTGTACCTTAGACCCCTGCAGTTTAAGTCTATAATTTCTTACGATGTCGTGCAACATGGCATGTACTTCTCCGTTTTGTGTGTAGTTTACATAGTATTGCTGGGATTCTCTAATTTTGTTCATCCCACCATTGCTGCCAACGGGAACGGAGAATTTGGCGCTCAGCTAAAACTCCATTCATTGTAGCGGGTGTGGAGAACCTCAGCTGCAGGTGAGGTCAGAGAATTCCGCCTAAAGCTATTTAATGGCAGCATCTAATCTCACACTCATTTGTTTAATGTTCCACTAATATTTGGCATGATTCTCTGGTCTTTTCCGTGGCAGGACCCGTTGTGAGCGAGAATGGAAAATTTGGCATTCTATCCTCTCTCAGTGGCAACAGTTAACAAAGACGGAAGATTTCAGCCTATGTATTTGATTTTGCCTGGTTCATAATTTGCAACATTATGCATGATAATTGTTGATGTGTCTTATGCATGCTTTCTTAAAGGCTCGAAAACGTTTAATGTCTTTACACCAATCCACAATGAAAACTCACATTTCTCTGGCTTTTTTTTAGCTCCTATTTGATTGTACTTTTCTAATCTGATCTATTGTTTTTGCTTTGTTGTTTTGTCGAAACTTACTCCTTACTTCCTCAGAAGGCCTTCTGTTCAGGAATTATATGTGATTCTTGAACCAGAATGTTGTAGATTGAATCCCACTCCAGGCTGGCATTTGCCTGAGTGAGGAAGTGTTGTACAGTTAGAGATGCCACCTTTTGGATGTGCTGTTAAATTGAGCCCCATCTACCTGCTCAAGCAGATGTAAAAGATCCCCTGGCTCTACTCGGAGGGTATTTTCCAGGTGTCCTCTCCAATATTCTTCTCTCAACAGCATCAATAACACATCTTTGAGGGATTCATTCATTTAATGTTTGTGGAACATTGCTGTGTGCAATTTGGCTGCTGTATCTGTCTTCCAACAGAATTGAGCACACCTTGAAAGTTCAAAGCTGTGAAGCAATTGCATGATATTTTGACATAAAAAGAGTTATATAAATTCAAGTCCTTTTTTTTCCTCCTTCCTTTGTTCACAATGGAGGAAAAATAGACTACTAAGATTATAGGCTTTACCGTGATTTCTTCATGCAGTTATATTATGATTGATCATTCCTTTTGTTTCTTTTCACCTGAATATTTGTGCCTTTCATGGCTGAAATTAATTTTAGTACCTCACAAGCGTATTCATTATTCTAGTACCAGAACCCATATTCAGAATAAACACACGTAATTCATGAAGTCATGGTACAGAAATTCAGAATGCGCTCACATAAAAGTGGCACATTGATTCTCACAAGATAAATATGAAAGGAACAATTTGGCTGATGACTTTTGGGGCTTATTAATATAGTTGCTTAATTGGAGTGTTTGGCCCTGAAATTCTGCAGTGACTGTTCAGTTACAACTGAATCAGGAGATTGTCGGAATCACCAGAGAGCTGTGTAAATGGCAATTTTCTATTCTGTTGTTCCCTTACTGGTCAAGGCAGGAAAGCAGAGGAACTGATAAAATGGTCTGGATTTCATGGGAGTGGGGGGATGGGGGGTGTGCCTGCATATCGGTGTGGTGTATTATCACCACCGTTCCCCTTTGCAAGAGTCAGCCAACAGCCAACACACCTGAAAGAAGCCCAACCCACAGTCATAATGTGCTGTCAACAGGCTAAATGAGAAGAGAATGGGAGGAAGCTTTGCCCTTGATCTGATTGACCAGTGGCTCTGGACAGCCCCAGCAGCACCTGAAATTAATAGTGGGTGCTACCCAGACTGCAAAGAGGCTTACGGATGAAGAGGTTATGGATTCTGTGCAGAGGTAAGTTAGGGGTATTGGATGGGGAAGGATTTTGGGGAGCCCAAAGGATCTACCCCCATCCTTCCCACCTTTTATGCAGTTTCCTTAAAAGAAAATGGCCTGCCCACTCCCACCTCTCTGCCCATGCCAACCATCTCATGGTGTGGGCACCTTATTATTCCAGTCAATTGGCTTAAATACAAGTTCAATTGGCTGTTAATTATTTATTTAAAATGATAGGTGGGCTGCCAATTTCCTGCTGGTTCACCTACTGTATTATGGGGGACAGTTTGGAGATGGATGAAAGGTGTTGGGCTTGCCATCCCTCGTATTTTATGTCCCCACCACCACCGAAAATATGCATGGCACGGGACCAAAAATGCAGCCCAATTTCAGGAAGCTTATTCTCCCTGGTTGGGTGATTGCCTATTTTGGCAGCTTAGGTAAATGGGGGTTATTGTTAGGTTTAATCCTGCTTAATTGAAAGGGTAAAAAGGGTTCCTGCAATTCTTCATGAACGTGACACATTCTGACCGGCATACATCCAATAGGTGATTGTTCCCCATGTATATTGTGAAATTGGTGACATTTTGCCACAGTGAATATCGCTTCTTTCAGCTGACAAAGATGCCATTGTGTTTGTGAGGGATGGGCCCAGAATTATCTTGATCCTTGAATTTTTTGATAAGGCTGTTAAACTATTTACAAAAAAAATGCATATGTCTACCAAAAATATAGTGAGTAGGCCAGGGAATCACTTGATAAATTTGGGTGATGTGTATTGTAAAACAATGCTGAAGTTTGCTATTGATACCGAGTTGTGGGCAAATCTTCCTCTTGAAGTGGTTTACTCAGCACAATTTCTAAGTCTGCAGCAATTTAATTTGTGAGATATACTCAGTATTATCTCATGTCCCTAAAGATTCGGAACAAATCTATTATGCACTAAAACATTTCTCATTGTATCAGTATCTATAGCAGACGGTTTCATTCTCAAACTTGCAATCAGCTACAAAGATTCTTCCTTGTGTGTGGAAGCCAGTACTGATGGACAAGAACCAGAGGAATAGTTATTTTTAATTAATTATCTGGCTTTTTTTGTGCATTCGTCTTGATTTCTGTTCTCACAGTCTGAGAGAGGTGTTATCATGAAAAACACCGACAATGAAGGCTGAAGTTTCTACGCCTCTGCCCTAACAATGTGCCTCAACCACAACCTTGGAAAAGCACCAGTATTTTCCACAGCCTGGCACTCTGTGCTGTCTCAGGTCCTGAAATTATGCTGCGGTGTGTTTAAAAGTTAAATGTTGAATATACTCGTTTGAAATTACTTCCTCCACAATATAATGGAGAATGCGAACATAACAATATGGTGGAGAAAGTAATTTCGTGTTAGCATAAATGGTGGTTCATTTATGTGAAAACATTTAATTCCATCACAAATAAAGCAGAAAGAGAGATTTCAGAGGATCCCACAAAATGGTTGAAAACTTGCACATGTCAACATCAGAGTCTTTGAGATTGACTATTTGTTTCTAATTAGTCCCAGGATGGGGTAGTTTTACCGTCTGGTCTAACAAACAGATTTTTTTGTTGAAGTGTTCAAAGCCAATTCATCACATGGCCATTTTCCCTATTATAATTGAGGGTATTTTCCCCAATTCGTTTGGTTTTCCCGCCCTCCCAAGTTTTACACAATGCCAAAGTTATGTGCAATATGCTGCTCTTGTTAACTTGTTCACCACTTATTGTTCATTTGGCATTTTAACTTTAGTTGTGCTGCATGCAACTATGGCCCAGTGTCTTCATTGGGTGACTTGGCCAAGAACAGGAACTTACCATGAAAGGACTTGTGGACAGAAATCTATATTTATGGGATGGTGCACCAGGGCACAAAGACAATGTCACGAGCAATTTGACACCCTTTCATTCTGTGTAGAATACATAGTATAATTATTTCATGGCTTTTCATTGGTAAACCATGATGGTAGACACAAGCATTGTGATGCTGATTTTTATGCAAAGGCGGGGAGAATGCAATAGCATGGAGAAAACATGATCAAGGCCAGGGTGCTCAGACCTTGCCAAATTTAGCAGTAGGATGTTGTCTTCTTTTGTCTCTTCTGGTTCCTGCTTGGCAACCAGGTAAACTGACAGGTTGGCCAGCTGGAGGAACAAGGAGGAAACCAAAGATCAGGATTAAGTTGCGGTTGAAGTCACAATTCAGAGAAGGTTGGGGTGCTGAAGGGTTGGAGGAGAGAGAGAATTGCAATTGGAAAAGGGGAGGCCAAAGGCTTCTTTGTGGACCAAGAGGATCTGTGCTACTCCTCCTAGTCCAAAGGTCATGCTGTTCTTTTTGAACCAGCAGCCTCTGCCTACAATTCCTGGCTGGAAAATGTTAACTTATTCAGGCTTCATATGCACTATGGGAGCATGATTTAAATATGTCAGTGAGTGCCCTGCCTCTCATAGTACTATAATGTATTATATGGTTTTTGGGGCACAGTGATCATTTTTTAAATTACAAAGTAAGGTTATAATTATTATTATATTGTCGCCAGTCCATCCACTTTTCATCAGTTGGTGCTGCTTACAAATGCATGAGCAGAATTTGCTGGTTCACCAGAAATGGGCAATTATGCTCTAAGGACACAGCCTAAATGAGATCAACTGATCCCTATTGGAAAGTGCATGGATGGACATCAGCCAAGGATGATAGCCATTCATATATGTGTAGAATAGTCAGGTGGATGGGCAATTGGAGGGTAACTGCAAGCTGCAAACCATTACCCTGCTGAATGTGAATGCCTTATAGATATGAAATTGAGAAACATTTGCACAAAAGGAGAGGAGGAAAAAGGTTCTCCCCTGACAGAGAGTGGAAAGAGCAAAAATACTGATTCCATCTCGTTTTCATTTTGTCCTTTAAAGAGGTCAGCAAAAAGAAATAATAATTTGACAACCTGATACAACAAGTGGCTACTTTCTAGCAATAGTGTAATATGCACTTATTCTCTACCAATAAAGCATCGCAGTGTGAGGTTTAGGAACAAGCCATGTTTTTGTGGACCCTTGGATGGTTGTTTCCATGCAGTTGTATTTGTATCAGATTTTGTGATTGCAGGTATTAGAAATGCCATAGAAAAATGTGTACCACAAAGCGTGGTCAGTGTGGCTGACCATCTCTGTTCATTTCTTTGCAGGAACAAGGAAAGATTCGGGTTATTTTTAATGTTGGAACAGATGACATCACCATTGAAGAATCAAGTGGTATTGTAAATGATGGAAAGTACCATATAGTACGGTTTACACGGAGCGGTGGCAATGCCACTCTACAGGTGGACAACTGGCCAGTCATTGAACGCTATCCATCAGGTATGTGCTCATAGGCAGTACAACAATATATTTACATAAATAATACATACATTTACCCGTTGTTTGAAGTTCTGTCTGAAATTGGTGACAAAATAATATTCTGGGCTTATATGGTTTCCCACTGATCCTAACAATTCACAAGATATCTGTGAGATATGCTAGACAGCTCAAGTGATGAACAGAAAAAGCATAAATGAAAAAATGACTGAACTAAGCATAGATGTTTCATTTTACAACATTGATCGCCACATAAAATAACACTTCCAATATTATTTTTTTTAAATCCAAGTTGTCAGTGAACTGGCTCACATACAGATGTAAATATATTAAATGTCAACAGCTCAACATTAAATCAACATTTAAACAATGGAAGGGCTTTGACAAAAGCTGTGTGAAGAAAGGAATAGGAAATTTAGAACAGGGTTTCACAATAATTTGTTGTACAGAACGGCTAAGTATTTCATTAGTGTGAAAAGACACATCTCATATTTTGTGAAAAGGCATATATGAACAGGTTAGGCACTTTATTTTATTTAGCTGAAGCAAAAGGCTATCGACAATGAATTTACCGCCTTGCTTCATGTTGCCTAAAAATAGATTCAGCTTCCGAAGGTGAAACGTCCACAAAGAACAAAGGGCAGCTCAAAGATCAGAAATATAAAAACTTTAAGATGTGAAATGTGGATGCAGCAGGGGTAAAAAGGTTATGGGTGAATTGTTGATTACATTTGGTTAACTAGTTTAGTTTCTGAAGTATTTGATCACAGGAAGTATCAACTGTCAATGCAGGTTATCCACAAAGCGAACAATGTCTTTGGAGGAGAAATGCGTCTTGGCGGTGGCGCAAGATGGGTGATAACAGATCAGCTGTCTGTTAACTACTGCACCTGACATTCAGTTCATTACAATCATTGGAATTAAATATCAGGCTTGGCACAGAATCGGCAGCCTGTCTGCTACCACCCATTTTGTGCCATTGCCGGGGTATGTTTCTACCCCTTATTATTTTGAAGTAGTCCCTAGCTAAATGAGATGTTAGTAATATAATTTATGCACACTAAACTTTAGGAACTCATCCAAACTGAAGTTTTATTTCTTTTAAGGTTTCTGAATTTGGATAGTTTTTGGTTTATGTATTTTGTTTCTTATGTTGCTTTATTTGTAAAGCACTTAATGTATTCAGGTTTGCATAAAGAAGATAAGAAAAAATATACAACCAACATAACGATTTCCTGGCCTTTTGAACGTGTAAGTGTAATATCTAAGGGGACATTAAAAGGAATGACTGCTTATTGCTATTCCTGAGAAAATCTCAGATAGGCATTCTAGTGTGGAAGCTTGTAAATACTTGATACAGTAAGTTACAAAGAATAATGAATATGTTGGTCTTTAAAAGGAGCACCAGCAAGTCATGAATAAAAAAAGTATTTATGAAGCATTTCTCTCCATTCAAAACCACCGATGTAAACTGTTGGTTAGACCAAGCATTGAAGTAAATGGAGAATACTGCAGTGATTATCTATTTTTCCCCTATTCTATCTTGTTTAGTGATCAAAGTGCCCGAGCTCCTAAGTGTATCTTCTGAGCACCAAGGAAATTATTGGTTGGGCTACAAGCCAAATAATATGAACTGAGGGCTGGTAAAACATAGGTTGAAGTTCACTAAAAAAGGAAAGTGCTGAAAGAGGTAGTGTATTCCTAACCTTTGAATGCTCAGATTTAAAGCATTGTTCATAGAATCATAGAATCCCTACAGTGCAGAAGGAGGCCATTCAGCCCATCAAGCCTGCACTGACAACAATCCCACTCTATCCCGTAATCCCACATATTTACCTTGCTAATCCCCTTGACATTGAGCGGCAATTTTGCATGGCCAGTCAACCTAACCCACACATCTAGGAACTGTGAGACGAAACCGGAGCACCCAGAGGAAACTTACACAGACACGGACAGAACATGCAAACTCCACAGAGACAGTCACTCAAGGCCAGAATTGAACCCGGATCTCTGATGTTGTGAGGCAGCAGTGTCAACCACTGTGCCACCATGCTGCCCTGTTGAATTGTTTGGTTTGTTTTTATGAAAAAATGTTTTTAAAACTTTTAAAGCAGTTGACATGCATGTTGTGACAATCTTTGATCAAGAGATGAGAAAATGTGCACTGATGGAGAACTGTGGTTCAGCTTCAGCATGATAGAGTCATGAATATTGATTGGTGACTTGTGCCAGAATTAGTAAAAAGATCACGTAGTTATCCAAACACTAACAGTTTTATATTTATAGCAAAGTTAATACTTGCACATATTTGATATTATATTAAGAGCTAAACTAAATGTGTTAATCTGAATTACATTAAAAACATCTTGGCAGTTTTGATAATGAACATTAAGAACTCATAATGAGGACCAAAATAACTCACAATAAGGACAAAACTATTGCATTGCATGAATACAATTTCTTTGTATTTTCAAGGAGCATCTGGAATAGTCCTGTGTGTCTCGTGTGCTGTCAATTTAGGAACCATTCTTCTCAAATCCATCTGATAGCTGAGTTGGTTAACACACTAAGCACTGAGGATTGGAGGTGCACTCACTAGTAAGATTGCAAATTCTGGTAGTAGCTGAGCTAGACGATTTCAGCTGAAGTGCCCCAACTGGACCATTATGCAGTGGCGTCTGGTGGAAAGTCCACATATGTGGATGTTAGTTGAAGTGACACCTGATTGTGCCTGTGCTGCGTTGTGGAATAGTTTGCCCGCATCCAATATTCACCCTTACATCTAAAGTATGCCTGCCCACTTGGGCCAAACACCAGAGATCCTTCTGATGCAAGGAATCAAAAATCAAAAGTACTCATTTTCTAAAGGTAACTGGATATGTACTTGAAAATAAATATTTGAAGGAAAGAAGGTTTCAAAATGCCAACACAGACCCTAATGTCAAAATGATCTCCTTCCGCCCTGTATTATGATTCTAAAGAACTGGGCACCAAAAGAGAGCACCTTGCTTTATAAATGTAACCAATCCGATTATTTTACACAAATAACAGTCAGTCCAAAGAGTCCACTGCCAATTCTGGCCCAGAAATGCAGTGAAAAAGAAAAAGATCAAAGTCACATAATCAGGTGTATACTAATATAAATTGAAAGATGAATTTCATAGTGTTACTGTATTGCTCAATGAATCAAATTATTTAAAGCTGTTGAAGGTATCTTTCCCTGGCACATTTTACAACATTTTTGGCATGAACATTAATTTTATGAAAGGGAAGGAGCCTACTGCACAGAAATCAATCTGCATTTTTTGCCCAAGGTATCAGAATGAATTAATTGCTTTGACATGTGCAATATATAGCTAAATTCACCTCAGGAGAAAAAGAGCTGCATCACAGAAAAGTTACAGTTGCTCTGTTTTGCTGAAAACCTGCTTTAAATTTCTTCTATAAACTTTGCAGAATAAAATAGATAAATGTTTTCAGAAAACAATTGAAAATCCACCCAGTTCAAGTAATAGGGGCAGCAAGGCGGCGCAGTGGTTAGCACCGCTGCCTCACAGTGACTCAAGTTCAATGCCGTCCTTGGGTTACTGTCTGTGTGGAGTTTGCATGTTCTCCCCGTGTCTGCATGGGTTTCTTCCAGATGCTCCAGTTTTCTCCCACAGTCCAAAGGTGTGCAGGTTAGGTGGATTAGCCATGCTAAATTGCCGCTTGGTGTCCAAAAATGTTTTCACTGCATACCAATATATGTGACAATAAATTGAATCAAAGGTTAGGTGGATTAGCCATGGTAATATGGTGATAGGGTGGGCGGGGGGGGGGGGGGGGGGGGGGGGGATAGGCCTGACCAAGATGCTCTTTTGGAGAGTTGATGGGCCGAATGGCCTCCTTCTGCACCGTGTGAAGTCCATGGTCCTAAATTATAGATTGTTTAACAAAGGTATGTTTTAATAATCAAACTAGAGACTTTATTCAAGATTACACTCCTTCAAAACAGCAATAACCATATGCTGTAGAAACTCTATCTGCTTATTTGGCTGGTAATAAGGTTTCCTGAACTTATATCCAAGTTGCTTGGTTGGCTGTTTTAGCTAGAATGAAACCAAACAGACCTGGAACACTCAATTTGTTGGCTGTATCTTTTGAAAAATGTAATCTTTGACAGGATATAGGGGTCACTAGCATGGCAACATTGAATTGGGTGGCTTGTTGTCCCACTTCAGGGGGCAGTTAAGAGTCAATCGTATTATGTTGATTGGTACCAGGTAAAGATGGTAGATTTCCTTCCCTAAGGGACATTGGTGAACCAGATGGATTCTAACCTGCAAATCTACCGACAGGGGACACACGACTGCTGAATCTGAGAACATTGTTGAGAGGCGTATGCAAAGGAAACACAAGCATAAGTGCCCAAACATTACTTTGCTGCCCTCAGAAAAACAAAATGCTATTAAGCTTTGAGTGGTGAAAATCATTGCATCAATTAATTGCTTTCAAGTTACTATCGATAATTTCAGATGTACGTTGTAATTATGAATATTGTTATTTCTTGGCACCAAAATAACTTACGATTATTTTTCATGGTGCTGGAAGGAAATAGCAGCAATGTCACAGACAGGCATGAAAAATAATTTATATACTACTGATGAGGCTCAGTAGACAACTGACAAATGGTGAAATCGTAAGTCAGTCATGGACAAATTCAGTTTACTTCTACTTAGAAAACAATTCATGGCTTCAGTTTATTATTTAAGTAATGAAAAGACAGGCATTGTGAGAACAGATATTTCCTTGATATAATTGAAGTGAGATTAAAATGGCGACACAAATTCAACCAATAAATAAACTAACGTAAAACTGACAAAATTCTAAATAGAACAATAGCGACAAGTCCAGCATTGCATTTTAGTTATGTCCCATGAGCTAGTTTAAATTTGAACGTCTGTGACAAATTGCAACTTTACATATTAAAAACCATAACTAATTATACTGATTGCAGCACAATCTTATCCATAATAAAAATGCACTCGCTGTTCCAGTTCAGTTCTTAGTGTCAAAAAGATTATATTTCAATATGTTGTCACGGCGCTAGTTTACATTTCTCACTCCATGGCTAATAAGCATATATAAGAAGCCAAGTTAAGCATGGTTATCCAGTGCAGTGGAGCTTCTGTTTATTAGTAGGGAGCATTATATGTGGATTCATGGATTCATACTTGTAATTCTCTGCAGACCCTTGGGGACTGGAAGATTAGATCGTGCCATGCACATTTATCAGATGAAACCTTGCACAGAAAATGATGTGTGTGCTCATTCAGTGCCAGGCAGAGTATGCCACATTAGAGTGGTCAGAGTGTCCTTTGGTCATGGAGGGTGGCCCACCAGAAACAGAAATCTGGTCCCCAATTTGCAGAGGCTATTTCACACCCCTTCCCAAAAATGATTGGCACCCCAGCACCATACATGTTGCATTCGGTTCTACATCAGGTGCAGAGCAACCAAGCCATCGGTCAATTAGTGCTGCCAATAAAAAGGTAAATTGAAACATTTTTACTAACTTGACCATGGAGTCAGATGGAATCGGAGTGTTCCTTTTGCCTCCACAATAAAAACTGCAGTCTGCTACAGTGCTGCTCCTTCTCGATAACTCCAGCACTTGAATCACTGTTGTTCCAGTGGGTAGCATCGCGAGCAGGCAAATTTCATCTGCTGCTTTACAGGTACACTGCCCCATGGGACATGCCTGGCTTCACCAGCATACTGGTCATGTCCTGATGATGAAAGAGGATCAATTTCATATGATCCTTTTGTCATCATTTTCAACGTCTCAATTACTGTTTGCCGCTGGTTTTGAGCTTAAGGTTGGTCATGAACAAACATCTGGGCCCCCTAGTCTCATCTGCATTATCACTGGAGATGTTTTTAATGAAATCTGCAATTCCCTCACTGGAGATTGAGATTTTTGAACTCTGTGAATGTTAGAACTAGTTGGAAAATTGCCCAATTTGTTATCCAATAAATTTATGTGCATGGATATATGGAAAATATTTTCAAGTTCGCAGGTCAAAGATGGGGGTGCAACAATGAAAAGTTATACTTCCTAAAATTGGAAATGCCTGACTGATTGTTGTGGCATATTGAACCATTCTGAGGTACCCATACAAGCCCGTAGCAAGCTGTGACGTTTTAGCTAAAACAAATTGTTGTCACAAAACAACATTATTTTTGATTGGTTTGCTTTGACTGACTGATATGTTTTGTCAGGACTGGATTGTGTAGACCTCCTTTCTGAAAGCCGCGTCTGTAGAAATAATGGTCATGTGATGCAATAATGATAGATGACAATAGCCAGAAGCAAGATACAGTGCACATGAAAAGAAAAATCTTTCTATTGCATCAATACAATAATAATGCAGTTTGTTAGAAACCAGTGGTCAATTTGTGCACTGTTTGTAATTATTCTCCTTTTTGGACTACTAGAATGACAATCACGCATAGGCCATTTTAACAGTTTGTGCAAATCAAATTGTTTTGTGAAGATACTGCAAGTTGTTTTGTCATTCAGTGATTGCAATGAATAGTCCATCCCTGTATCCTAAATCACTGAAATCTAAATTTTTCAGATCTTGGAGCAAGCATCATTTTCCAAAGATCAGTGCCTTCTATCCCTGGCAAATGGATAAGTTTGTACTGTTGCCTGAGTATCTCATTATTTTCTGAAAAAAGATGCCTGTAGCATTGAGGTGTTAATGTTTTGACAGCAAACTTTCAGGTATCTTTGGGATAAAATATTGTGATTCTTGTCTGTTTCTGCTGAACAATATGCATCTAAGCCAATCTAAATGCTAGCCCTTTGAATTATTTTACTTTTCATTCAGCCAAAGGCTATGGCCAGTGCATATAGTAAATTGGTGAGCATTTTTTTTCAATTCTCTTGCTTCAGAATAAATCAAAGGGCCCTTCTTATATTGCATTAACTTGCATTTGAATGCATACAAATGCAATTTTCCAGTTGTCCCATGCAAATATTTATTTGCTGAAATTGCTTTAACTAATTTGAACCAATGCTGCTGGGATTTAACAGTTTTAGATCAATGCAATTTCTCTCATTGTTACAAAATGAATTAAAAGATTTGATAGCTCGAAATTACTATTTGCAATATTATTGATTAAACACCAGCTGTTTAAGTTAAGTCCTTTAATTCCTCAGTTAAAATAGTGACAAAAGAATTATGTATAAGTTAATTAATATTGCAAACAGTCATTTTTGGCTTTAGAGCACAATAGCACATCTGAAACATATTTTAAAAATGCCAACTCAAAACATAGAAGTCGGCATCACAGAAAAAAACATTCACCATGTCTGAACCACTCTCCGCTTTATAACAATTGAAATGTAAAATATAATGCTCTGCTTTCTTCCTGTATCCTCCCATCTTTAAATATTTGTGCACTTTTCCTTTCAAAGGTGCCATGGTCAACTACTCCATCTGGCAAAATACTTCTTGATCCAACTGCCCTCAAAGTAAAAGATTGACTTTGACCTGCCTTTTCTTATTGACAATTTGAAATTGACTCCCTCGATCACTGAATCCTTAATCAGTCTTTCCCTTCTCATCCTCTCACAGCCATACTAATGCTGAAAACATCAATTATGTCTCCTCCTGGTCTCACTGCTCCAGTGAGAGCTGTGCCATTTTTGAAAACTATCTAGTTCTTGGAAGTTTTCTGCACAAATTCTAGATGTGGCTTATCATTTGCAATGTACACAGTCTCTTTTTTCCCTTTTCTGGCTTTGATTTTTCTACTGATATCACCAGCATTGCTGTGTTATCCAATGAAACTGGGAAAGAAAGGTTTCACTGGACAATTAAAATGAGGGGGTAATTGTCTCCAAATACTGTACAGTAACAAAGGCATGAACTCATTTATTTTTCAAAGAGACAAAGGAATGTTTTGTGAAATATTCATCTACTGTTATTACCTATGGTAATTCCAACCTGACAGTCTTCCCACATATAAAAGCTGTATGTAGGCCAAATTAGATTATTGTCTTCTACATGTAGACAATTAACATTAAAGTATCATCATGATTCTGACCCAGATTTTTGCCACAACGGAGAGCACATGCATAGTGGCAAAAATGAAGAAAGTGCCCAAAGACAATAGGTTCCACCCCTGAACACTGCACTTGTCAGGTTCACAGCAGCAGGAATGGGGGTAGTTCACATTTTATACTTGCAGGGAAGCAGCTGACCATTCAAATCATCAGCTCGCTCCACTGAAGTCAGATTTTTGTAACCCAGGAGGGTGAAACCCAAAGTTTGTGCATTTCTTTGGATATCCAAGGTATCACTTTGAAGAGGTAAGTACTGCTTTGGAGAACTAAGTTACCCTGTTGGATCTAGTCCCAGGATGCTTTGGAGGAGTTAAAGAGACCTTTGAAATTGCTAAAATTAGGCATGAATGCGTATTTAAAAAGTGCGTAAACTCGTTAACAGTCAAGTTCATTGGAACTATCAATAAATCTGTCAAAATCAACAATCCAAACTGTCAAGAGGATCTGTCAAAAGCACCTGTCACTGAGAGTTGTCAAGAAATTTAAAAGTCCTGCCCTTTAGATCTTTGAAAGAAATTGTGTACAGTGTTTAAAAAATAATAATTACTTGCTATTACACTCTGTTTGTTGATATAAGCATGAGGGCTTCCATTCCCAGATTGCCCTATTCTACAAATTGATTATTTTTCAATATGGTGAAGTCTGCAATTGACAGTTAAATTAGAAATCTATAAAATAAATTTCTGTCCCACCTCTGCATGAATTCTAACATAGGCCCATGCTAGACACTGGGTGAATTGGCATGGTAGGTGTAAGGGCAAAGGCGGTGAGCAGGCATGCGCTGCCATGAGTTGCAACTAAGTTGGCAGAGGAGCTACAAAGGGCCATGATGATGGTTATTGGGGCATTAGACGGCAAGGATGGTATGAGGGGCCACAGGTGGGTAGAGGGGCATAACTTGGCATGGGGGTTTGAAGGGCTGAGGGGATAGGCACAGGGAATGAGGTGGAATGGGTGAATACGGATAGGGAATGGAGAGTGTGTGTGGGGGTGGGGGGTGGGTGAGAGCTGAGGGAATTTTTTAAAATCATTGCCTAAAGTGCCAGAGCCCTGAGGTAGGCCTTCTGCTGACCCCATGTCTGCACCCAGAATCTTAGGCGCAACGATCGTCAATTGTTTCATCAATGACCTTCCCTCCATCATAAGGCCAGAAATGGGGATGTTCGCTGATGACTGCACAGTTTAGTACAATTTGTGAATCCTCAGTCCTTGCCCAAATGCAGTAAGACCGGGACAATATTCAGTTTTGGGCTGATAAGTGGCAAGTAGCATTTGCAACATACAGGTGTCAGGCAATGACAATTTCCAATAAGATAAAAGCTAACCATTTCCCCTTGAAATTTAATGGAATTACCATTGTTGAATCCCCCATTATCTGCATTCTGAGGGTTATTATTGACCAAAAATAGAACTGGACCAGCTATCTAAATACTATCGGAAAACAAGAGAGTAGCTCATCTGCAGACTCTCTAGTGTTTGTCCACCATCTACAAGTCACACGCCAGGAGTGTGATCAAATACTCCCTACTTGTCTCGATGAATGCAGTTCCAACAACACTCAAGAAGCTCAACACCATCCAGGACAAAGCGGCCCACTTGATTGGAATCTCACCTTCTGCCACCTTCGATATTCACTTCCTCCACCACAGATGCATAGTGGCAGCAATGTGTACTATCTACAAGGTGCACTTGTAGCAACTCACGATCAACAGTATCTTCCAAACCCGCGACCGTTACCACCTAAAAAACAAGGGCAGCAGACACACGGGAACACCATCACCTGTAGATGCCCTTGAAGTCACACACCATTCTGAGTTGGAACTATATCATTGTTCTTTCACTGTCACTGAGTCACAACCCTAGAACTCCCTTCCTAACAGCACTGTGGGCTGCTCCTCTAATACAAGGACTACAGTGGTTCAAGAAGGCAGCTTACCATCACCTTCTCAAAGGCAGTTAAGGATGGGCAATAAATATTGATGTGGTCAGTGATATCCACACCCTGTGAACAAATAATTCAAGAAAAAATCCTCCTCACTATTTACGGGGTTTCCTGACCCAATATCTAATATACCTTGCCACCCTGTTCCCCCACTTCTTAACGACTGAAAATCCAACTTCCGGGCAGCCATTTTTAAAATTCAGATTCTCGGAAAGGGGAATTCTATTAACTCCACACAGCAACTCATGGACAAGAATCCAGGCCTTTGTGTATGATGGCTAAATTATCTTATGATTTATGAAAGTTTGTAGTTTTTATGTGCTTTAAATGCTATGGACTTAATTTGTCCCCAAAGATAGTTAGAAGGTACTTCTCCAGTTACTGTACTGAGATTGTCTTGTTATCAACAAGTTTGAACAGCAGTTTTTGCCAGGTTTTGTTTCAACGCAATTTGCCAAAACCAGCCAAACCAGCACAAAAGACCAAGAAATTTCAAACACAATTACATTGAGCATAAAACAAGATTCTGCAGTCTTTTGTGCTGGTTTAAAAAAAAAATCACACCACAAAACTGGCCATGGCCCAGATCGAATCAATCACCATGGTAAGTTTCCACTAATTGCATCCATTACCAAGCCTTCGAGGAGGTTCTTAAAATCAAGTTTTTTGGGGGGCATATAGGCATGTTTTAAAAGCTTTTTCTCAAACTAAGAAACGGACCACTACATACCAATGAAACCAATGTATGGATTTGTATAATTTTTACAAAGTAATTTACATTTATTTGCAATTGGGTTACTCACAGGGGGTTGCCTAAATACAGTGATTAAAAATCAATATTTTTTGTGATAAACCCATTGTTAGGCATATTAATAAAACTGCACCAGATTACCACTCTTAAAATTGTTGAGCAATATTTTTAGCACATTTTTAAAAACAAAACTTAAGTTCCAAAGCAGCTCAATTGCAATGGTTCTTGATTTAACATTCAACAATACACAGGTAATTTTGAGCACACACTTGGGACGGGGGAGGGGGGGGGGGTGGAGGTTGAAATCTTTCAAAACTAGCACAATTTAGTTTGTGCAATTTATTGTTAGATCACCTTTTGCACACAAACCATAGCTATAATGCACTCAAAAAAGGAATGTTAGTATAGCGGACAATATATTAAACATATAAACATCTAAATCTGATATAACTTCATATTTACCTCATTTTCAGCAAATAGTGTCATTATTTTGATCTGTTAGCATACAAAGAAAGAATAATGTAAAAACTCATTTGCACTAAAATGAAAGAAAATAGTCGGCATCTGTATTTTTCTGTGATTGAGTCATTATCTACAAGATCTGTTTACATAACTGGCCAATAGCATCAATAAAATGTATACAGTTTAAATTGTACAATTTGAAGTAGATTACTCTTGGATAATAAAATGTCTTGGAGGCATAAATACACAAATTGAAATGCCACTCTCAAATGCAGTGAAAAAGACTAAAGTACTTGCTTTGCCACAGGCTCCTTCTGTTAGCTTAGCTCTGACACGCAACAGATTTTATCTTCTGAATGCCATTTTCCATCAATTCTGGCGCCTATGGCTTTGAGTTTGCGAGCTCTCATCTAAACAATGACCTCTCTTCCATTGTTCCAGTTGGTTGACTTCAAACCATGCATAACTCTTAGAAAATATGATGACACTTTCCTACCCCTGGACATTTTGATGCAAGGGACAGACATTGAGGAAGCACCTTTTCAAACTCTATCAAATTTTAAATGGAAATGCTTTATTTATATAAAAAATGATCATTATTATTATTAAAAATACAGAACTCCATGTCAACGCAGCAAATTTGAAGTACATTGTGTATTGAAATTTGAATTATTGTAAAAAAAACTGGTTTTATAAACAGAAATTGATAAATTAGATGGGCAACATTGTTGGAAAGGTATTTAGAATATAATCAAAACTTGAATGCAGCAACTAAATATGTCCACCTGCAAAGCTATTTAACTATCAAGTTCTAATTCTCTGCTGGTCACACAGGAACATTAAGTGCTGGTTTCACACAATTGTTGCTGATGTGTCTCTCTGCCCTGATCAGAATAAATACTGTGGGGCTTAATTAGACAGTCCCTGAAAATGGGAGCAGGAAATGTCATTAACCCATGCTTGTTGATTGCGATGGAGGCAGCATGCCAATTTCATGCTGCCTGCTCATTTTAATGATTTAAGATGCAGCCAGTGCTAGCTGTGCTGTTCATTGGCTGGACATATCAGCAGGGGAATAATATAATGAGAGGCAAGCTAACTTTTATCATTAAAGCTTGTCTTCACTGCTTGAAGCCAGCTTACACCTCTTACAGGAAGGTGTGTGGTAGTGGGAGTCATGATTGAAAAGAATCTGACCCAGGAAAGATTGAGGAATGGCACAACATGGAAGAGCACACACTTCAAAGGTTTCAGATGCTCCACTGGATCTCTCTGGGGAAGAGGTGGAAAGAAGATGTCCTGAATCTGCAGGGAGGGCAGGAGGCCCTGCAGACACCCAATCAAAAGACAGTGACAATAGATCACCTTGGATGTCATTTTCAGGACTCGAGCTCGAGGACCTATATACAGTGCCACAAGCAGTTCAATTAACTCACGCATGAAGTCAAGGACAGTGAATGCTTCTTCAAATGCCATATCTTACCTGCTGCACCTGTAGCCTTAGCCACTGCTTAAATCACCCACGTGCATACCATTCATCTAACAACAATCTCTGTCTCATACCTAACGTACATATGCTTCACCTCAAGCTCACACACTTACCACTGCTGCAAACCTCACACCCCCTTTCCCAGCTATTCAACCATGACAACCACATCATCCAAAAGATTGAACAACACTCACTGATATATTTCCCTCTTACTTGCAGGACAATGTAAAACCTCACACCCTCAATTCCCTCTTTGCCAGCTATTCAACCATGACAGCCACATCATCCAAAAGATTGAACAACACTCACTGATATATTTCCCTCTCACTTGCAGGAGAATGTGTCGCGCACCCAGAGATAGCAGGAGCGAACTGGAAGGGGAGAGGCATACCTGCGTGTCTTTACCAAGGAGGAGATGATGCTGGCTATTGTTGGAATGTGCACTGCTGAGTCTATTTCCAGTGGAAGGGCTGAAACCATTGAAGGTTACAATATGCTCATACCACACCTTCCTCTTGGATCCCACTTCCCTTTCATCCCATAATTTTGAGTTATAAGCTGTAGATGGTATAAACACGTACCTCTTACTTCCATCACCACCTCCTGCAACTCCCAAAACCACAATATTTCCCATGTTCTTTCTCCCTGCAACATGATCAGACAATGGAGGAACAACAAGAAGAAGGTGATGATGAAGACAACTATCACTTGATTTCACAATTGCAGGCACCAGCTCAGATACTCGCACTCTATGAATCCTGGAAGACAAACTAGAGCCAAGATCTGCATATGGTGAGACCATAGGCTGCAGCTAGGGAAGGGGACAAGGGCAGCATAGATGCCAAACCAACAATGAATTCATATGGACAAGTGAGGACTTTGGAGTCGCCCACACAAGATGAGTATGCTAATCAAAATGCTTGGTTCATTGGGAAACCTGTCACAGAGAATGGAGGAGTCCTGCACAATTCGGGAAAGGGTTTTGCACAGTGTTTGGAGCCCAGCCTTTCGAGCATGGAAGTGTTGACCAGCTTTGTGTACATACCTGTGGGCCCAACCAAGATGCTTGGCTGGAATTTCTTGGCTGGGTCGCAACTTCTATATCAACCTCAGTTGTGGGTTGGGAATCCCGAAGCGACCATGATAGGCTGTTGCACGTGATGATCTTGGAGGTGGCCAATAAAGAAGGCACCTTCAATTAAGTTTGGTGGGCAGATTAATGAAGTGGAGGCTGAATGTGAGAGTTTGCAGCTATGTCCTGCCGCTAGCCCCGCTGGGAGATATAAGCGCTGCTGAGCCAGGCGGGAGATCGCGAGGGTGCCTCAAAATAGAGACAGCGTCGTGAAAAGTTCAAAATCTCTCATAGCCGTATCTGTCCTGCCATCATTGTGGAAGATTCAGCCCATGGCATCTTACGGACAATGTCATGTCTCCGTTACAGCACAAGCAACAGCCACAAAACATCCGAGTGCTGCAACAGAAGCGAAGGTTGAAGTCATGCAAGTTCAGTTCACTGCGTTACAAGCTGAAACTGCTACTGCCATGGTTCTGGATTATCGTGTGCAAAAGGATGTCACAGCAATCTAGCATCTGTGCTGCTGCAGATTACTTGGATTGTTGAGGCTCTGCACTGGGGGAGTTTCAGTGGCTCCATAATGCACAAATCTCTCTCCGGATGATAGCTTTCATCCTCACGTGCCTGCTCTGCCATTGCTCATAGTGTTGCTTCTTAGGCAGCCATACCTGACAGCTGCTGCCCATGCTGAGTTGCTGACATCTACTCCCATGGCATCTACACTGCAAGTCACAGCCTCACACCAACAATGCTGAAACCCCTATAACACTGTGTAGCAGCACTCAGACGGGCTAGGAACTTGTAAAACAGGGACTAAGGGAATATACCAAGATATTTAATTGATTTGTGCACGATTTGGAATGAATTTGTGAATAAATTTGGTTTAGAATGTTTATTTTGTGGAGGCTTCTTTCTTGGATTTATGGCCAAGCAGATGCTGTGATAGGCACCAATAGAGAGCAGGATGGTGTGGAACTGTTAGTGAATGGGGAATTGGGATTGCAGTTACTTGTATTGAAGTTGGATCAGTTTTTGCAGAAAACATAGGCAGAAAGTAGAGTCTGGTTGCCTCTTCTTTCTTTTCCTCCTCCCCTACCCTCTCGTCATGCTTCTTTCTTCTCCTTCTTTATTCGCTGTACAATTGATGGCGTACTGATCGAGGGAATGGAAGCATTTGCCTGGATTTTACATGGGCTCTAGGACCCCAACGTTCTGGCAAAAAGCAGGTCCTAAGCCTGCTCTTGTCAGCAGCGGAATCAGTTCACTGATTTTGCTGCAGCCAGCGGGAAGTCTTGTGGCACAGTGGTAGCCAGAACCTCTGGGTACAAGTCCCATGCCAGCACTTGGTGGTCACAGAAGGAGCATTCATGACGCAGTTCAACGGACTGATAATCAACCAGGAATCCTTCCATTGCTTCCCCGATATTCCCCAGTGTGAAGATGCACTAAAAAAAACTCAGGCTGACTCCTAGTTGGCTGCCTGATGTCCAATTAAAGGTGGCAAGCAGCCAATTAAACGGTCAGCAGCTCTCAAGCCTCAGCAACACTGCAGGAGAGCAAGTCACTGCTGAGACATGCAGGAGGCATTGAGAGCTCGGACGATTATGTGCTTATTTAAATAAAGAAATAATCAAGGAGCTGAGGGTCAGAGGAGAATTCCCACCAGGAAGATTCATGACTCCCATTTGTGTTTTGGAGCCCCTGGCTCCGACTGCCCTGTCCCCCAAAGCCATCGCAATTAGCAGCAATTTAGAAAACTGCATATATAATTAAGGTAGAAATGATTACACATCAATAATTTTGGAACCAATATAATGTACGGCTCAAAGTTAAAATGTTATATACTTTTAGAATTTAGTGTGGCAGGGCTGATGAAAAGCGACACATCGTCATCAACTGCGATTAGATTCCTTCAGGACAGCTTTAAATGTTATGACATTATGACTTTAGAACAATCTATAACCATACACTTTTATTCAGGCTCTTTAGAGATCAGTAAAATGTCATTATCAAGCAAATAAAAAGGGGCTTCTCTCAACAAATAAGAACTGATCCATAAAATATGTTTGAAGTAACCTAATTTTAATCAGCCAATATGCTAGATTATATTAAAAGTTCCAGTTCATTGAGAGCGGCACGGTGGCACAATGGTTTGCACTGTTGCCTCACAGCGCCAGGGATCCGGGTTCAATTCCGGCCTCGGGTAACTGTCTGCGTGGAGTTAGCACATACACCCCATGACTGTGTGTGTTTCCTCCAGGTGCTCCGGTTTCCTCCCACAGTCCAAAGATGTGCAGGTTAGGTTGATTGGCCATGCTAAATTGCCCCTTAGTGTCAGAAAGATTAACAGGGTAAATATGTGGGGTTAACAGAGAAAGGGCCTGGGGGGATTGTTGTTTGTGCAGGTTTGATGGGCCAAATGGCCTCTTTCTGCACTGTAGGGATTCTATGATTTCATCGCTAGAGTCTTGGACCCTGCAAGTTCTAATTTTCCTCTCACCTTCAAAATCATATCAGCAGATTCAACATTTGAGAAAACAACCTACCAATTGGGATTCTGTGTGCTAAGATTTCCATTTATTAGATTTTATAAATCATACTAAGGGGTGTGTGGTGGTACGGTGAAGATTTGAGTTTAGCAGTATAAAGATGCTGTCCAAGATATTGGATCAACACCCATTATATACCATTCCAAAAGTAAAGTTTTGAATATTTTTGTTTGATTGATCTAGTATAGCAGCAGGAGGATGATGCTCTGAGGTTAGGCTATGGTTTGTTCTCGAACTGATTGAGTCATGTAGGGTTGGGGAAGGGAAACATACCTGAAGATCCTTTTGCCATGTCTTGGAGACATACACACTTGTGAGTTTCATTAGGAGCAGTATTAGAGGCAGCAGCTGTGCAAATGTCCTAAAATCCTTTCAAAGGTTTGCTACATGAGGAGAAGTTTGAAAGGGGGAAGAGAGAGGGAACATTTGCCACTAGGTATTTTTAAACAACACTGACAATCCTCTTTGTGCTTGGAAATGACTTGTTCTGCTCAAAGCAATGAGCTAGCTTCACATAACACAAGTAAACATGGCGAGCTGTCTTTTGGTGGGACATTTAAACCCATCAGCACTCGGAGGTGGATGTAACTGATCCATTGGTAATATTTGCAGAAAAGTAGAGGTGTTAGTTATTCCTCAAGCAACACCAGCAAAACACCTAGGCCAGAATTCTCTGACCTCGCCCACGGCTGGGGTTCTCCAGTCCCGCTGCAGTGAATAGAGATTTGATTGAGTGCTAGATACTCCATTCTCACTGGCAGCGGTGGTGGGGCATACAACTTTGCCGTACAAAAAGGCAAGAGAACTCCGGCCTTTATCCAGTCATTTATCTCATTGTTGTTTGTGGCGCTTTCTATGTGCAACTTGGCTGTCATATTTGTCGACATTGGAACTAAAAGTGATTACATTCTAAAATACTTATTTGAATGTGAGGCACCTTGGGAAGCCCTGATGACATGAAGGGTGCTATATGAATGCAGTTTCTTTCTTCCCTCCATATCTTTAATTTTCATATATTGAACAAGAAGCACTCATTTAAATGCAATCTATTCCCAACTGAGTGTGTGCAGAGTGTGTTCTGCTGCAGTTAGCCTTCAAGTTGCACACAAAATTAGGCAGGATTAACTCATTTTTTTTCCCCTCCCAACTTCTGCCCAACATCTCTCCTGATGGATAAGCCAAGACTGAAAGATTAATTGGGAAAATCATAGATGCAAATCTGTATGCTGCTATTAATTCTGTGGTGCGCTACTTTGAGATGTCAATCTGCCACACCACAGGATGATATGGAAAGCACATTAATTTGCGATATAAATAATTTCTCAGTTTTCATATCTGCAGTCCCTTCATCTGCTTGCATTTGTATTTCATGGTTGTGAAAGTAAAACTTTCACAGTACAGCAATGAGCTAGTTCACCAAAGGGAAATCAGTCACAATCTGTAGATACCAAGGACTAAACTGCAGCTGGAAAATAATTGATGGATTTAGATGATAAACCACATTTGAAACTTGATCTCTTGATAAAGATCATATGAACCTCAAATGAGTTGACAGCCTTGAACTCCTCATCACAAGTTAAGATTGCTTCAATTAATTTCCTGATATCAGCTATTAAAACGGTTTAGTTCCCTGGTTACACATTTGGGACCTATCCTATTGTTAATTGTTATTTTATGCTGAAACCGGCAGCTAGGGTGTTTCATACCTTTATTAGCTAATGCTGACATTCAAAGAAGTATATTAATTCCCAGTATTTACCATTAGAATATTTCTAATGAGCTCTGATGTTGACTTAATATACGCATGTGGTAGTCAACGGCGGTTTGTTTCTCTACAAATAATGTCACAATTGTATTTTCTGTTTTTATGAATTACACAGAGTCCAGTAGCAGTTGGTGTTCAGTTGTAAAAATCAAAAATTGTAACTTAATAATAGATAAAAAGGCATGATTTCAGGAACTCAATCAAAGTTTTCACTTAAAACAGCAGTTATGAATCGAAGGTTTGCTGTTGTGGCTTTGAATATTATCCCGGGCATCTTGCTCGGTGCAGCATTCTAACACACCCAGGTAATCCATTGGTCTGTACTTATTGCAGAGTAGTTTAACTTGCATTGACACATTTCCACGACCTAAGCAAGCAGACATTGTGGTGTATTATTACAAATGCTGATTTCCAGTAAAATGTTATTTCTCATTTAATATTGCCCCAGTGATGATGCAACACACAATATGGGAAGAACAGTGAAGGCTGTTGTTTCTTAGGTGTGACCTGGTAGCTAAATAATGTGAACAAAGCAGACAGAAATAAAAAAAAGGTATTTGTCAAGATAAAATATATACCCTGGAGTTTGAATTGTTTTTCTGTAGCTCCAGCTTCTTATCCGTCTCCTTCATTGCCTTTCAACGATGATGCTGCTGTTTCATGTCAAATGACTGACACCTTTATTTGAGAAAGGGCAAAATAGAATTAGCTTTCAACAGTGACAATATAGTACATTGGGAAAGAAAGAACACATGCCAGTTGGCTTGACATGGCTAGTCTATCCCATCTGACCTGCAGGTATGAAGATATGATTAAGATTTTTTTTCTGCTGCTTTTTCTCAATTCTACTGCAGATTTTAGTTCTGAATCAAAGGATTGACCTCTTTCACTTTTTCACTGCTTTCTCAGATTGTGTTAAATTACTGTTATTCCCTTGAAGTCTACCTGTTCATACAGAATTAATACACTACAATGTGACAAAATATTGTCTATTCGGTGGAAGAATGGAGCTACGCGGAATTCAATCAGCAATGGCAATGTCACAGCAAAATACTTGGGTGATCATCTTTTATCCAAAACAAATCCTTTTCAAGCCAACTTCTAATAAAGTGGCAAACAAGTTTCATGCTAGAAATCTGTGCACAATAACAGATGATGCATGTCAGTCAGAGTCAGCAGGATACATTTTGACAACTGTGTGGTGAAGCCCAGGCCTCTATTGGAATAGTTTATATTTAGAAAAGAAAAATGAACTGTACAATCAATTACACGTTAGCACAAAGAAAACAGTGAAGGAACACTAATACAAAAGAAATATTAATTTGTGATCTTCCATACTGATACCTACATTCTCTTAAATGCCTTAATCTTTTTCTTTTATTTTGTTTTCTGAGTGTGGGCAACTCTGGTAAAGCCATGTTAATAGTGAAAGGTTAACTAGGTTTAGCAAAATAAGCTTTCAATTATTTGGAAATGTTAATGATTATTGAACTGCTTGTACCATAGTTGCATAATGTGGTGCAGCAGATGGTTGTTTCTGCATATTGTTTTAAATTTGAAAGCACATAGTGGACTATGTCAGAATTACAGCCAACAGGTAGATAGGTCGCCATTGGTGTGACTGGTTGGAGGGAATAATTTAACTCGTTACAATAATTTGTTGACAGTCAACCCATACTTGAGCTGTTTGGGGAAGAGCTATGGGCCTGACTGACTTGAGAGTAAATCATACAAACTTCACATAAAACCAATTTAAATGGAACCGTTAACTCATAAAATTCTGAATGCATGTAAATTTTAAAACAAAAAATCGGGAAGACACAGACAAACAGATATTGGTTATTTGTGTGTGTTCCTAAATAATATATTATGCAGTGATCATGGAATAAATCCAAATTCATTAAATGATTTTTTAAATCTGAATGATTTGGAGTGTAGAATTTAATTCAATTAGAAACAAACAAAAATATTTTAAATTACTTTGGTGTGTGTTTTTAATTAATCAGTTGCTTAAGGCATGATGTCAACCAAGAAAGAAATGGACTGTTAAATTTACAGTTGCTCTTGTCAAAGCCTCATTTGCTTCATATTAAAATTGATATTTGTTAGCTTCATTTGTGCTTTTTGTATAGTACTTATTAATACACAATAATTTTGTATTACTGCTGATAATCAGCCTAATGGATTTTTAAGACCTATTAGCATTCATTTTACCACTTTCTGCTTTCCTAATTTGAGTGATTTAATGTGTTTTTATTTTAATTTTGGAATACAAAAACCAAATTAACATTAGCTGTGTCTTAAGGCATGGAAGGAGTAGTGTGTGTCACAGGCATTAAGCTTTCATAGTCTTTTATTCAAGAGACTAATATGGAGAAGAATTGCAGTGAACACAAATAAATCCTACAACTGAAGCAAAGGTTTAACTAGTTAATATGGGCTCTCTTCAAAACTAGCAGACAGATGAATATTTTTGTAAAGCTGTTATATGATATGATTTAATTTGTTGTTTTGGTTATGTCGATAATATAACTTCAATAACTTAGTTGACGATGCAGCTTTCTAATTCTTAATTAATACAATAATTCTGTTTGCTAAAAAAAATTAAATGCCTGAAAAATTTGAAATGTTGTAGATAGCATTTCTTAAACTTCCAAATTCAAAAATTCATGTGACAACTGTATAGCTCAAGCTTTAAGTATTAACCTTTAACCTTTGACCTTACAGATTTTAACCAATGAAATGTCTCTTTAAACTTTAAAGGAAACAATGATAACGAACGCCTGGCGATTGCTAGACAGCGAATCCCATATCGACTTGGTCGAGTAGTTGATGATTGGCTACTCGACAAAGGTAAAAACATTGATTAAAACTTCAAATAAAAAATAATTTGAACATAACCAAGTAGTGTTGGATTGTAACACTAATAAACTTAAAATATAAATTGCCAGTAAAATTAAATAAAACAAAATGTTTTAAACAGTAGTTAGAAATATTTGCATTGCGTGTTGAATAATTATTTTCCCATTATGAAATATCAGCAGTTTAATAAGCATACCCCATTAACTTAAGGTTAAAGGGACTGTTAAATATAGTCTTCTAATTGTGATCAATGTACAACATTAATCCTAGACATTTAACAAACAGTGATAAATCCTGTACAGAATATGTTTACTATGTCTAAATTTAGTCATTAAAGGATGTACAATTAGCTGTGATCCATTTTTTTTCATTGCTGCAACAACGTCCTTTTAAACTATAGATAACTTAAATAGTGTTTCATGTGAATTGGAAAGAAGATCTGAAGTCCCTTTAACGTTTACTTCAAACATTTGAAGGAATTGTGGTTTGAAAAGAAGTTAACAATATAAAATGACATTTTCTGCATGCTTTTTGCTGTGCAAAAACTGAACCCTTTATAAAAGTATGATAAATGATTTTTGTCAGAAAAGATCAAAAAAGTGGTACTGTTGCAAAGGTTTGTTCTTTTGGAGTGAAATGTTCCACGTAATTTTCTCATTTTTATGTGTCACGTTATTTCACATTTGCATTTACAGTTTTGTTTTTCATTTTAACCCAAAGGAAGGCTTGCTGGAAGGCAATCAAAAGTCATCATAAGATCTCACGATGTGTTCTGTTATTTTTGTGAAGCAACATTTTCTACTATGGTTAAATTCTTCTCTAAATTCAGTAAAAATTGCTTTTGAAAGAAGGCTGTGCAAGGCAAAGTGGGAAGCCGTACATCTGATTGCCCTTTAAGCAACCAAAAGAAATGAAATTACTCTAAGAAAGTCTGCATCTCTCACATTTCATCCACGAGCAATAAATTGCTATTCATAGTGTTCTTCGGTAATTTATTGCGGTCATTAACCACCTCATCAGTTATTTGTTTCTTCACATAACTGTAAAATAAAATTCCTAATTTAATTAAGTCCACATTCAACATTTTTCCTATATATGTAACGATGTTTTCACAGGACGGCAGCTTACAATCTTCAATAGCCAAGAAACTATAAAAATTGGTGGCAAGGACAAAGCTCGTCCATTCCAGGGACAGCTAACTGGTCTGTACTACAATGGCTTGAAAGTACTTAATATGGCAGCAGAAAGTGTCCCAAACATCAAAATAGAAGGAAATGTGAGATTAGTAGGGGAAGCGTCCTCAATGACAACAGAAACAACAACAACATCAAAACCAGCAGAGATATCAACCACCATTATGGAAACTACAACCACCATGGCCACTACTACCACCAGAAAAGGGAGGTCTACAACCACAAGAGATGTTATGACTCAGGTAAGTAACCCCAGGTTTTGTTTTCTTCTTTGGGTGTCTTTTTTTTAATGAATGAAATTTTGCATTAAAATAGTGTCTTTAATATTGTGCGTCATTCTGAGGACCGTGGAAAGACATGATATGAAGTTTCTGTAAAAGCTATTATTAAGAATCAGTGCTGTTTATTCTACTATTGTTTCCTGCATCAGAGAGATATTTCCATTTTAGTCATTTTGTAATGTGAAGTACCTGTTAAGGTAACTAGATAAAGTGATTGCTTCAGCCCCACTGTCAAGTTAATGTCAAGTAAGTTCTGAGTTTTCTTTTTAACAATAAGCCTTTACAGTCATCTCATGTTGAGAATTATATGATATAATTATTGAAAATCAACTAACAAGGGGCATTTGGAAGACATTGGTGACCAAGACAAGCGAATCAGGTTGGATAGTCAATATAAGTTTCAAAATGTGAAAAGATTATTTTCTTGAACAAAGGAATAGCAGGTTTTAAACAGCTATAAAAATTAAATGCACATAAAAGCACACTAATAGTCCTCTAGAGCATTATTGCCCAGAAATTGCTGGAATGGTGTGACTCTATGAATTAAATTTTTGACCAAATCCTTCAAATCATATTTGTGCCACAGATTTCTGGAAATGTGCATTGGCACGAGGAAAAAAGGGCATCTGGCACTCATGACTATTTGAATCCAATGGTGTATCTCCTTAATCAATGAACATCAATGATAGAGAAAGAAACAATAAATAATGAAAATAGGGTGGAAAATTGGATGCAGCAACAGAAATACAGAGCAAACTTTGCACTGACCTGATGCTCAGGTAGGTCAGATGTCAGAGGGAACACACCATTTAGACTATTCCCCCATTCAGCCAATAATATCACTGACTAATTCCCTGCCTGGCAGCTTACTTTATAGCTGAGCATCTAGTTGGTTGGGAAGTAAATAAGTCTGCAGCAGGGATGTATGGAAGACTGGAGATTGGTTGTGGGGGCATTGATGGATATCAGTTTGGAGGGGGTTCTTCTGGACTGAGTGAAGGCGAGGCAATCAGGAGGAGGATCGACTTTGGTGGTTGGCGTCAATTGGGAATGGGGTAGACCGGAGTTGAGACAAGGCAGTGATTGGGAGACAGAGTGATAGGAGGGGACGCGATTGGTGTGGAGACCTGATGGTAGTGGCATTGAGGCTCGGTGGTGTGCGAGAGATCAGAGGTCTCGGGGATAGCAAGGTAGTTGTTGGGGGAACTCCAAGTTGCAATGGCTTCTCAGACGGGCACTTGGATCCAAGAGGTGGTCATGAAGGCATTCACCCCCTGAAGCAGCCAAATTCTCCTTCCTTGGGAAGTTAGCTGACTGACAACAATTACAGTTCAAAAGCAGAAGGTACAAAAACTTGCCATCTCATTATCATATATAAAACTGCCACCTATCCCCTTGAATTGGGATTAGTCACCCTTCCATCCACTGGCTTCAGCTATAACCAGAATGGCCGGGTCAGATCCAATCCAAACCAACCAGTATTTTTTTTAAGTTAAAATTTAACCCAAAGAAAGATGTAGGGTGCGATTCTCCGGTCCCCAAGCACTCATGCATGAATCAAATTCAGAAACCGCCAACAGCTGGAGATCGTGGAATGAACCAAGGCAATGAAAGATTTTGAGTGGATTGCAGATACAGCCATACAGGTTTCCAAGTGGCCAGGATGCATAGAGTTATCATTAAACATGAGATTTCACAGCTGCTGCAGGACACAATGAGGAATGATCTTTTTACCAGTTGAGTGCCTAAAAGTGACAGCTAGGAATGAGTTACTACTGTTTAAACACACCATGAAGTCAGTCAGCCATGGCATCCCTGTCACGGGATGGGGGGCGGGGGGACCTCCTGCCCTCCAGCACAAACCTCCCTGTCCCCCAGTTGAGATGCCATGACACCGCTTTCCAAGAGCAACTCCAAATTACGCCCACGTGACTTCTGGCTGGGGAGGAGGGTGCATTATGATAATGAAATGACAGTGAGCAGTTTTGCATAATCAATGGGTTCCTGCCTGTTCTGGGCAGGCAGCTGATTGGATCTCGTGGGGCGGGCCAGGTGCATGGAGATGGATTTGTCACCTGTCAGGAATCCCATTTTAACCCCAACAGTCCATTCAATGGGACATCGGGAAGGCCTTACTACCACAAACTGAATCAAGGTGGTGGCAGGATCTGCACCGATCATTCTCCTCTCCACACTAAAGGCCCCATCACCTAACATACCATATGAACGAGGACAAGATTCTGCCCATTGTTTCATTCCTGTTTCTTTTCATTTGAGAGGCATATCAGGACCATAATTCACCTCATTAACAGAGTCTTTACAGTGCGAATTATCAGCCCTAATTGACTGTGGCAAGATTAATTTGCATTCATGGTGCAAATCCAATAATTCCATGACACACAATGGGGAGGATTCTGGTGAATTTTGTTTTGTGCAAAAACCAATGTTAATCATCCCAGCAATTTGTGGAGAATCTTTTTTTTAATCACAAATTGTTGAGTTTTTAATGCTTTAAGGATGTTGGGTGGTGAGAGCATACCATTTCTCCAACAATTTCTGGGCCACTATTTTCCAAACTGCTGCACAGTTGTGAATTCTCTCCTACTTGTAATTGATGTGCTTTTGGTATTCATTTGGGGGTGAGGGAGGGGATGCATGGGAAAGAATGTACGATTCAAGTTTGAATTGTGCCAACAAAAATTTGTATTTGGTTCAGTTCATGAATGAAAGGAAGAAAATTTAGATGTATCTGGTCCTCTTGCCAACACAACGTATGCCATGACTGGCAACACTTTTATTTCACAAGCATTTCTTTTGAAATATCTAAAGTTATACAGAACTTGACAGAAAATTTGGGCAGAATTTTCCCACATTCTTTCAGAGGCTGGAATTCTCCGATCTCTTTCACCCCTCCACTGCTGCCAGCGAGAACGGAGAATTTGGTGCTCGGCCCAATCTCCATTCACTGCAACGGGACTGAAGAATCCCAGCCAGAGTGTCAGGCTCTGACTGAAAACTGGCGTGTAACTCACCCTCTGCACAGCCAAGTTTTAGTTCTGGTTTTCAGACACACTGAAAAGAAAATGAATGGCTGGGGTTTCAAGTCAGTCTGGCAGGGCAGGACCTGATAGAGATGGCAAGGCCTGCTCCACAGAAATCAAGGTGCCATGTTTAAAGGGCACCCCGATCAGCTCAGAAAGTAAATGCTCTCTGCCCCCATCCACGGACACAGAGGACCCCCCTCACAAGAATCGGGGGCATCCCCCCCTCACAAGAATCGGGGGCATCCCCCCCTCCCCACAACACCACAGCACAAGCAACAGGACTTCCTTTCCTCGTCTCCCCCCCAACAACACCAACAACAGGACTCTCCCTCCCCCACCCCCATGTCAACATCGCCACTCCACCCCCCCCCCCCCACCCCGCCCCATTCTTTGCAGGCATCAGGGCTCTCCCCTCTCACCACCCCTCCTCACAGGTATTGAGGCAATCTCCCCCCCCCCCCCCCCCCGCCCCACCTCAGCCTCTCTCCTCTCCCCCATGTCACCACAGTCTTGAGGACACTCTCCCGCAACCCACCACCACCACGGTCTCAGGGACACTCTCTCCCCTCTTTCCAATCCACCCCCTCTTCCTCCCACCACAGCAGACTCTGGGGCACTCTTCCCTTCCCCCCCCCCCACCCCCGCAAACACACCCCTCGCCCACACCACTGCAGTCTCAGGGGCACCCTATCCCCATCACTGCATTTCAGGGGCACTCTCCCACCTTTCCCCAATCTCCCCTTTCTCCCCCGACCTCTGAAATCCCGGGAGCACTCTTCCACCTCTCATCAATCTTTCCCCTCTCGCCCCCATCACAAAAGACTTGGGGGCACTCTTCCCCCACCCCCCACCCTTGCCCCACCACTGCATCTCACCCCATCACCGCACTCAGAGCATTCTCCTCAATCTCCCACTCTCCACGCGCACCCCCCCCCCCCCCCCCCACCACCCCCCCACCATTGGAATCTCAGAGCCTCTCTTCCCCCACCATCACAGTCTCCGGGGCGCACTCCACCCCCCACACTCATCAGCCCTCTCCAACACACATAAGCAGAACCATTCCCTTGGGGCTGGCCAGAGTGTCTACCTGACATTGCCCTGGCAGGTTGGCACTGTTTCCTGTCTTCGCAAACCTGTTGTGAACCTTGATGACATGCTTCAATATTCTGTGAAGGGGGAATAATGTGGGGAGGAGGCCCTTTAAACATATGTTAATACATTGAAATATATTTAAATAAGGTTCTCATTCTTTCTGGATAGGGACCTTGTTACGCCACCAATGAGAGGCAAGGAAAATCGGGAAACATGATCTCAGTGGCGAGAATCGCGTTTCCAGATTCTTGTGAGATTTTGAGCCTGCTTCACCATTCTCGCTGGTGGCAAATGCAGGCGCAAAATTGCCCTCTTTATTTGTATTCATTATTAATTATTAATAGATGCAATTTAACTGAATGAAACATTTCTCCAGAAGATTGTGAAAGAACATTTTAATGCTTCTCTGTACCATGTCAGTTCAACTTATATAAACTGGGCCAAATTTCTAATTTGCCAAATTAGTCCAAATAGGATTAATGACATTTTCAGTGCATCCCAAAAGTTGCTAATAGCAGAAAATAGTCAGGATTACAGAAGCTGGTTGTTGTCACTACGGCTGTTATAGCTGTGGGTATTTTAAGGTTGATGTGGAGATGCCAGCGTTGGACTGGGGTAAGCACAGTAAGAAGTCTCACAACACCAAGTTAAAGTCCAACAGGTTTATTTGGTAGCAAAAGCCACAAGTTTTCGGAGCACTACCCCTTCATCAGGTAAGTGGGATGTCCCACTCACCTGATGAAGGGACAGTGCACCGAAAGCTTGTGGCTTGTGCTACCAAATAAACCTGTTGGACTTTAACCTGGTGTTGTGAGACTTCTTACTATTTTAATGTTTGCAATAACTCTATAACAAATGTAAATTAATAAACGTTCTGAGGGAATATTGCCAGAATGAAAAAATACTAAATTCAGGGATGAATCCAGATCAGTGAATGGTCTGCTTTCATAGCAATTAAGTCAGAGCGAAAATGATAAACACAATAATACTTTTGGCTGTTTCAAGATACTATGGGCAGAATTTTAAGGTCTGTCACCTTGCTTGGGCCTTGGGTGAGAAAGGGGTAGCGGGGCACATCCCTCAAGAGCCCCCTTTCTATCCGGTCCCCCCTCCACTCCTCACCCACCTCCACTTCACTTCAAGAGCTTGATTGTCTTCCTTCGCTCAGGTATAAAGGCTTGAGGCTTTCTCCAAGTTTTTCTACAGTTCTGATGTTCCTATGTAGTGAGAATTCAAGGTAAGACAAGGAAATGGATAAGAGATTTATCAAAGGAAAGGAAACAGGAGGTACTCTGTTCAAGGAATAATGTTGAGAATTCAGGCAAAGGACAGTTCTATGTTGTATGCGCCAGAGATTGATTATGAGCTCCCTACTGTTTCTAATTTACATTAATGATAGATTCAGAAGCTCTCAGCAAATTGATTAAATTTGCAGAGGATGCTAGCTGATAGTCAGGGGTGGGGGGTACAGTGCGGGTGCAAAGGACTCTAATGAATTAGATGGCTGGAATTGTGCCAAATGCAATTTAATACAGATAATTGTAAGGAATTGTGCATTTGAATACAAAATTAGTGACCTTAATGTGATTAGTATGAAATAGTTTAACAGTGAAGTTCAAAGAAGTGTTAACAGACTTATTGTACACAGTTACTATGAAGCAACATCAACAAAACAAACTAAATGCTGAACTGTATTGGTAAATGGTGAAGTATAAAGTATGTTAAGAAATATAGCTAACAGAGAATCTGTTTTAAGTCTTAAGTGACCTATCTATAACTCGAGCTCCAGTTGACAGAAATTTAAAGCCCGAGGCATCGCCACACTGAATTTACTCTTGGATCAAAGCTATGCACTGAAACAATCCAAAGTTTGGGTGGCACGGTGCTTAGCACTGCTGTCTCATAGCGCCAGGAACCCAGGTTCGATTCTGGCCCTGGGTGCCTGTCTATGTGGAGGTTGCACATACTCCCCGTGTCTGCGTGGGTTTTCTGGGTGATCTGGTTTCCTCCCACAGTCCAAAAATGTGCAGGTTAGGTATATTAGCCATGCTAAATTGCTCCTTAGTGTCAAAAGATGTGTAGGTTAGGTGGGTTAGCCATGGTAAAAGTGTGGGGGTTACAGGGATAGGATGGGGGGGTGGGCCTGGGTAAGATGCTCTTTCAGAGAGTTGCTGTGGACTCAATGGATTGAATGGCCTCCTTCTGCACTGTAATTACATCAGAATACAAGTTTTGTATACAAATATAAGAAATGACCAGAAAGCATGAAATACAATTTTCTGTTATGGTGTCGGCCACAATGGTGAAGTGTACTTGCCACCATTTTGAGAGCAATATTGCTCACAATAGAACTGCACCAGTTTTGTTGATAAGCTGGAAAATTCCTGCATTTGGTTATATTGTCCTTGCTCAAGAATGAATTTCAAAGTACCTTGAGCAAAACACCCTTAAATGATGTGGAATATCTGTAGTTGTTCTCTATTCTCCTGCCAAATGCACTGAAGAATGGCAGAAACTCCATAGATGTGGCACAAATGGTCATATGTGGAGTTTCTCCAACATTTCCACTGAAGTTGTCATGGAATACCAGAGGAAATTCCAGGCGCTTCATTTTTATAATGAAGATATCCAAAATGTCTTTACCTTCATTTAATTGAACAGTTGGGAATGGCCACCGCTGACTGAATCCACTCATAAATCATAGAAAGTGCTGTTAATTTAGATCAATGCATGGAGGCAGTCCATTGGATTTCTTCACCGTCTGCAGTGTTAAAATGCAGTAAATACTGTACCACAAATGATCACATTTATAACCCCCTAAAACTGTCTTTGAGGCAGATTAAGTTAGCTATTTTCTTCTCATTTTTATTAGTTGCACATAAGTGATAGCATTTTTATTTGTGGAATGCTATTGTCGGAGTACCATAACATTTTATTGGGTTTTACACTTTTAGAACACAAATATCTTTGTCACAGACATGACGCTATCTATAACATATAGTGAGAGAGAGAAAATTGGTAGACATATACATAATAAGAACAGCAGATGATATGCTGCATATTAGTTACACCATAGATTTGGAACATGTAATCAAAAAATCTTTATAGGCTGAAAATATTGCTAATCTTGTTTTTAATCCATAAACTGTACTGTGCTTGGATGCACAGCATGTGTTACTCGCCAATACTTTCTGTAAAGTAATATCGCTTCCAAATTGTCTATTAAAAATATCACCATGGTAGTTTTATTATCTCAGCAACTCAATTTGGGGGGGGGGAGGATGGTGTGAACAATAAACACGAGGGAATGTTATGCACTTCATTCAATCATAGAAAATATTTGCATTTGTACAGAATCTTATTACATTGTGGAAACATCTGAAAGTACAGTACCCAAAGAATTATCTTGTAATTGATACCTATGGTAATTATTATACTGGCAAATTGCTATAAGTTATTTATAAATGTCATTCCAGGATTTCTGCAAATAATTTTGTAAAGTTTTCATGATTTATTTTTGTTTTTAAGTTTTTCCTAAACAGTGAAAAATGAAACTGGCACTGATGTAGCAATATGTGGAAAACATGAGGATGAAGTCACAATACAAAGTTCAGTTAGTTCAGTAAATCCTCTTGCTGGATATTGACCAAATATATACATGGTATGGGTTGATGAAGCAATTGCTCCCATAAATCTCTCCTGAGGTCTGGACCAACGTGTTTACAAAAAAAGGAGAGAAATCACTCTCATCAGCTCCTGGTCACAAACCTTCCACATCACAGCAAAAATCTTAATTTCTCAAACATCTCCAAAGCTCTTGTTCATCTACATTAGAACATGATCCACCAATGCCATCATTTTGAAATCCATAGTCTGCTGTTAAGATCTCTTCAGGTGCTCACCCCATTCTATCTTTATAGCATCCCAGATCTCTACACTCCTCCATCTCTCGCCTCTTGTGCATCCTTGTGATACAAGATGGAGCTGGAGCATGGCGACTTCTTGCGAGCTGTGCCCAGCATACCCTCTAATTCTATCTTTTACTCTCATTCTATGCTTCTAAAACTCTACTCTTTCTCTACACCCTAGCTATGGCTAGACTACATTACATTCTCCACCCTCTCCTTTTCTTCTCTATATACGGTATGCTTGTCTGTATGGCATGCAAAAAACAATACTTTTCACTGTATACTAATACATGTGACAATAAATCAAATCCTTCACTTCTCTCTTTGCCTTCATACCTCTCTCCTCTTTAAGAGCTACCTCTTTGACCAATTTTTTTAGTCTGCTCTCCTAATTTTTCATCCTGTATGGTATCAATTTGTGTCTGATTATGCCCCTGTGAAGCATCTTGGGATATTTTACTATGTTAAAGGAGCTATATAAATGCAAGTTGTTGCAGTTTCAAAAAATTGAACTTTCTTTAGAAGAATAAAAATCACAAATAATTCAGTGAGAACATTTACAATTAAAACGGAATTATTTTCAAGAAAGCTTTTTCCAAGATAAATTATCTTTAAGAATTTATTTATTCACAGCAACATGATATTTTATTCAGTGCTAATGAGCTTTGGTTTACAATCACTCCCTTAAATTATTGTGACTGTTCTTAGATTAATTATAATCTTATTTCATCCAAATTTACATATAATGTCTTTGCATGTAATCTATTGTGTGAAAACACTAAAATATTAGTAGCTAAAACACAGCATGTATTCGAGAAGGTGCCTCCTGAAAATTTATACTAAAGGTTGCACTTCTAAAAGAAGGGAAATAAAATGGAGATTAAGAAAATAATATTTTTTAGGGCGGCACGGTAGCACAGTGGTTAGCACTGCTGCTTCACAGCTCCAGGGACCTGGGTTCGATTCCCGGCTTGGGTCACTGTCTGTGTGGAGTTTGCACATTCTCCTCGTGCCTGTGTGGGTTTCCTCCCACAGACCAAAGATGTGCGGGTTAGGTTGATTGGCCATGCTAAAATTGCCCCTTTGTGTCCTGAGATGGGTAGGTTAGAGGGACTAGCGGGTAAATGTGTAGGGATATGGGGTAGGGCCTGGGTGGGATTGTGGTCGGTGCAGACTCGATGGGCCAGATGGCCTCTTTCTGCACTGTAGGGCTTCTATGATTCTATGATTCTATGCTGATACGATATAAACATTAATCAGATGGAACTGAAATTAATGTTGGTGGACCTAATTTCAATCTCAAAATTGACCATGGTTAATTTGAGGGAAGAATTTGTGTTTGAGGGTGGTTGCTGCAGTTATTTGAAAATACAGTCCTATGTAGGTCAAAACACAGCACATGCTTACTCAAACATTTTTCCCAATAAAAAAGCTTAGTAAAGAAATTCTGCTGCATTGTTGGGCTCTCACACTCCAAATGTAGACTGGTGATGTACAAAGAGTGGAAGGGATGAAATCAGTTCAGGAAAAAGGCACATTAGCAGCAAAGATAGATTTCAAGATCCTAAAGCAATCTAACACTAGGGCTAAGATTCCTTCACTGTGCTGAATATTTCCATCAGATCTTGCGTAGTTACTATTCAGTAAGAAGTTTAACAACACCAGGTTAAAGTCCAACAGGTTTATTTGGTAGCAAAAGCCACACAAGCTTTCGAGGCTCTGAGCCCCTTCTTCAGGGCTCAGAGCCTCGAAAGCTTGTGTGGCTTTTGCTACCAAATAAACCTGTTGGACTTTAACCTGGTGTTGTTAAACTTCTTACTGTGTTTACCCCAGTCCAACGCCGGCATCTCCACATCATAGTTACTATTCAACAGACTATTAAAAGTCTATCCCATGTTAGAAAAATAGACTTCTACTTCATTCTTAGAGCTGTAGAGATTAGTGTTAAATTTTGAGATATTCTCAAATGTGAATGTCAAGTTGACAAGAACTTCTGTCTTAGAACAAACATGTCAGCAAAAGGAGAAATAAGAAGACAGGTAGGACCTATGAGTGGCTGGAGGCATGGTGCAGGAGTCAGGGCTTCAGGTACTTGGGATATTGGGACCAATTCTGGGCCAGGTAGCACCTACTGAAAAGGGATGGGTTGCACCTTCACAGACCAGACACCATAGCCCTCAAAGGGAGGTTGGGGAGGGTTTATAATAAATTGACAAGGATGGGCTCAGTGGTAGATAAGGGGAATAAGGTGCATAAAGGAGCGAGTGTGTTGGATAGTACTAGAGAAGGTGATACCATGTTAGATGGGAGCAGACCAAGAAGATAAATTTAGAATGCATGTATGTAAATACCCAGAGTGAGGTAAATAATGGTGAGCTACAAGCACAAGTGGAAATGTGATGCCACTGCAATAACGGAAACGTGATTTAAAATTGCTGAGAAATGCATGTGTAATATTCATGGATACAAAGTGTTCAGAAAAGATAAAGTGGACAAGGAATATGGGGTGGCAGTATAGATTAAGGAAGATATTATAGTTTTGCAAAGAGGGATTGTCTTTGCGTTGACAAGGGCAGAGTCTGTTTAGATAAGAGTTGAGAAACAAAAAGAGTATGATCATACCACAGTGAAAGAGAGAGGAAGAGAAAATCTGCAAAGATCTGTTTCTCCAGATGCCCTTATTATGAATGCTCTAAGACTCCCTCATGAATTAGTTCAGCGGGGGCCTGTTTTCACAAAGGCAAGTGGAGTGTTTACTTCAATTGACTTTATGAGGTTATAATACCTTATTATTTTTCTTTGAACTATTTGTTTCAATGTCATTTGGACAAGGTTAAGAGGTATGAAATGAGGTAAAGCTTATATTATTGATATGATGACTGATACTTTTATAGTGTTGTAAGAGCAGCAGTTTTTACAAAGCACATTTCTGAATGGATGTTTTTTTAAAATGAATTTCAAGACTTGCCATTGAGATTATATGTTTCTATAGTGTATACTGGGTGAGTGGACTTGGAGAATGCAGGGGGCCTGTGGAGAGGGAAGGAAGGGGGAATTAGGTTATTGGGGTGGCATGGGGACAAGGTGTATGAGAGGTAAAGGCTAGAGGGCCGAATGGGCTTTAATACAACTGGGACAAAGTTCCAGAGAACCAATGTGGACCGTCTACCCAGCCTGCATTGAGACTTGTCTACCTCAGTGGTTGTATTTGAACTGCTTCTGAGGTTGGCAAGCCTGACCTGATCCCACTCCACTTTCCTGAAGTGAAAATAGTATATCCTTGGGACATTTATATGGAGGACAGGTCTGCCTTGGTGTTGTGCAATGAGGAAAGATTAGTTGGCAATCTAGTTGTGAGAGACCATGATATGGTAGAATTCTTCATCAAGGTGGATAATGATGTAGTTAATTCTGAAACCAGGGTCCTGAATCTCAATAAAGATAACTATGATGGTATGAGGCATGAATTGGCCATGATGGACTGGGAAACAGCACTGAAAGAAAAGACAATGGACAGGCAATGGCAGCATTTAAAGAATGAATAGGTGAACTCCAGAAGTTATTTATTCCTGTTTGGCGCAAGAGTGATAAGGGAATTGTGGCCAAACACAAGGGAACTTAGAGATAGTATCAGATTCAAGGAAGAAGCATACAAATTGGCAAGAAAAATCAATAGGCCTGAGGATTGGGAACAGTATGAAGGTAAGCTAGCAGGTAACATAAAAACTGACTGTAAAAGTTTCTGTAGGTATGTAGCGAGAAAAAGATTGGCAAAAATGAATGTAGACCCCTTGCAGTCAGAAATGGGAGAATTCATAACAGGCAATAAAGAAATGGCTGAGGAATTAAAATGAAACTTTGCTTCAGTCTTCACAAAGGAAGACATGAATAATGTACCAGAAGTGCAGAGAGAAACATGTTTTAGTGAGGAGCTGAAGGAAATCAACATTAGTAGAACATAGAACATAGAACATTACAGCGCAGTACAGGCCCTTCGGCCCTCGATGATGCGCCGACCAGTGGAACCAATCTAAAGCCCCTCTAATCTACACTATTCCAATATCATCCATATGTTTATCCAATAACCATTTGAATGCTCTTAATGTTGACGAGTCCACTACTGCTGCAGGCAGGGCATTCCACACCCTTACTACTCTCTGAGTAAAGAACCTACCTCTAACATCTGTCCTATATCACTCACCCCTCAATTTAAAGCTATGTCCCCTCATGCTAGCCGTCACCATCCGAGGAAAAAGGCTCTCACTATCCACCCTATCTAATCCTCTGATCATCTTGTATGCCTGTATTAAGTCACCTCTTATCCTTCTCTCTAACGAAAACAACCTCAAGCCCCTCAGCCTTTCCTCATACAATTTTCCCACCATACCAGGCAACATCCTGGTAAATCTCCTCTGCACCCTTTCCAACACTTCCACATCTTTCCTATAATACGGCGACCAGAACTGTACACAATACTCCAAATGCGGCTGCATCAGAGTTTTGTACAGTTGCAGCATGAACTCCTGGCTCCGAAACGCAATCCCTCTACCGATAAAAGCTAACACACCGTACGCCTTCTTAACAACCCTTTCAACCTGGGTGCCAACTTTCAGGGATCTATACACATGGACACCCAGATTCCTCTGTTCATCCACACTACCAAGTATCTTACCATTAGCCCAGTACTCTGTATTCCTGTTACTCCTTCCAAAGTGAATCACCTCACACTTTTCCGCATTAAACTCCATTTGCCACCTCTCAGCCCAGCTCTGCAGCTTATCTATGTCCCTCTGTAACCTGCCACTTCTCTCCGCACTGTCTACTACTCCACCGACTTTAGTGTCATCCGCAAAATTTACTAATCCATCCTTCCACACCCTCATCCAGGTCATTAATAAAAATGACAAACAGCAGTGGCCCCAAAACAGATCCTTGCGGTACACCACTAGTAACTGAACTCCAGGATGAATATTTCCCATCAACCACCACCCTCTGTTTTCTTACAGCTGGCCAATTCCTGATCCAAACCACTAAATCACCCTGAATCCCATGTGTCCATATTTTCTGCAAAAGCTTACCATGGGAGACCTTATCAAACGCTTTGCTGAAATCCATATACACCACATCAACCGCTTTACCCTCATCCACCTCTTTGGTCACCTTCTCAAAGAACTCAATAAGGTTTGTGAGGCACGACCTACCCTTCACAAAACCGTGCTGACTATCCCTAATCAAATTATTCCTTTCTAGGTGATTATAAATCCTAGAGAAATGGTTTTGGGGAAATTGATGGGGTTGAAGGTGGATAAAGGGGTAAACCTTTTAGAACTGAAGTGAAAAGAAATTTCTTCACCCTGAGGGTGGTGAATGTGTGGAATTCAATACCACGGAATGTAGTTGAGGCCAAAACGTCTAATTTCAAGAAGAAATTATATATAGGTCTTGGGGCTAAAGGGATCAAGGGATATGAGGGGAAGAGGGGATCAGTATACTGAATTCAATGATCAGCCATGATCAAAATGAATGGCGCAACAGGGTCGAAGGGCTGAATGACCTATTCCTGCTTCCAGTTTCTATATTTCTTTGGTAGTGAAAATCCAGCCTTTCGGGTCATCAATCCACAACTTCCTGGGTCCTCAGCACCAGATTTAGGGGATATCCAAAAGATGTGCTTGGGAAATCACTCTCAGATGTTTCCAGGTAAGGGTTAATCTGGCAATTGTCCAGAAGCGTCAACTTCCCCTGGACAATTATGCTCCACTGGGAACCAACTGACAAAGTGATTTGGATGGTAACTTTAGTTGGTTCAGCCAGTCTTACACTAATAGTTACTCTGAAAGATTTAGAAGAAATAAACACACTTCTAACTTCGGCTTTAAAGACACAGACCGGTCCCCAAATGGGACACCCACCACACTACTAAAGCCCCAGACTCCCCAGCTAAGCAACCCATCCCCCCCAGTGTATTCCCCACACTCCCTCTTCCTAACCCCTTGACCCGAGTCAACCCAACCTTCATGTACATCGATCTTTGAATGAGACAGGACATCTTGAGAGTGGTTCATGAGGTACATGGGATAAAGCTATTCTTGGGGAGGCGATGGCCTAGTGGTATCATCGCTGGACAATTAATCCAGAAATATGTTTTGGGGACCCGGGTTCGAACTCAACATAGCAGATGGTGGAATTTGAATTCAATGAAAAAATTGCCTGGAATTAACAATCTACAGATGACCATGAAACCATTGTTGATTGCCGCAAAAACTCATCTAGTTCACTAATGTCCTTTAGGGGAGGAAATCTGCCATCCTTACCTGGTCTGGTCTAAATGTGACTCCAGAGCCACAGCAATAGGGTTGAGTCTCAACTGCCCTTGGGCAACTAGGGATGGGTAATAAATGTTGATCAGAAAGCGACGCCCATGTCCCATATTAAAAAAGAATAATAATAGAGATAAAAGCCAGGACGTTATACTAAACCTTTTATAAACTCTGGTTAGGTCACAACTAGAATATTACATCCAGTTCTGGTCACCACACTTTAGGAAAGATATGAGAGTCCTACAGTGGGTTCAGAGGAGATTTACCTGAGTGGTTCCAGAGACGAGGGAATTTAGCTGCAAGATTAGGTTGGAGAAGTTGCAGTTATTCTGCTTGAAGTGAAGGAAGTTGATGAGAGCTCTGACAAAGGTGTACAAGACTAAAATAGCTTGAGGTAAGATAGACAAAGACAAGATGATCATTGGGGACACAGGTTTATGCTTTTGGACGAGCAGGAGTAATTGAGGAAGAGTTTTCTTCATGCAGTAAGTGTAGTGACGTGGAAATCACTGCTGACAAGGGTGGTGGAAGTCTGACTTCAAAAGGGAATTGACTCAGCGCTTGAAATAAACTTGCTGAGCTCTAGGGGTAGAACAGGAGAATAGAATTGAGTGATTGCTCTACAGAGAGCTGGCATGGAATCAGTGGCCTGACTGGCCTTCTGTGCGGTAATGACTCCTTGATTCTAGAATTTGCTCTTGTAATCTATCCATCTTAAAAATTAAAGCTTTTGCGTTTCAAGCACATCAACAGGAACAGAGGATCTCATTAATGCTAATGTCGATTGGGAAGCTAAAGACGTGAGAACTCAGGAAAGTTGTAGCTGTAGTTCATTGGACTCACATAAGTGAGTTGGAAGATTAATCATCATTTTATCTGATGTTTGAACTGACCTGATTATACTGCATGGCTTTATCGCACAGGTCCTCTGGATGGAGCAGTGTGTAATTCTATGCCTTACATGGGAAGACAGGACTTAGGAGTAAGAGTAGGCATTTCAGGCCTTCGAACCTTCTCCTACAGTGAATAAAATCATGGCTGATCTGTTTGTGGTCTCAACTCCACTTTCCTGGTCTGCACCCCATAACCCTTGACTTCCTTATCTAACACAAATCCAACTCAGCCTTCAATAAACTTAAAGATCCAGCTCTGGGGAAAAGAATTCCACTCCAATGACCCTCTGAGAGAAAGAAAAATCTCCTCACCTCTGTTTATAGACCTCTTATTCTTAAACTATGTCCCCACATTTAATTTCCCCCACAAGAAGAAACATCCTCCCGGTATCCACCCTTGCCAGGGCCCTTGGCAGCTTATGTTTCAATAAAATCACCTCTCATTCTTCTGAACTCCAGTAGGTATTGGCCCAATCAGTTCAATCTTGTTCCATCAGACCTTCATCTCAAGAATGAGTCGAGTGAATCTTCTCTCAACTGCTTCTGATGCAATTATATCTTTTTTTCCCAAATAAGCAGACCAAAACATACACGGTACTCCAGATGTGGTCTCGCCAAGGCCTTGTACAGC